>NC_087517.1:37304981-37622708 GCF_963921805.1 Phalacrocorax carbo | reverse complement strand
AAGCTGGACGTAAGCCAGCAGTGTGCGCTTGGAGCTCAGAAGGCCAACCATATCCTGGGCTGCATCAAAAGAAGGTCAAGGGAGGTGATTGTCCCTCTCTACTCTTCTCTGGTGACACCCCACCTGGAGTGCTGTGTCCAGCTCTGGAGCCCTCAGCACAGGAAAGACATGGACCTACTGGAGCAGGTCCAGAGAAGGGCCCTGAAAATGACTGTGGGGCTGGAGCACCTCTCCTATGAGGACAGGCTGAGAGAGTTGGGGTTGTTCAGGCTGGAGAAAAGAAGGCTGCGGGGAGACCTTATTGTGGCCTTCCAGTACTTAAAGGAGGACTACAGGAAAGATGGGGAAACGTCTTTATCAAGGCCTGATGTGACAGGACAAGGGGTAATGGTTTTAAACTAGAAGAGGATAGATTCAGACTAGATATAAGGAAGAAATTTGTTATGATGAGGGTGGTGAAACACTGGAGCAGGTTGCCCAAAGGGGTGATAGATGCCCTATCCCTAGAGACATTCAAGGTCACGTTGGATGTGATTCTGAGCAACCTGATCTAGTTGAAGATGTCCCTGCTTATTGCAGGGGAGTTGGACTAGATGACCTGTAAAGGTCCCTTCCAACCCAGACTATTCTATGATTCTATGAAATAAAGAGGTGGTTTGGATTCTGTCACAAACAGCTCCACTGTATGGTCTCAGAATGCTGTAAACTGCTTTAGTCTCCTTTTTCCTTTTCATCTTTATGCCCTCTCCTCTTTCCTCTCCAATTTTGGAGACTTGTTTTCTTCAAGTTTGGAGAGAGTTGTCTCTGAAAGCTGTTCCCCACAAACCCCAGTTAAAGCAAAATGGTCTGCAAATTTTCCAATGTTTCAATAAATGTTTTGTGAAAAGGTACATCTGCAATGAGTGCAGCATTGGTGCTCTGTCTCTTCTATATTTTCTGCACCTTTCGGATAGCCTACAAAATCTCTCATATCCATTTCAAGCATTGCCAATTTTAAAAAAAAATCATTGCAGTATGTATGATATTCACCTTGATACCAGTGACATTCAGAGAGCCTGCTGATTTTTAAGCTAGTGATTAAGAACTGTTTGAAATAGTTTCACACATACTTTGTAAATCCTCAGTCAGCTTTTCCATTGCTGCTGCTGTGAAATATTTCTCCTTGGATTTGCAGATGTTTAACAAATTAATTTGCAGGAACTCTCTGTCTTGAAAATTAAATAATCTCTTTCTTCTCATAAACATTTATTTTCTACAAATACAAGAGCTACTAGTCAATGAATCATAGCACAATTTTGCACTAGATGGAGGTCAACCCGAGACATGACTGAGATAAACTAAATAATGATTTAATTTGTGGTCTCTCTCTTTCCTCTTATCACCTTGTTTTTCTTTTGATTCTTCATCCAAGTTGCTATTAAGTTCCTTCTTACTGAAGCCACTTGACGCATCTTTTTTCTGCTCAGTTTAGAACTAGTTCACAGTTTGAAATAAAATACATAAACAAATGAACTGTTCTCCCTTTGATGGTATTTCCATTCATCTTCAAGAAACATATCAATTTTCAGCTCCTGTGATGAGCTAGTTTAAATCTAAGGCATGGTCATCTTATTTTTTAATAGCAAGTTAAAAAAAGAACAAAGATAATTAGGTTCCAAGTAGATCTCTTAAATGGTGTGAACAAAAAGTCTTACCTGGTGAATAAGTCATGCCAGAAGTTTTCTCCCCTCAGAAAAAGATGCTATTCCGTAATCTTGTACTTAAAGCACTAAATACAAAGGTGTAAATGATGTGATCAGAATGGCAGCATCTATTTACTCAATTTTAACTGATCACAGGGAGCAGAAATTAACAGCACATCCAGAGCCCTATTTAATTAATGTAGTATGTCTGGCAGGATTGTGGGAAATAAGGACATTTATTCTAGGACCTTTGCAGAAATTATGTGCCTCAGTTTCAACATCTGCAATTAGTATGGCTGTTTTATATCTGCATGATCGTTTGTGTCTGGAAAAAGGCAAAACAAAACAGTGTCAAACTTCTTTGAATCTGTGTTCTAAGTTGCCCACTACCATGTCCTTAGTGATGTTATGCTCTCTGATATTTTTTTTTAGCGGTAGAGTTGGATTTCATAATAACAAGAAAGCAAAATCTGCAAAGTCATGCAGACGTTATTGCAAGCAGCAGCAATCACAATATGCCGTGACCTGTAAGAAAGCCGTTGACTGAAAGGTAAGCAGTAGCTCATAAAGACTATTCCATTTCCCTGAGTTGCCGCCTCCTAAATGAAAACTTTTCTCTTGAAAGAGTATTTTGCGAAGTCTGCTCAGTTTCCACTTGAAACTTGACAATAGCACATGATTGAAGACAAGGTACAGTCCAGTGAATCTAGATATTAGGTAAGATATGTCATTAAGTAGTTCCTTGGATGTTGGACACTTCAATCTGTCTGGCTTTTTCTAAATCCCTGGCTAACAGCAGAAGTGTTTGTTTGTAGGTTGAGCCAGACGCTCCCTTAAAAATTTGGGTCAGCAACTCTAAATTAAAGTAATTACCCATTCACAATCCTGCTAGTAGGACTAAATGCTATTTGCAAAAGTTACATCCAAAGAGTCCACAGGATGAGTCCCTTGAGCAGCTGGATAGCTATGCTCAGAGGTTTCCTCTAAGTAAGTGTGCTCCCACATAATATGATAGAGAATAATTCAGTTTAATCACACACTTGAGGGGAACCAAATTACTTAAACTAGAGTCTCTGTAGTGTCAGTCTGATCAGCTTCTGTTCATCATCTAGCTTAACATTGGTCATTTTTTAAAATGGCAGTCAGCTATCATGGTCCAGGTGTTAATAAAATTACAGTTTCCACATCTTTCTTTGAAAGAAGATGGTCAGTGTCACAACTACAGTAGTTCATATCAGATTCTGATCAGTATATGTGACTGAGTCAGGGTCACAGTTCAGCTGTTGAAAGACTTCTTTGTTCTTTTGGTTGCCTGGTTTTCAAAGAAAAATTTTTGCACTCACACTGTTTCTTATTGCTCCTTCTGTCTCACTTGTCCAATGCTTCCTGATAACTCCTGATAACTTCTGTATTTATTGGACTGTTTCAGCCAAACTTGGCAACTCTGGCTGAACCGATGCCTTGTAGCTGTGAAGTGCCTATGGTTTTCATTAAAATTGCTGTTTTGGCATGTGCTTTAATATGCCTTTTGCTGAAGGTGCAAACATTACTCATTTTGCCTGACAGCAGTTTGCTGGCCCCGAGTACCCACGCGGCTCTGGGCTAGCCACAGCGTGTATTGTCTTGCAAGTGATAGAGCAAATAAACATGCACAGAGGAAGCTTAGGACCCTGTGGAGGTCCTGGTAGGAACAAGAGGAAAGTGGATATTTGTCAAAGAAGAGTGTTTAAACAAGAAGATTGTTTGTCACAGTAAGATCTAGGAGGAATTGGGTAAGGGGGATCGGCAGGTGAAGCGGGAGGCATGAGGTTTTTAAACTGAGGAGATCAGTTTACAGTGGTAACTGGGTTACCAGTTTACAAACAGGGTAGAAGATGAATGTCTCGGATGTGTAGAAAATCAGGCTTCATTAGCTTTGCTTCTTGCAGAAAAACATGTTATTAATTGCCTTTGGTCTCCTGGGGAACCACTAGCCTCGTTTGAAACTTTTCTGCTGCTTATTGTCTGATTGCTGAGGCATGTTCTGAACAGAAGGATGTCTTTGATGCTGATAGATCAAACTCTGAACTGAAATCTGCTGAGATGAGGAAGCCTGAATCAGCAAAGAAAGCTTTTAAGGAAACAGAAATCCCTCTGTGGAATAAAGGAACAAGCATTGCTAGAGACTGGAAATATGAAATCTGTGCTCTTTAACGCTCAGTGCTCTCTGGGGCTCAGCCAGCAGCCTGGAGGACAAAGGAGAAATTACAGGAGGCTTTCTATCCAAGGTGGAAAAGAGAGCTAAGTGGCCGCATGTAGGAGTGAAAGGACAGCCTGATATGATGTATAGGTAATGCCTGTTCCCATGCTTGCAGACTTGGAATACACAAAGCAGTAGCATTAGCAAATGCTCTACAGTGCTAGGGAAAATTGCTGGGGACTTTCTCTTCCTGTAACTGCTGATACGTTTTGAACCTGTATATTTAACGCTTTCCACCCTGTCCTTTTGGGTAAGAATTCTGACACTAAGAACTGACTTCTGCACAGGTAAAGTCTAAATCAAGGGTTTGTTTCACCTCTTTTACTGTGAAGATCTGGGAGAGGGCAGAAAAAAAATCTGCATTATTTTTGGAGGAGAAGTAGTTCCCATCTCTGATTTTATTCTTGGCCTTCTTCAACTCACAGTCTACTACTTTTTGCCTTTTTCTTTCACTATAAACACCTGATATTGATATAGGTCTGTTTATTAGATGCAAAGGTAGCCACTTTGGAGATATGCCTGTTGAAGCTGTATGACATGAATGATTAGTGCGTGCTAATTTAGAGGGAAACACTTTTACATATGTAAACCCATCTCCTGTACTTCTCCAAAGGAGTACATGACGCATTTATCTCTGTGCCATCTTCTGGACCCTTTGTGATGAAGTCTTCAACTAGGCAGGCTCTGATTTTCTGCTGCAAGCTTTGTGTCACAGTTATCAAAACCCCAGGCAAGCTTCACACAGTAACTGCAATGTTTACTTTTCATGCTGTTTCCAAAGGGATGGTTTGAGCAAAAGCAATAAAACAGAGATGAAATTTGGTTGGAACTCTCTTTTACAAAATTTATGTAACTGGACAAAATTTTTGAAGCAATGGATAGGCCTGGGTATAAAGCATATGCTACATGTAGAGAGCAATATGTGACTGATTAAGCTGTGGGGTGATGTGACTGGGGACTTTTTGTGAGCAGCCTGATAAAACATTGCAAGTAAGCATTTCTACATGCATTTAATATTCCTAAATGATTATTTTTTAGTATAATAATGTTGATTATAGTGTTCAAATTTCAGTTGGTATGTCATAATTGTGAAATTGAAGAGGTCTCAATTAGACAGTACCGTAATAGCTTAGAAGCAAAAGAAATTCAGGAAGATTAGTCACTGGAATTCTTATTTTGTTGAAACCTCAGAAAGACATTAAAATAGACAAGTACATTAACAAACTTAAAATAAGCTTTTTATTACTTAATATTTTTTCACTGATATTCAAAGCTTTGGCACTCTAAGTAAAGCAGAAAGTGGAAATCTGAGCAGCACTGCATTAATTTTTCAAGCCTTAATGCGCCAGACAGGGAATAAGTTATTACATCTGTTGCCCTCTGGGAGGAAGAATGAAAAGCACAAAAATGATTCTCCACTGTTAGGATGGAATAACTGAATAATAGCTGATATAAGCAGCGGTGTTGCAGAAGAAAAGCTTACAGCAGCTTTTGTGTCATCATTAGGAATGAACATTTCTCTGTATAACTAGTGTAGCAAGATTAGGAAACATGGCAGGGCTTATTTTTTCTTCTCAAGGGGCACTTTACAATTATGGGAGAATTTCAAATGAGTACTTCATATGCAGCTGCCGATAATCTATGTGAGATACGCCTTTTTTCATGTTGAATTTGCAGCCCGTACACACTGCTTCCAGAATCCACAGGAAAAAATATAGTTGTCCATAGCAAGTTCATGAGAGCAATATGGCGCCCCAAACTGTGGTGCCTCTGGGCAAGTTAGGGCTCTGTCTACAAGAAGCCTGACTCTTGGGTGGGCTCCTGGAGATGAGGAGATGAGTCCATGAAGTCCTTGTCCCTCTGACAGGCAGAAACATGTGCTGAGTTCTTGAGTGACTTGTTTTCCAAGGGAGAGCCCAGGAGGCCTCTTACTAATGATTGCCTTCTCTGTAAATACACTCATAAAGCTTTTTAAGTATTGTGATAACATGGCAAATAAACAGAAAGATAACCCCAGACTTGAGTAGAGGAAGGTACAGGGATTATTTGTGTGTCCATGAGCTCACCTGGGAACAAAGGAAGACACCAAAGCACTATCTCCATGCCTCAGTGGTGCCTCAAGCTAAAGTGTCTGGGCCTTTAGTCACCCCCAAGAGGTACGAAAGGCTGTACTAACAGGGAATGGAACTGAGGAAGAAAAGCAACGTGAATTTTTATAAGGCTGTGCCTTTTCCCATCTCCTAATCAAATGTCAAGTATTGCTAAGGCACATAGATGAAGGAAGCCACACAGGCAACAGGGATAAAAGCATTTTAGGCCTTCTTAAATTAATCTGTCCTCTGTTGAAAAGAAAATTAGAATGCAATGTATAGATTTTTATCTTCATCTTTATTTAATTGATCTTAAAATAGCTTTATAGCAGGCTTTGTTGGGGGCTGCCATTGGCTTGCAGTCCAAAGAAAGCTCACCTGATGGAACTAACTCTACTGACAGTTTTCATGCACATTTCTCTGTATAATACTGAACTGATATTGTTTCTCTGGAATGACCATGCCTTGTCAAGGGTTCATCTGAGGCCTGGGATGCAGAAGCCTGTGGCAATTTACTGTACCACAGGACGTAATGCATAAACAAAGGCTATTTTAAGGCTGATGTGAGCTAACAGAGAAGGTAAGTGCAAATTAAAGCTGATGGAAACATTCTGTCACTGATTTATTGCAAACACTTTCTAACTGTATTTGTATATTGAGGCAGACTAGGGATAGTCCTCTACTGTTCCCTCCATACATTCTTTAATTTTCTTAATAGTTTTATTTGTATTGGGCAATGCCAGAGCAGCTATCGGTATGGTTCACCACTCTCTTTAATTAAGGATTGTTGGAAAGCTTCCACATATTCTGTGTAGACTAGCTATGCTTTAGCCTTACCTAGCTGATTTTGACATTTTGTCACTAAATCCTGACAGGTCATGTGCTGTTATTACATATATCAGCATCCTCCTTTAAAATACAGTGTAGCAATTCCACTGTGACCTGGGTGGGAATGAGAAATCCTCCTCATCATAAGCACCTTGCACAACATTGACAGTATGTAACAGTGGTACACCAAACGTGAAATCATTCATTTGTAAATAGAGAACAAGAGTGTGTCTGTATTTTATTTTGTGTGTGAACATGCATAAAGCTGAAAAACTTTTTCAAGACCCGTGTCTGGATGCTAGCTTGTAATTAGCCCTATTTATTGGACTAACCATCAAACCCCCAAATCATGTGCAAATTAGTCTTTCATTCCTGAGATGCATCTACCTCAGAGGTGAACTGGAGCTAAAGGCATCCAAAACCCACTATATAATGGCTCAGGAAAGGAAAGACCTGCAAGTGTTAAGAGTAAACCAATTATAAATAAGGGGAAGATTTTCTATTGTGAAGGGTAATCTGTCTCAGAGGTAGACTAACGCTGACATATCCTCTTTAGACGAGAAGCTCAGAACTGACAGCCATTTGGATTTATGTCTGGAAATGCTGTCAACACCCACACGTTATAAAAAAAAAAACCCAACGTGGTCTCTTGGCTGCCTGCAGTTGCAGCCATCTGTTTGGATGGTGCATTCCTGCTCATGGGTTGCTTGGAGTAGTTCACTAGGACTTCATCAGTGCCAAGCAGCAATAGCTTGAAAAGAGCAGACTGTATGTCTCAACACGCACTGTATTTTTTATTAGGAGCCCTGATTCTGCGTGACTGCAATAGCATCACATGCATTCTTGGTTTGCTGACATTTGTTGATACTCACATGTCAAAGTAAAGGAACAGAGACAAATAAAACAGCTTTTGGGGGACCTTGTACCTGCCAAAATGCAGAGGGCACCTCAAACAAAATATAGTGTGGGACAATCCAAATGTCATTAGGAGAGCCATATTCTGAGCTTTCTAGATGAATAGAAAAAATCGCTGCCTTTTCACCACCCACTGAATCAGCTGGAATTTATGACATAAAATTGCTTATTCAATTCTGGGATGGGAGAAGTCAGTCAAAAAACCTAATTATATGAATATTGAATGTGGACACGGCACTCTCTAAAA
The DNA here is from genome assembly GCF_963921805.1 of Phalacrocorax carbo. Lineage (NCBI taxonomy): Eukaryota > Metazoa > Chordata > Aves > Suliformes > Phalacrocoracidae > Phalacrocorax > Phalacrocorax carbo. The sequence continues at coordinate 37,614,707 of NC_087517.1, read as the reverse complement.
AAATATTAACTGTGCCACGGAAGTGGAGAGATCTGCATAGCTAGAAGGCAATGCAGCTGTTAGGAATTTTATTCATATACTGTGGATTTTACTTATGTTTTTGTTCTACGTTTAACAACAAAATTATTTCACTTTAGAAAAAAATAACTGGTGATTATTATTTCATGAGATTTTCTGTATAAGAATTTTAATCCTGATTAACTTTTTCAGCTTTTCTTAAAAGCTTTTCAGAGAAAAAAAGTAAAATCCAGTAACGTTATACCTAAATGAAGCAACAGTGCAGGTGTCACTTCTAGCCAGAAGTGTAGTCATTGCCTCACTGCTGTTATCATTTGTGTCAGTTGGGGAATGATTTTATTTAACATTAAATCCCCACAGATTCAAAACAGCATGTGTTTCCTACATCTTGCATGAAGATTGTATACTCCAAATTACCCATTTTGAATACAGCCAATATATCTGTGTCTTGAAAGATGTTGATAAATCTCCAGATCTGGCCTTCCTGTTTGTTACCAACTCCATTTCTATTCCATATCACAGAATATTATCCAGTGAGGTTATTCAGGGATGCTGTTAAGTTAGATTACAGCTGGGCTGTGTTATTAGATTAAAACCAGTTTACCAATCTGCTTCGCAACTGTATTTCTCTAAAGCCCAATCAATTGCAGATCTAACACATGTTAATGCACTGTGCCATACTGGGAGATTGCAGAGCTGAGTTATGTGTTATCAGACTGCATGGCAATGAGCCATGGTGACAGTGCTGAGCTCTTGATTCGCAGGGGACTGCGCTGCCTGCTTGCCATCAATCCCATGCAGCACGACGCAGCGCATCGCTCTTGGGAGCAATCCGTAAGGAGCGTTAATGGGCAGAGGGGTACGGTTCCCTCTCTCAGTGGAGCTAGCAAGATGAGGAGCAGTGGTGTCTTTCCAAAGTGAAGCCAGCATTGAGCTTTGAGCAGCCCTGGAGGTCTCTGTTTAATGAAATAATTACCTCTCGAGCTGCTATTTAGAAGGAAAATTTTATTTAATCCTTCTGACTCATTTTCGACAAGCAAACAATGTGTGGAAGGAATGAAAATATGAAGTATCCACTAAAAAGCATGAGCTTTTAAGGTTAATGTCTAACATCACAGATTTCTGAGGGCATACGTTTATTGCCTTTGTAAGACAGACACAACATGCTTTTAAAAGGCCCCCAGTCTGAGACATAGTAGGTAACATTGGACACAAATCTTCCCTTTGTCAAAAAAACAGTGTTTCATTTTTAAAGTGCCTTTTTTCTTTTAACTAAAGACAAATGAGATCTGTGTATTTTACACACCATTCCTGCTCAATCCTTCTTTCCTTTAAAACAAGTATTACATTCACTCTTCCTGTCAAAGGTCTGTTGTTATTTGGCCTTTTCCCCTGACAAGCCTAGTTACTTCTTAACTGTAACTATTTTCACTCCTGTTTTTTTTAAACACATCTACCTTTCCTATATGCTTTCATAATTTTTTTTCTTTTGCTAGATTCCTGATTTTAACATAAACATTGGTGACTCAATAACGCCACCACCAACTCCCAAACAAGTAGGAAAAAAAGCTGATTTTTTTTTTTTTTCAATAAATTGCTTCAGGGTTATAAAATACAAGGTTGGTTTCTAGCACAAACTCCCAAATAATCCACCTATACCCAGAAGCAGCATGCTGCTATAGCATGGAAATGTGGGATAATAAGCTGCAGAAAATAGTCTCTATGCAGCATACCAAGCGATGTCAGAAGACAAGAGGTTTTGCCTGAGAACACTGAGTGGTGGTAGCGGGGAGGTTGGGCCATCAAGATTCTGTGACTCAACTAAAACATATAATGATGCACATGAAGAACCCATCCAAGTCTTCCCATAGTGACTAAGTGCCATTCTCATGTCTCTGCTAGTGACAAGGTGACTTTCACCTCTTCCCACACCCACCAGCTACCCATGCTGGAGGAGCGTGCACCATCCCCATTCTCCCTGTCAGCAGGGATTCAGGTGAGCAGGGATTCAGTTTTCTCCTCCCTTAGCTGGCATTCATCATGGCATGACACTGAGCTCGTGTTTAGGGCAGTAGTTTGAAAGCATAAGCCCTGGGAGTGACTGCGCCATCTGGGACTTCAGCCAAAGTGCACTGAAAGCCATGCAAAGGTTTTGGTAGTGTATTCAAAAGAATTACTGCATAGAAATGGCCTCTATATTCCAGGCTTTTCTAGCATAATGTCAAAGTTTTCTGAGGTTACTTGTTGAAGTAAGTATTCTCTACTTCTCCCATTTCCAAGAACCTTTTACCCTTGACTAGACAAATGATGACATTGCTGTGTTACTAATCTTACTGATTTTCACAGTGTTTGATAAACACTTTGGAAGAGATTTCATCACATCCAGCAGATTTAATGCTTCTTAAGATAAGGCAAGTGCCTAACAGTAACACTTTTCTCAGTCAATTCAACTACAAGTAAATACTGTAACATTTTCTGTCTGCATACTGTGTGTGATTATAGGATTAAATCTGAAGCAAAAGCCTGGTTTTGTAAGCAGTTAAAAATCTTTTGTTGAAGCTCTTCTTTCTCTCTTGCGGTTGAAAATGGACTCATTTTTCCTTGACAGGTTTCCAGTTATAAAAACTGATTGTAGGCTAAAACCCCAGAATGTTGGGAGAGTTTTTCATTTCCTTTTGAGAGGATCATTTTTAAATGGAAATGCACTCATTTTTGGAAAATTTCAATTGTATTCGTTCCAAATCTCCCTGCAAATTTATTTTTCTGCTTTATCCATTTTTCCTTTTCATACTTTGTGAAAGTTGCCATAGCTACACATAAATTGTTGGTAATTTCACTCAGTAAACAATTTTTTTTCCCAAATAAATCTTGGTAGTTATGAAGAAAGATGTTAGTTGTAACAATAAGAGGCTTCCTCCCCTGCCCTCCACCCTCTTTGTCAATTGTGTCTATTAAAGCAGCAGCATTTTTCTGACTCATATTTACCTGATGATTCAGAACCTCAGAAATGAGATTCCATAATCAGAAATTACCACAGTGGGTGTTAATATCTTTGTGGGATATGGTAAAGCTTGGAAATCTATAATGCCCAACATGTTACATCAGGCACTGAGAAAGCATTCCCATTTCCTAATTCTGTCACCTGTAATGTAACACTGGACAGAGGCATCAAAGTGCATGTTTATATCTTTTTTTTTGTTTCATCTTTAAAAATTTCTTTAGAATCACAAGATTTTTTGAGTGCTGCAATTTAAAAAATTATAATTTTAAAAATTATATTCAATTTCTGTGCCTGTTGGAAAAGTTCCAGAAGCTGATTTTGGTTGAGATGACAACCTATTTTCAGACAGTGAGAATCATTGTATGTAGTTCCCATTATAAAACATCCAGAATTGGCAACATCATTTACGACCTGTTACTCTTTCAGTGACCTGCACCTATATAAGCCCGGGAGACAAGATGGGGTGCATCTGAGGGTGATGCAGGACAGAGGCATCATTGCAAAGCGGCTCTCCAGCATTGGAAAGGTCACGGCAATCACAAGTGTTCCCCAGTGACTAAAAAAACCCAAACATTACACCTGTCTTCCAGAAGGGAAGGAAGGAGGATCTGGAAAACTACTGGCCAGTCAGCCTCACTTCAGTCCCTCTGAAAGTTATGGAGCAAGTCATCAAAGAAGCCATTTGAATTGTACTAGATCTCGTACTGGAGAGTTGGTCTAACTCCCTTAGCCTCCGTGACTTTTCATGCAATGTGTACAAAGCAGGATATCCACTCGGAGGGATATCCTGTACAGTCTAGTGGGAAAGTAGAGCTCAAGGCAAGGTTAAAGTCCACTATCTGCCTTCACTGCTTTTCTTCCACGAGCCTGAAAGCCAAGAGGTTTGCTATAGATCTCACTGATTGAACTTAACAAAATTTTTATTATTTCATCAGCGAAAAGAGAGCCACAGCAGTTCAACTCCCTCTCCTCTAAAGCAGTTCCATTTTTAATTCAATAGTTGAAGCAAACAAAAAGCCTTCCATATACAGTTTTAGTGATAAGATATAACACCAAGCATAGCCCAAAATGCTGTTGGAGTGGCTTCCTAAAACTGTTACTTGCACTTCCAAAGTCATGATTTACCCATGTACTCCCTTGAAAATTTCAGCAATGAATCAAACGTATTGTTTTCTGTTTCTACGGAAATAGAGTAGGAGCACTCAGAAAATCAGCTAGTTTGTCTTAGCTGATGAACAGATGAGGGAAATATCCCAAACTTTATAGCTGCTTCAGAACCAACACAAGTGAAGTGCTTTAGTCTGGTGTCTTAAGGACAAAGCACAGCAAGCCAGGATTTGAGGGTTGTGTTATTGCCTCTGAGGCTGTCTTTGTAACACTGATTAGTTATAGGAATCTTTGGAACAACACTTTTCTTCGGAAAATGCAAAGACATTGTATATAAGCAAATATTACTCTTGAAGCATACAGCAAACCATACTGATTCCCAGCGTGCTGTGCTATGGCCAAAACCAACATGGACAACGTTTCCAGACACACATTTTATATACACAAACATGCAAAGAGTGCACACTCAGGCAAACATATATCAATATTTGATTTGGCGGCTCTTTCTATTTTATTTTTTTTTATTTTCAATTTTAATTCATGTATGTGGTGTACTTAAAACAGCATCTAAGTAGTCATGGACGTAACTTGATCTACAGCACATATGCAGCTTTTAGAAATGTTTGCAGTACTTACAGGATGTGTAATAGCATATAAAAACCCTCAGACGGTAGATGTTACTGGTGAATAGAGTCCTTTCTAAAAAGCATCAAGTCATCATACAAATGCATAGCATGTTTGATAATGTAATATTTTCTTCATGGGAGATAGAAGTAATTCACTAAAGTGATTGGATTGCATCCTTTATATAATTTTAAGGGAATTAAAATCAGTTTTGTAGTTAATCTATGTCAATGCTTGACAAGAATCATATCTGTTTTAGTTGATGATTTATTTTAGTGTCTTTCTCACACTGTCATGCCTGAAAGAAACCTTTCCTAAGATGAACAGAACACTTCCATTCCATTTGGGTTGGACTTCCCTAGTAAGTAGAGGGCATGACCTGCAGTTCACTGCAGCAGGTGCAGACATGTTAATAAAGCTGAAGATTTAAATTAATTCTGGAACTAAATATATGCTGAAAAACACACATCACAAATTTAAAATACCAATAACACCACTATTATTATTTGGCTATTTTTTTCTAGAAGTATTTTCCATTCTTCAAGCGTGGTAGGCCAAAGTGTGTGGTCTGGAAAGTGTCTCCAATTTTGCCACATTTAAAGAAGATGGGAATTTCGACACTGCCCTAGTGAAGATGGATAATATTCATCCCTTTGCTTACACGGTTTGTGACTATTTAATCTGAAAATTGGCTGATCCCCTTTCTCTGATGTATGTTTTCACAATCTTAATCTCTTCAGAAAAAAAGATCTGTAAGAATTTTAAAAATAAGTAACGCTTGTAGGGTTTTAAGAATCTCAGCCTACACTTTAGATGTTGGACAGGCTGGAGAACATATTCATGTATAACAACAAAAGGAAATGATACCTCTTCTCTCTTCTGAAATACTGTCTGCCTAAAATTAGACTTTTAAAATGAACATTGAAGAGAAACCCTCCCAAAAATGCTTATTTTCTTTTGATGAAGTATAAAGTTCCTTTCTCTCTTTATTGTTTTTTTAAGGAAAAGGAACAAAGTAATTGTTTTCCTGTCTAGACTCATTTGAGGTGGAGCAGAAGGAATATAATGGCTTAATTCTTTGATGGTAATTTTTGTTTTTCTGTAGTGGAATGTACATGTGTATATGAAAACCTTTCTTTAATAATAATTCCCAGATATGTGGCAGAAATAGGATCTTTTGTGTCAGTCAAAATATCAAAGTTATTTGTTTCATTACATGCAACTTAATTGCATTTTATCCCTCTGGTTTCTACAGCTGAATATCTTACTACACTTCCTTTTATTAGATGCTACAGTAGAGTTGTAATTGAGCTTGAAATAGTGAACTTTCAAGCTGTTTTGGGACATCAGTTTGCCCAGATATGCAAATTACTTTCTAGAGAGTGGCTGTGAAATTCAGATCTCTCTCTGGATTCTGAATTGAAAGACATTTGCTCTGTATCTTTTGGTCAAGTTTTGCTTTCAAGGACATTAACAGGAGACCTCTAGTTGTAAAAGTGGGGCAAAAGCCCTGCCTGTGTATTGTTGCTGCAGGTGATTGCCTTGAGTGCAGTAGGAGGCTGAGATTATATGTTAGTGGCAATTTAAGAAGGAGCTATGCATAGGCGCAAGTGGAGTATGAGCCCAGTATGCACTTGTGCATTTCCTTCTCTACCTGAAATTAAACAGAGGAAATACAAACAATACACAGAGCCATAAAGAGAAAATCACTTAACTTGAGAACATCCACACATGGCAAGACCAATATTCTATCTAGTCTTGTACAGGCCTCTGGTGCTGGCCAAAACCAGATGTTTAGAGGGAAAGAATCAGAAGAGTCAAAAGGGAATTAGACATAATGAGGGGCGTTTGTCTGTCAGCTCTCAGGGCAGCACTAGGTGGTAATAGCCCTGACCAGCTTCACCTGGCCCTCAACCTACACCTGCAGCCCATCAGCCCAGGAGCATATTTAAGCTCCAGCCTGAAGGCTTAGGGTTAGAGTGAGCTGTTTTAGATATGTGTTCCTAGTCCTGTTCCTGTCTTACTGTTTGGATTTTTCTGGGCTGACTTTGGGCCTGACTTGTAACCCTGCCTTTGCTGAGGATCACTGGGCTGTTGATGGGTTGTCTTGTTGCTGTTATTGTCCCTGCTCTGCTCACCTGGATCAGGAGCCTCATCTGTGAGGTCAGTGCATCTATTTTGATTAACAGAACAATGGGATGCCCTAATATACTGTGGTTTTCCTTAGCACTAAACAAGACAAATGTGTCTTGCCTCTACCAAAGTGTGTAGACTTTAAATCTCTGCTTGGAATTCAGCATGCTTACTTGGTAACTGTAAGTTGGTGGCAATTCAGCAAGTGTTGTAACTCAGCTCTCTTTCTTGGGTGATGTGAATTATCTAGAATTTTGTAGTGCATTCAAATGAAGTGTGGTTAAGTAATATATTACTATAGAAGGGGTTTAATGGCTTAGTAGTTCAAAATAATTCATGTGTGTATGGGGGAAAAAAATCAAAAGATATGATATCTTAAACAATGTTTTTTCTCCTGAAGCATTTTAAAGCCTAGCATATGCAGGCTCAATTCACCACCCACTTAAATGAAGCTGATTCAGTTGGAAAGTGTATGAGCTTTCTCTTCAGAGAGCTGTTTGAGTATAAAATATCAGGAGGCTGCAATTCCCCCATTTCTGAATGACTGGAGCATGTGCTGTTTTTTCTTAAGGAGGGGTAGAGTCTTCAGAGAGAGCTTTTAAATACCTAGGCTGTGATATCACATACTGAGTGGCTTTTTGTTTGGGAACTAAACTGCTCCTATTGTTTCCAGATGCTAACTTGCATCCATTGTGAAACTCTAACAACAAGCATCCAACATCATCCTGACATTTAGCTCTGGATGCTCTAGGAAGTGGTAGGACAGCAGTAATGCTTCTTGTGGTGAGGTTCTGTTTGCCTTACAGCTATCTGTAAAAGAGAATTAATATTTCAGTCCTCACTGGTACACCTGATTACTCAGCTATCATTCAGAGGCAAAGGGGTGCTCAGAAAGAAGGCTAGCAATAGGATTCTAGGAAGATGCACACATACAATTAAACAGTAACATGCAGATTTAGAAAGTGTGTTAATCTAGAGATAATCCTTGCGCATCAGCTTCTAGCTTCTTTTATGAGGCCCAAGATTTGCTACTAGGTCGTTGAGTGAAGAGCCTGTAAATGCTTACTTCTTCCTGCTAAAGGATGTTTACACCTCAAATCACAGGGAACTGTTGTGCCCTGTGAAGGAAGTTCCCTTCTAACCAGTCTGGCTTTCTCTGAGAAAAGAACCACTGTCCTACATGGTCATGTGCTCACATCAGTGTGCTTGAATGGTTTACTATATAAACAAAGTTGGTACAAAGTTCCCATGTGGAAAAAAGCCACTTGTGAGGCGCTGTATTGATGGTCCTTTGGTTGCTCTGTTGTGTTTTCGAGATGTAGCTTTTTTTGTGTTTTTGCTGCCTGTTATGCAATGATGTAAAACAGAATGACAGCTATATTTACAACCAGTGTTTACAGAATCAGATGAAACTTAAACTTGGACACAGGCTTATTTCCCTGAACCGTCACTGCTATGACAAAACAGTCCTGTCCAGAAATGCAATAAAACTAGTTAAAGTTGCAGGGTTGTTTAAGAACATTACTGGAATTTCTATGGAAGACTAGTGTTGACTTCAACTCTCTTTGCAAGAAGTATTGAGTAGCTAATGGCTGTAGTTGCCAAGGTGATCTTATACAGATTTTTAGCTAAAAATAATTACCTGTAGGTACATTAGAAGGAAAAAATGCATCACCTCTGTAGGTGTGTGTAATCATGATATCTGGAGGATAATGAGGGCTACAAAGTGTTTTGTGTATTTGGATGCTGAACTGCATGTCAAGTCCAGACATGTTTTTCTAAAACCTTGGCTAATAAGGCTAAGAGATATGACTTGTGTTATACCAGCTCTTGGAGAACTTGAATATAGTTAAAGACCTATGGTCCATCCTTATTGCCATAGTAATATGTGGGTAGGTAGATGCATGATCACCAGCATCTAATCTGTCACTAGTCACGAAGTGGGGGGAAAAACATAAGGGAGAAGTTGTAAGATGGTAGAGTTTGGGAAAGGCAAGACTGGCATGTTGTTCTCTATGGCCTGTTCCATAGGCCACGATCAACACAACAAAATTCTCTTAGAGACTGCATGAGAGATGCTTAGAAAGTTAAATCAAAACCAAGTTAAGCCTATGCACTCATGCTCTCTTATCCATCTACTCATAAGCACTGAGACATGCCCCCAGGTAGGATTGCTTTTGTGCAACACAGAAGACAAGGAAGGCCAGCTATTGAATATGCATTGCGTCCCTGGGTCCCTTTTGATTGCCAACTCATAAAATCACATATTCCTGAGTAATGAATAAATTACACTGATCTGAATAAATGATATTGATTCAGTTCAAGGCTCTTCAATGATGAGCAAATTGCTGTCCCAAGGGTAACAGGCTGGCACTGAACCGTTCCTGTTATAAAATGGTGTAGGATATGGCTAAATCAAGCATCTGGAAGATCATGGAAAGGACTGAAGCATTGGCTTCTGGAAGGGGTTACCTTTTTAGTGGTAAAGCACATTCTACATATACCTCCCAAACACATGGTAGTAAAAGCAATGCAAACAGTCCTGGTTTCTCAGCCCTCTGGCACAGCCAAGATGATCACAGTCATTTTGACACTCTTGGAAAGGTGTTAATTGATGACTGACCTGGCTGACAACTTCAGCTTGATACTAAATCTGTATATCAATGCTTATTGCTCAAGCTTTGGCAACAAATATTTGGGGGTCTGGGTTTGGTAACGTGACTGATAGCTCCTTGTCTGCTCAGTGCCTGTGCTCCACAGTAACGAAGTCTTTGACACTTGATAAACTATTCAAGAAATAATTAAATTCAGTTAAACCTCTAATGATTTTGGAGGGGTGGGAGGGAGTGAGCTGGCTTGTGACTGACTGCTGGGACTGAAGTCAGAGGTTCGGATGCAGGAATGATAAACCAAACACTTTAAATAAGGCATTGTGGTATGTGGAAGACCAGGAGTTGTAGAGGTCAGGAAGCACAAACAACTCTTTTGAAGCTTGAAGCATTAAAGCTGACAGCCTTTAGGTTTTAAGGTACCACTTCCTGGTTTATTTCTAATTTGTCTTGCTTTATTGACATTCCTTAATCACTGGTAAAGTTTATTGCATACGGTAGAAAAATTCAGACTACTTTGGAAGGGCTTTAAGGGGATTTTGTGGGTTTTGTTTAAGATTGTTTGTTTTGTTCCCCTGCCCCGAGTGATTGTAGTACTATAGAAACTATGTACATTCTGTAGTAAATGGATGAAAATGAACCTTCAGAAAATACTGAAGGTTGTAAGATATTACACTGGAATAGTAGGAAAAATTACTTGAAGGGAAATACCTACTAAATAATACAAAAATTAAGAAATATCTTTCAAGTGAAGGAAACAGATGTTTCAACAAACAATTTTAAGGAAACTTTCTCTATGTTAATAGGATATTGATGGAAAGAGAAAGTATCAGGAAATGTGAGAACCATAGGGGCTGTTCAGTCAAGAAGAACTACTTACATATGTGGACTAAAACCAGAAATCATAGAATCATAAACCAGAAATGCATGAGTTAGGGTCATAAGGGCTAGATCCCAGGATCAGCGGCACCCGTGTGGACAGTCTCATATTTTCTTGAAGATTAAGAAAGACTTCCTTCAGAGATTTCATCACTGTATTTAAGGACTGAAACTTCCTTGATCAACCTATAGTCTTCCTTGTACAGCTTCTGGGAACTGGCGGGAGATCCATATGCATTTTTATCAAAGTCCAAATATCTTAGACTGGATTTAAAAATAAGAACTTCAATAGCTTTCTGATGTTTTTAAACTAATTCTTCTCACAGCAAATGTCAGGAACAATACTAATCACTTTCAGAGGAAAGTACAAATTTATTTTTTGGAACATTAGCTTCAAGTGCCATAAATGTAATAGACATACTAAATAACTGTTAAGTGATTTTTATAAGCAAATGTAAAAGCAGATTTTTCTAGTATACATATTTTTTCGTTGATATAGTTTCTTAAGCTACATTAAATTCTCTCAAGACTTAGCATATATTATATCTTCACCTCAGCACTGGAAAACTTGGTATTTCCAGGGTTTCTGTGCAAAAATTGGATAGACACTTGGGTGTCTTTGGTGAAGTAATATGCTATTGGATCATTGAGAATAGAATAAAATTTGGAATTGAGAAATACTTTTCTATGAGAAAACATACTTCAAAGCCTCTTGTGATTTAATGTAATGTCTAAGATTTTCTGAGCTAGGTTGTTCTTGAATTGTACAGTGGTTAATAGAGTATATTACATAATTACTAGGTTTGTAATAAAATCAGAAAACTAATTGTGCCCAACTGGTACCTTGGCAGACTTAGAACATTGATCCATCTTTTGTGCTTACGAATAAAACAGTGACAAGTATAAAAGTTTATTACTGCTTTAATTTCAAAACTGCTATTTCTGTCTGACATATACTTCCCAATCGTCTTTCCAAATCCATGTGATGTGACCACTGTTAGTACAGCTAAAATGAAAATAATATTTTTATACCTTGCTTTTATTTTTGGTCAGTGTATATGAATTTATGTGCAGCCTTGTCGATTCACTATCCAATGAGCCCAGACATTCTTGCTCATGTTAATTTCAATACATGCAGTGAGAATGTCATGTATCACACAATTTTCCAATTAGGTAGCATATTTTTTGCCCTTGTTAATGAAAGGAAGGGGACGAGCCAACCTCAGAAGTTGTGTGGGCTTCTTTTTAAATGTTCTATAGCTAGCAAAATGTTCATTACTCGTACACCTAGCTTTTGCTGCAAAATTCCTTTTGTGACTTCCCTGGTTGCATCTTTAACAATTGAAGTATTAGGACAAGATTTTCAGAAATGTGCAACTTACAAGGAATTTAGACTAAAAATCTATCTCTACTAGCTAGATTTTTCCAAAAGAGAAACTCAAGTGTAGGAAGGTTTTTGGAGATAAACCCATAAATACTATATGGTGTAGTATTTTCCACTGTTGCTCCATAAAGTACTTTCTAATAGAAATAACACATTTCTGGAGGATGGTCACCGGAAGTGATCAACGGCTGCAAGTATTCATTAGTTAACCATCAAAATACTTCCCAACTGAAGTTTTGGTTTGCATTAATAATTCATTATCTACAAGTGTGAATTTAAGAGTGAGCCTTGAGGGGTTTACCCATCAGCATCTCAGCTATGCAGCATTTGCTCCCTTAACCTATAACTCCTAAGTCTCCAACTTAGATTAATCTTGCCTATTGTATCTGTGTGTTTTCTGATCCAAACTACTTTGAAATAAACTATAATCTGATGTTGTATAAATCTGCAGTAGTGTATATTGCACGTATAATAGGGGAATGCCAGAAAGAAACTTCCATGTGTAATGTATAGCGAATGTCAAATCTGAAGTCAAGCACACATATGCTGCACTATGTGTTGGATGTTCTGGGCTTGCACACACTTTTGACTATGTAAAGCATGAACAGTCTGTATCAAATCTCTTGGACATGCTGCAGGTATGGTTTGACTACAGAACGCTTGTGAAAGATCAAACAGGTGTAGGATTTAACATCTATACATTACACAGTTACTGACTCCCTGTTGAAGCTCTGACTGGGTTACTAAGGGTGTGCAGGAATGCATGTGTTGCACTGGATGTTAATGGAAACTAAATTATTGTTTCCTTCACCACACTTGCTGATTCTAATGAATTCTGGAGACTGCTATCATGTCCTTCAGTATTAACTGTACTGGTATGGTAAAGTCTCATCCTTTTACACTAGCATCATGAAGCATCCCGAGTTCAATTAATGAGAAATCAGACATATCAGAAATAAAGAATGTCTGTTCATTCATTGGTAGGAAAAAAGTACATATTTTCTTGAATTTCTCTGAAAAGGTGAGAAAGAAATGTGAATATAACCAGTTAGAGGACAGACAATGTGCAAAAGCAAACAAAAAAAACCCCAAAATAAACAAAAACAACAAAATAACACCAAACCACCAAACAATAAGAACAGAAATCCTTGAAAATGAGGGAAAGAACCTGGGAAAACTGGCAGAACAAAGTATGCCTGGAAGTCTCCCAGCAGATCTTGGTGTAACATCTGTGTTTTAAACTGGAGAAACTGAATTTCTTGATTGTTTGTTAATTAGGAAGGCTGGTATGTTGCTATGAGAAAATTGAAATGTGAATAATAAACCTGTCATGAGGCTTATCAGTGTATTTTCCTAGATAAATATTCCTGTTCGAAGGTGAGATTCCAGAGGAGTGATTTGATCATCACAGTAGCCATGGCATGTGATACTTCTGTGTAAAAGTTGGGAAATACCAGATGATCAACAGTGTCTTGTAAAAAAGAAAGTCCTTTTCAGAAGCATTCCTTGTTACAAACTTGTTTAAGTATCCTGGCTACAAATACTTTTTATTTCAAACAGATTGTAGTTTGAGAGGAAACAATGCCGGTCTTAAGAGGTGGAGTTAAAAATCACCTTGGCTAAGAGTCTAGATACAAAACTCACTTTAATTTAGAATCATAAAATCATTAAGGTTGGAAAAGACCCTTAAGATCATGAAGTCCAACCATCAACCCAACACTACCATGACTCCTAAACCATGCCCTGAAGTGCCATGTCTACATGTTTTCTGAGCACCTTCAGGGATGGTGACTCCAACAGCCTGTTCCATTGCCTGACCACTCTTTCAGCGAAGAAATTTTCACTAATATCCAATCTAAACCTCCCCTGATGTAGTGTGATGCCACTTACTTTCATCCTATCACCAGTAACCTGGGAGAAGAGACCAACACCCACCTCACTACAACCTCCTTTCAGGTAGTTGTAGAGAGCAATAAGGTCTCCCCTCAGCCTCTTCTTTTTGAGGCTAAACAACTCTAGGTCCCTCAGCTGCTTCTCATCAGGCTTGTTCTCCAGACCCTTCACCAACTTCATTGCCCTTCTCTGGACACACTCCAGCACCTTGATGTCCTTCTTGTAGTGAGGGCCCCAAACCTGGAAACAGTATTTGAGGCATGACCTTACCAGCATTGAGTACAGGGGCACAATGACTTCCCTGCTCCTGCTGGCCATGCTACTCCTGATACAGGCCAGGATGCTGTTGGCCTTCTTGGACGCCTGAGCACACTGCTGGCTCATGTTCAGCTGTTGTCAATCAACACCCCCAGGTCCTTTTCCTCCAGGCAGCTCTCCAGCCACTCCTCCCAAAGCCTGTAGCATTGTTGTGACCAAAGTGCAGGACCCAGCACTTGGCCTTGTTGAATGCCATACAATTGACCTCAGCCTATCGATCCAGCCTGTCTGGCTCCCTCTGTAGACCATTCCTACCCTTGAGCAGATAACATTCCCACCCAACTTGGTGTCATCTGCAAACTTCCTGAGGGTGCATGCAATCCCCTCATCCAGATCATTGATAAAGATATTAAACAAGACTCTCCCCAACACTGAGCCCTGGCGAACACCCCTTGTGACCGGTGGCCAACTGGATTTAGCTCTGTTCATCACAACTCCATGAGCTCAGCTGTCCAGCCAGTTTTTAACCCAGCAAAGAGTACACCTATCTAAGCCATGAACCACCAGCTTCTCTAGGAGGATGCTGTGAGAGACAGTGTCAACGGTTTTACTAATGTCCAGGGAGACAACATCCAGAGTCTTTCCCTCATCTGCTAGGTGGTTCACCTAGTTATAGAAGGATACCAGGTTAGTGAGGCAGGACCTCCCTTTCATGAACCTTTGTTGGCTGGGCCTGATCTGGTTGTCCTGTACTTGCCTGGGTTAGCTCTACTCAAGCTGTATTGCTCCATAATCTTCCCTGGTACCAAGGTCAGGCTGACAGGCCTGTAGTTCCCTGGATCCTTCTTCCAGCTCTTGTAGATGGGCATCACATCAGCAAGCCTCCAGTTGTCTGGGACCTCCCCTGTTAACCAGGACTGCTGGTAAATGATGGAGAGTGATTTGGCAAGCTCCTCTGCCAGCTCCCTCAATACTCTGGGGTGGATCCCATCCGGCCCCATAGACTTGTGAGCATCCAGGTGGCTCAGCAGGTTGTAAACTGCTTCCTTCTGGATTATGGGGGGTTTATTCCATTAAGTTAAAATATTTCCAGAAGGTGACAACAATTGGTGTATTTAACATTTGTTTTGAAGTATCAAGGTAATGATCCACAGTTCTAGCCTTCAGTGTGTGAAGAATGAAGTTTATATGTGGGGCTTCTTGGAAAATTGCAGACAAAATTAAGGTTAGATGTACAAAATGGAGGAAAAGGGAAGGCAAGGAGAGCCGGGCTTGCTGCTTCTGCTGCTGTCAGGAGACTGGGAGGAGGGAGTGGGTCTCAGGAGGGATGCTGCTGGCAGGGGTTGCCCCCTCTTCCCCCAGAGGTTGTTGTCACTGCCCATGGAAGTGGGGCCTTCCTCCCAGTACCACCATGGTACCTCAGTCACTAACAGGGGGATTAAGAGGTCTTTTGTTAGAACAGGTGTATTATTTCTTATCTGTAAGGATCACCTGATATATTTCAAGCAAATTGACAGAACCTGAAGATACAGTCAAGAGGCATTGGTGATTTATTTCTCCACTGATTTTCAGCTCCAGTGGAATGCATGGATAAAATACAAAAATATACCAGCTCAGAAATAACCTTTATGTGATTATATCCATGGCTTTCCTCTTTAAGTATTTAGAGTAAATGTAAATATATTCATAGCATTGTCTATTATGCCGGTAGAAAGGCATTTGCAGTGTGTCAATGTGTTACAAGAAAATAATGGAAAATACTATTTTCTAATAAAAACTACAAAAATTGAAAGCAATAAGACTAGCAAAAATTGTCCCAAAGAGACATATTGCTCTCCGTATTCTGTATTTGAAATTCAAATTGTAATTACAACATTGTACTTTGAGATTTCTCGAACTGTGATTTAGATTCTTTCCCATAATAACTTCTTTATAATGACTAGGTACTACTGGTGACACATAAATATCTTTGACAGATATGGTTAGCTAACTTAATCCTGGATGTGGGCTGTTCAGATAGATGCTATAATTACTTGAAAATACTGTTAAAAAAATAAAAATCACTGGAATCTTTATGTTGGGCATCTATGACTTTAATTTTCAGGATGATGGCTGGCTCCGGTGTCTTTAGGACAAGAGAACTCTTTCAACAGGCAACTGGCAGGAATGTGTATAATATCTTTAAGCTCATATGCATGCACCATCATTGTGGTGTGTATATATGAATGTAGGTAAAATGCCACGCTATGGTAAGCATGTCAACTGCTGTGCATCATACTGTGACTTAGCTGCTGTGTACCATACCTAGAGGTTAGTGAGATTTAAATGTAGGTGGCTTTCAAGCAAGTGTGTGGCTGGTGATGGAGGGTGTGCAACAAAGTAGGTTAATTCTGAGAGGTACATTAATAGTTTTACTTAAAGAATATCTTCTGTAAATCAAGGTATTTTAATAGTGAGCATCTTTATCTTCCTTCCAGAAAGTCTTCAGCTTTTTCACTGCAAGAAAATGGGCAAAATCATTGCAATTTAAAATTATAACCTTCAAACTATGGATGTGCATGGATTGGTGTCAAAGAGATTATATTTGCTTAAAGAAAATTTATTTAACGGTTAACATATATATGCATGAGTATGTCCTACTGAGAGCTATGATAAAAAAAACCTGGAAGTCAGACTGTCAAAACTAAAATTATTTTTATGTGGACCTCTACAGAAAAGCTGAGATATAATGTAGCATATCAATAATTTACAGTAGACATTTTGATTTATATTTATTAATAAAAGCAGCTTGTATATGTAGAGTTTCCACAGTAATTAAATTATAACGTTGAAGGAATGTAAAAGGTAATAGGTCTTCTGCTGAGAGCAAGTGGAACATGTCAGATATGTTTAAAATGTTGCTAACCTTCCAGAACCAATTAACTATAAGCAACATAGATGGTTTTTGTGGCATTTTAAGGAGTAAAAATATCTGACCTCGAAAAACAATATGTAACTTTCTTTGTGGGGAAAAAAGTAAAGCTACGTAAAGGAAATTATTGCAGGTCCACAGACAAATTAATGTATGTGCTTCTCCAACATAATCTTTTCTGTATCTTAGATAAATATTCCTTGCACTTCCATAAACCTCTCATTTTATTACTATTATTTTATTATATACTATACTATTACACTGCTCTTTTTTTTATTTAATCCAGTGTTGTTCTTGGGCTAAAAATCAACACCAATTGTTTTAAACAATGGTAGGTGGATTCTGTATATTAGTACTGGAGGTTGTCTTGCTTAGAAAAAAAACATTGACTGGAGCTTTGGATAACTTCACAATATCCAAATCTCTACAGTACATCATAATCAGAGACATGCAGAATTCCCTTCCTTCCTGCAGCTGTTTCATTCTTTTAGAAAGCTACTTTTGATCTTATCTAATGAAAAGGGCCTCAGAACTGAATTGTTTATTCATTTCAGTAATACAGAGGCACAAATAGCTGACATTGCAGAAGTATGGGTTGCAGTTAATGGAATCATTAAGGCTCTGTTACAAGTATATAAAATATTACAGCTTTGTAAATTATTCTGATAATCATAGAAATTCTTCATAAGTATCTTTCTAAGGCAAGATTCAAACAGTCTTATACTAAAGCTAAATAACATTAGTATAGGTATATGGAATATAAAAATTTGGGTTTTAGTAGAAAAACAGGTTAATTGTCACACAGAACAATTTTGTTTCTTCTAATCATAGCCTTACCCATTTGCAATGATATTTTTTAAATCAGTAATTTGGTGTGAGATGGTTCTAATGGTATCCTGATCAAAAATAACTAAACTAATTTTACAGGTTGAGATACGAAAACCAGTAAGCAATGGTGATTTATGATGTAGCTTGGATTTTTGTGGCTACCTACTTTGAAGGATGTCAGAAAACCTAAGCTTGTGTTAATCCACTTTTCAAGAAAAGTGGACAGAAAAATAAATATTTGCATAAGACTGCAAAGTAGTTATAGCAGATAAGACTAGATGTTATTTCTCCTCCAAAATTCTAAGTTCTTAATCACATTCACCCAAAAATGTGATTTGAGGATGAATAACTAAAACACAAATCTTGCATACACACAGATGTATACCTAAAATATAAATATATACAATCATATGCTCATATACACATACACAGATTCTGTCTTTCTATTCATGATGGTGGCTTTTTAATCAGGAAAAAAAAGCAGGGTTAGTGTTGATATGTTTGCTTTATCCAACAAAGATAATAAGTCACCATTTGAGGACTGCTTGTAAGGTTAGAACACAATCAGTTGCACCATCTGGCTGCAGAAGAAAGACTTCAGTTCACACATGTTCTTCTTTCTTGTTTTCATTTTTAAAATGGAATATCCACAACAGTTCAGCGGAGCTCAAAATTACAACTGAGGAATGATCAGTTAAATCTCAAAAAATTGCAGGAGGGAAATAGAGTGAGAAATTAGTTTCTTAATATTGACATGATACTGCAGCCATCATTATAAATAAGATTGTCATCTGATATCATTTTAGCTTTACATATGGATTTCTTACGTCTCGCAATGGACCACAAAAATTTCCTCACAGTCCAGCGAAATCTAAACAGATCTGTTTGAAACAGTTTAATATTCATTAAACAAGGGCTTCTCCAAGGGATGTAGATGTAGGCACTGCTGCTATCCATGTTGCCTGAAGACCTTGTTTCTACAGATGACTCACGTGTTAACCAGCTAAATTGGCTGTGTGGCCTCCATGGGAATTCATAAAACTTCCTATACTTTCCCAAGGATGTTTCAACAGCAGATGCTAAATTTGAAGTTGGAATTGTCATTGGTTTTTATAATTTCTCCAGGCTCTGGTTCAAATTTATAAGCCAATGGAAAGATGTTGAGGACTGTTTTTTGACTGTCGAGTAAAATTTTATATACCCACACATATACATACATATATATAGCTATTTAAGTATATGTAGTATATTATTACAGTGACTTTTTTCTTTACTATACATTATTAGTTATAGTAGTTTTACAGGGAAGAAATTAAGGCTGGGATTAAATGCAAAAATTGGAAAGAAATCTCTGAAAACTGAAGAGCAGCTAGTCCCCTCATGTTCCCAACTATTGCCAAGACAACCTATCCAGCAATATGCCCTGAAAGATAAATATTTAATAAGTATGTCAAATACCCAAATAGATAATGAAGTTATCTTTGGCTTTGTCTGTCTTTTCCTTATAATGCA
Organism: Phalacrocorax carbo; assembly: GCF_963921805.1. Taxonomy (NCBI): domain Eukaryota; kingdom Metazoa; phylum Chordata; class Aves; order Suliformes; family Phalacrocoracidae; genus Phalacrocorax; species Phalacrocorax carbo. Next base: position 37,595,550 of record NC_087517.1, on the reverse strand, counting down.
AGAAACAGCAATGTTCACTCCCTAGGTGAACTAGGAACAAACTGGGATTCTGTGTGGGAATGTTTTTCATTTCCTTTAGTGCATGTGATGGTGCCTGAACAGATTAATTCCTTTCCTCACCTGATGCAGGGAGACAAGGACAGGATCTGGAAAGAAGGCAAAGTAATTGTTAAGCTTGCTATGAAAATTCTGTGTGATTCCCAGCTGTGTGCTCATGTCAATTCTTGAAAAAGATGTTTCTAATTTAAAGTGATTTGCATTGTAATCAGACCATTGTGATTATAGAAGTCAGTTATGAACTGAGGTTAGATACGAAGAAAATGTGTATTTCCTGTCCCTTGGTCCTGGCAAAACAATATTGACCATCTGCTAATTGAGGCTGAGTCAAAGAAAACTTTCTGATTTTCCCCCAAATATTCCAACAAGAACAGCAGATCTTTAAATTGGAGTTTGACACTTTTCAGTCAATCAAACCTTGCTTAAGTCTCAGATTGTACAGGACTACCCTAACTGATACAGCATCCTCAATCTGTATTGCATTCACTCATACACAAATACTGTCTCTCACAAATACCTCTTTCTATTTCCAGTCTGTTTCACTATTACAAAACACAGTTTCTCTAGTGTGATAAGTGTACTGTCTCACCTGTGCTGTAAATTTTCTGTCCATTTTTTGTCGAACCATCTGAACAATCATCACAGAATAACAGGCTGGTTGAGGCTGAAGGAGCATCTGGAGGTCATCTTATTCAACCCCCGAATTAATGTTATTGAAATGTTTCTTCACATATAGTTGGCGACACTTCTTCCCTCCCCCAGCCCATTCCAGTTTGTCTGTATCTGTCTGGGTTGCATCAGGTTTGTGCAATATAGTAATTTTAGGCTCAACAGTTGTCAATGGAAGATGTTTAATTAGTTGTGTTGTCCACAAAATGAAATCTTTATTAGTAGGGTGTAAAATCACAGTAACATTCTTTGTCATATCAATTTACAAGTTGATATCTAATTACCTATCAGTTCTCAGCCTTAGGTCTTGCACACTTTTAAAAAATCTCCCTTCTGCCAAAACAGTGTTTTCAGTAGACCTCCTCTCTCTGCCCATAGCATTCCCAATGTACTGGCTGGGGTTTCTTTACCCCTAATTTGCTTAGTTATTTAATAATTTATCTCTCTTATTTGTTTTATATTTTTCCTAATACTTCTAAGTGTTTGTTCCTAAGTTCTTCCGTGTCTTCTGAGTGAGACCTCTTCTACCTCTAGTCATGCCACTCTTATCTTTTATTTAGGATGGCTGCCACAGTAGAACAAAATGAGCTGTTTACTGCAGATATTTTCTGGCTACTTCTTGATTTTGGTAAAGGACATTTCTCTTTGTTAGAATATACATAATTCACATGTCATCTGGGAGACTTTTCTGCTTTTACCTCGTAGAAACTCATTAGACACAGTGTTTCCTCAGGTAGGGGGGAGGAGGGCCAGGCAGGGCGGGATCTCAGAAGACAACTAGATATGTTTTTGTGATTTTTCCTTTGGTGACAGAGTGAGTGGTTTTATTATTGATATTATTATTATTAGTAGTAAGTTTCTAATTTTTGTATGATCTTTATATTTTGTCTGACTATATAAGAGGCCTAGAGATAAAATAATTGCAATCTATATTATTAACAGAAATGTGTAGATGTAAACAGTTTACGTGGCACCGGGCCTGCTGGAGACAGATGGGGTTCACCTGTCACAAAGGGGGAAAAGGATTCTAGCTCAGGAGTCAGCAGGCCTCGTTGAGAGGGCTTTAAACTAGATACGAAAGGGGAAGGGGATAAAACCAGGCTTGCTAGGAATAAGCCTGGGGGTGGCATGCCTGTGTTGGGAGAGATCAATAGATCAATTGAAGTGCATTTACACCAATGCACGTAGCATGGCCAATAAACATGAGGAGCTGGAAGCCATCGCATGCCAGGGAAACTATGATGTGGTCGCCATCACGGAAACATGGTGGGATGACTTGCACAACTGGAGCACTGCAATGGATGGTTACAAGCTCTTTAGAAGGGACAGGCAAGGAAGGAGAGGTGGAGGGGTAGCCTTGTATGTTAGAGAGTGTTTTGACTGTCTGGAACTCAACGATGGTAATGATAAGGTTGAGTGCTATGGGTGAGGATCAGGGGAAGGCCAATAAGGCAGACATCCTGGTGGGAGTCTGTTACAGACCACCCAACCAGGATGAGGAGACAGATGAAGTACTCTGCAAGCAGTTGGCTGAAGTCTCACAATCTCTAGCCCTTGTTCTCGTGGGACACTTCAACTTACCACATATCAGTTGTAAATACAACACAGCAGAGAGAAAGCAGTCTTGGAGGTTCCTGGAGTGTGTGGGAGATAACCTCCTGACACAGCTGGTAAGAGAGCCAACAAGGGAGGTGGCACGCTGGACCTCTGTTTGCCAACAGAGAAGGCTTGGTGGGTGATGTGATGGTCGGAGGCCGTCTTGGGCTCAGCAACCATGACATGACAGAGTTTTCGATTCTTGGAGAAGTAAGGAAGAGGGTCAGCAAAACTGCTACCCTGAACTTCAGAAGAGCAGACTTTAGATTGTTAAAGAGTCGGGTTAAGAGAGTCCCTTGGGAGGCAGTCCTGAAGGGCAAAGGAGTCCAGGAAGGCTGGATGTTATTAAAAAGGAAGTCTCAAACGCGCAGGAACAGGCTGTCCCCATGTGCCATAAGTCAAGCAGGCGGGGGAGAAGACCGGCTTGGCTGAATACTGAGCTTTGGCTGGAACTCAAGAAAAAAAGGAGAGCTTACTGCCTTTGGAAGAAGGGGCAGGTGACTCAGGAGGACTACAAGGATGTTGTGAGGTTATGCAGGGAAAAGATTAGGAAGGCCCAGCTGGAACTTCAACTGGCTGCCACTGTTAAAGATAACAAAAAATGTTTTTATCAATACATCAGTGACAAAAGGAGGGCCAGGGAGAACCTCCCTCCTTTGTTGGATGCGGAAGGTAACCTTGCCAGGAAAGGTGAGGAGAAGGCTGAGGTACTTAATGCTTTCTTTGCCTCAGTCTTTAATAGTCAGACTGGTCATCCTTGGGGTTGTCAGGCCCCTGTGCTGGGAGATGGAGATAGTATGCAGAATGAAGTCCCAGTTGTTGAAGAGGTGGCAGTCACCGACCTGCTCCTTCACCTGGATGTTCACAAGTCCATGGGGCCGGATGGGATCCACCTGAGGATACTGAGGGAGCTGGCAGAGGAGCTCACCAAGCCACTGTCCATCATTTATCAGCAGTCCTGGTCAACCGGGGAGGTCCCAGATGACTGGAAAGTAGCGAATGTGACGCCCCTCTACGAGAAGGGTTGGAAGGAGGATCCAGGGAACTACAGGCCTGTCAGCCTGACCTCAGTGCCAGGAAAGGTAACAGAGCAGATCATCTTGAATGCCATTACATGGCACATGCTGGACAACCAGGGGATCGGGCGCAGCCAGCATGGGTTTATGAAAGGGAGGTCCTGCCTCACTAACCTGGTCTCCTTCTATGATAAGGTGACCCACCTAGTGGATGAGGGGAAGGCTGTGGACGTTGTCTACTTGGACTTGAGTAAGGCCTTTGACACTGTCTCCCACAGCATTCTCCTGGAGAAGCTGGCTGCTCACGGCTTGGACAAGTGCACTCTGCGCTGGGTTAAAAACTGGCTGGATGGCCGAGCCCAGCGAATGGTGGTGAACAGAGTCAAATCCAGTTGGCGGCCGGTCATGAGTGGTGTTCCCCAGGGCTCAGTGTTGGGACCGGTCCTGTTCAATATCTTCATTGATGATCTGGATGAAGGGATTGAGTGCACCCTCAGTAAATCTGCAGATGACACCAAGCTGGGTGGAAGTGTTGATCTGCTGGAGGGCAGTAAGGCTCTGCAGAGGGACCTGGACAGGCTGGATTGTTTGGCCGGAGCCAACGGTATGAGATTCAACAAGGCCAGGTGCCGGGTCCTGCACTTGGGTCACAACAACCCCATGCAACGCTACAGGCTTGGGGAGGAGTGGCTGGAGAGCTGCCTGGAGGAAAAGGACCTGGGGGTGTTGGTTGGCAGCCAGCTGAACATGAGCCAGCAGTGTGCTCAGGCAGCCAAGAAGGCCAATGGCATCCTGGCTTGTGTCAGGAATAGCGTGGCCAGCAGGAGCAGGGAGGTGATAGTGCCCCTGTACTCGGCACTGGTGAGGCCGCACCTCGAGTGCTGTGTTCAGTTTTGGGCCCCTCACTACAAGAAGGACATCGAGGTGCTGGGGCATGTCCAGAGAAGAGCAACAAAGTTGGTGAAGGGTCTGGAGAACAAGTCTTATGAGGAGCGGCTGAGGGAATTGGGGTTGTTTAGCCTGGAGAAGAGGAGGCTGAGGGGAGACCTTATCGCTCTCTACAACTACCTGAAAGGAGGTTGTAGCAAGGCAGTGGTCGGTCTCTTCTCCCTAGTAACAAGTGATAGGATGAGAGGAAATGGCCTCAAGCTGCACCATGGGAAGTTTAGGTTGGATATTAGGAAGAACTTCTTCACCAAAAGGGTTGTCAGGCATTGGAACAGGCTGCCCAGGGAGGTGGTGGAGTCTCCGTCCCTGGAGGTATTTAAAAGAAGGGTGGATGTGGTGCTTGAGGATATGGTTTAGTGGTGGACTTGTGATAGGTTAGCGGTTGGACTTGATGATCTTAAGGGTCTTTTCCAACCTTAACGATTCTATGATTCTAAACAGATATATTTTCTGAGTGTCTTGTCTTTTAGTAATAATTTTTCACGCGCATATCATTAGCTTGTTGGGTTTTTTTTCCAGAAAACAACCTTATCTTTCCTATATTTTCAAGTCCATAGAACCTATACTTATTATTTTTCTTTTGATTATTTGCAACTCTTTCCAGTTTATGAATTTCAGTAGTTTACAGTCTCTTGGAGATTTGTATTGAAGGCACTAACCAGTTGTATAAAGCTAGATTAGAGTCACTGTTGTTACATTAATGAACTTCATTATACTAAAATATTAAAAAGACTTTTAGTATGTCTTTCTAATATATTTCTAAACTATACAGTGATTACAGACAAATTTTGATTTGAAATAGACATATAACAAAACCCAGTTAATTTTCCAAACAAAATGATAGAGAGGCAAATGTATTATCTCACAAAGAAGCAGAAATTTGTCTGAAATTCAAATCCCTTTTATCTCTTTTCAAAACTCTGTCTGCCTGCTGGCAAAAAAAATGGCAACTTTTTCAATGAAACTTCACCTTTTAGGAAAAATATGTCTGAAGTTCAGTTTTAAAGAATCATTAATCTGAAACCCTGCACTTGGAGATTCCATGGAACAAGCCAGAATTTTAACAGCAAACACTGCAACCTGTCCATCCCCTTGCTCTTTCTCTTTCATTTTTTTATACTAAAGAAAAACAATCACAGGAAATATTTTTTTATTAAACAAAAAAAAAAGGGATAATATTAAAATGAATTTACTGTAGCTGGTTTTGTACTATACTAGTGGCATGCTGCTGACTGCTGTGGATGCATCTGAAAAGCCTTTCATATCTAAAGAGATTGAATCCAGGCAAAGGTGAAAATAAGAGCAACAAAGAAAAAGGAAATGATGAGTCTATTTTATGAGAAGAGAGGAAAAAAAATAATTTTCCTTATTTAGCTTAGCAGTGTAGGGCAGGAGAAGACTACTTTCAGAAACAGTGACTTCTCCAGTCCTGCTTACTGGTGAAGTTAAGACCACATCACTTTTATTGGGGCTGTCTTTATTTCTTCAGTAGTACAAGGCAACACTAAAGAACATTTAATCCATCCGAGTTCATAATTGTGGGTGTGTAGCTTTCTAGTGGCCTTCTGTATAACAGTAAGTGTGCAATATAGTAGAATTAAGTGCTTAAAGACAACTGGTTAATCAAGGGTTTACCACCACCTTTGCTTATTCCTTGATGTACATTAAATGTTGTTCCATGGTCAAAACCTGTCTGTTAAGAGGACCCTCCAATTGATCCCAGGAAACACTAGTATTCAGTGTTGGCATTCAAATTGTCAGGGAGGGAAGGCATCAGGAAATTAGATCAGAAGTCCCCTTCTTCAAGATTATCTCTTAAAAATAACTTGCATAGCCTATAAAATCTTCAAGGGCTTAAAAAGGATGCATGAGTTAATCAATGCTACTTTGGTTGATAGAAATAATATATTCTGGGAAAGATTTCCATGTTTAATGTTGAATGCCTGCAAGATGATGTGGCATTACAGAACACAGAATTAAAATACCTGTTTTATACTGTCATTCATCTTCAAACTTCACAGCTGAAGCATGTTGTATTTTAAAAGAAAAAAATAACTTGAACATTTTTTCCCCCTGAAATGTCTGTATGTTATTGTTTCTTCCGTAGTTGTTGTTCAAGGTCCCAATTGAAATCAAGGTTTTATTTCAATAGATACTGAATTTACACGTAATAAGAGACAGTACATGCCCAGTAAAATTTACACTAGACTTCAGAGCAAATGTACAAAAGGTCAGAGAAAGGAAGTGCTATTATCTCAGGTTAATGAACATCAAATTAAAGAACAAAGAACAAATAATTTCCCTACAATTTCTCAGGAAGTCTACAGCAGGAACAAGAATGACACCTGCATATTATGAGACCTGATGGTGTGATTATGAAAAAAAAAATTTTTAAGAAAAAATATCCCCTTTCAGTTTTTTGTTCTGCGTTTTTTTTTTTGCGGTTATGGGGTTGTTTTTTTTTTGGTGTAGGTTTTTTTTGTTTTGTTTTTTAATTGGATTTTTTTATTGCAGTTCTTTGTAATTCTTACATGAAAGAAGCTGGAGAAATAATGATGTTTGTAATTAGGTAACTTTAAAAGTATCTTAACTTGGCTCAGTGATAAAACTTGAAGGTGAGATTTCCCCTGAAGCAATATTAGAAATAAATGGTGACTAATTACAGGCTTGGGGGACAGGGAGGAGTTGTCTGCAGGGTGATGCAAACAGTGTCTCTGTTGGAAGCATGTTGTCCTGCGCAACCAAGAATCGGGTACCCAAGTAAATTCTAAGAAGTTGTGGTTTTGTTTTTGGTGAGAGTGTCTTGATGCAATGTTTTTCAACAAGAGTCCACTCTAACATCCTGGCTGTCTTTCTGGTAGGAGACTTGGGCACTGAGACAGCCCTTGGATTGGAGCTTCACAGGGGAACTGCTGTGTTAACAGCCCTCCTGGCCAAAAATAATAATAATAATGGAGCAACCAGAGTGAATCTTGTTCCATATGTCTATTTTTATTTCCCTTGGCTTTTTTCTTTCCCACACATACTTTAAGCCCAGCTGTATGTTTGTGTAGTATTTAGCAGAATGGTGATGATTTTCACAGTGATCATACTATAACATATATGTGATTTAAGAAATTATAGATAACTATGCTGTTAGAAAAAGTTATTTGGGGCAAGGGCATGAGAGGAATTGCATTAACTGTGCAATCCTGTGAAGAGCTGTCTTGTATAGTGATTCCTCTTTCACTGCTGTTCAGGAGGAGGAGCAGAGCTTCTTCACTAGCTTGTGTATCTAGAGACTTGCATGCACTCTCTTTAGGCTTGCCATTTAGGTAGGAGCAGCAAAAAGCTGGAAATACTGCTGCAGCAATACAAGGATGGAAAGGAACCTTCAATGATAGCTCTAACACAACAAATAATTTTTTAAAAATTAAACATTTTTATTTACCCTACATAGCTGGATTTTTGCATTTAATTTCCAGGTATATATTTAAAAGGAAAAAAAAATTTCTCATAGCTAATGTAAGTTGTTGTTGATAGTCTGACTTATTTTTGTAAATGTATTGTTCTGTCTATACCGTGTATAGCTCAAATTAATGAAATGTTCCCTATATACTAAAATTGGATATTAGAGTCACTGCATCATCTGCTTGTCCACCACCAAGTTTTCTATTATTCTATTCATGTGGCAAAGACTTGCTGATGTTTTTGAAGCAGAGATCCCTTGATCTTTTGAATTCAAGTAATTCATCAATTTATAAACAATATTCAAAAGGAAGTTTCCTGAAACTGTTGTTTTATGATTTTACTGTGTTAATAGCTTTTCCCCCTAGAATTATAATTTTTCTTCTCTCTTTAATTTTCTAGGGAGGTGTTTAACCTGCTGACTCCTATACACAAACACATACCATTTCAGCACAACCACCTCATTATCTGTTCAGCAGGATAGGTATTGCAAAGAAATGATGAGATTTTATGGTGAAGCAACTCGTATGTCAGACACTTGACCCTGAATTTTCCAGAGACATTGAACATGGAGTCCAAAGAGATGACAAATACTATTAGTGGAAAAATTGGCTTTGAGTTTCTTTTTTGTTACCAAAGACAATTCCAGTAACAAGAAATGAGGCAAATGTAAAGTGTCTGCCAAGTGTCTGACATTTTGGCATTGCAGAAAGAATGTGCTTGAGTGGAAAAGAGCTGCACTAAAATACCTGGTGGTAGCAGGCAATGCATTTTCTCAAAGAGGAAAGCTCAAGAAACTTCTTGTCACTGTAAACAATCCATTCTCCAGTGATTTTTCTATAATGACACTTTCTGAAGTCTAGCTAGTCTTATGTGAAGATACCCCCTCTGAAAAACATAAAAGATGTCAAGTTGTCTTATGATACTAATGCATGCTATAGAGCAGAAAAGTGTTTCGTGAAGTATTTAGGTAAAATATACAAAATATCGCTATAAATTATATTTGGTAAAGGCAGGGATGGTCTTTACTACTTGCTGTGTAATGTAAACAAGGATGTATATTTTCAACAAGCTGGATTTTCTCACTGTCTTTTGGACAATATCCACAAATAAGGGATGCAGTCCTGGACAACGATTCAAAACACCTAGAGACTCTGAATTTCTGAGGTTTCATAAATTATGCAAATTGTGTATTTGAGTTAATAAGTTTGGGTTTTTTTCCCCCTGACAATCTTTATGTATGTGATGCACATGTGAATTTGGGGAGAAGCTCAGACTACGGGGCTAACACTTTCTGTGACAGTGCAGAGTTACTATTCCTGTGGATCATCTAGGACATGCAAGTTGTTCCTTTGGTAGAGTTTGTAGAAAATAACCTTGATCTCTGCACTTACGGAAAGATTTTTGTTATAAATGTAACACAGCATCATTAGCTATTGGGATAAATCTATTTATGTTCATGGGGAAAAAGATCATCTTCCTTTTATTTTTCCCTTTTTCACACACACAGGTGTCGAGTCATAATTTTACTTTATGTCCATATTTTACTTTTGTCCCAAATAATTAGGCTTTGTTTTCCCACTAGTCTGTTTGCAAATAAATACTCTTCATGGGACTATCCCTGTGAGCAGGGTAAGTCAGACAATGCATTTTTTTTAATCAGTTAAATACTCACTTGAGGTAAAATTGAAAAATATCACTCTGCTTAAACAGGTGTGAAAATAAAATGGATTTTTCTTCATTTCTAGGTGTTGTACTTCATATATAAGTCATTCTTTTGTCTAAAAAGTGTGTTTTCTTATTTCATTTTAATAGCAAGAAATTAATTTGACAGTGTGAATAGAGAGGTTTGAGAATAAAAGGACCTGAGATGCTTAGGACAAGTTCCTAGCTCAGTTGTAGAATAGTCATTCTGGCTCGTCTGCAAACAAATATACTTTCATGCATGTTCTCCCTTCTCTTCCATTTCCTCTAATTTTCTCCCTCTCTCCCCCCACTGAACAAAAATATTTATTTTTATGTGCCTGGAGGTGGGGGGAGCAATGGAGTTGTTCTCTACCCAATCTACCAGGTTTGGTTTGTTCCCCCTACTCCCCAGTGGAAGCCTTCTCTGGCACATGGGTAATCTTCCTGTTGCTGTTGGCATCCAAAATTGCAGACAAACCACAATGGCTCAGGGTTCACTGAAGGCTGTATGCGCAGAACATGAGCCTGGCGTGGGCTTTCTCAAACATACCTGGGTCAATCCCCGTATAAGGCTGATGTCCCAGTAATCAGAAAAAATGAGTCGCCTGTTAACACGTTTCCTCTTGGTAAAGCACAGGGCAGTGGTACCTGGGCTACTGAATAACCCCGCTCTGCATTTGAAAGCATATAGCATGGCACTGCATTAATACGTTTTCCATCATTGCACTTTCAAAAAAAACCTTTTAAGATCCCCTTTGATTAAACACAGAGCTGTTCAGCTGTTTGGTGGCAAGGTAGAATGGGATAATCTCACCCCGTTGTGGAGATGGCACTGTGCTGAGTTTGTGGTGGTTACCCAGAGGGAGAAAGAATGACATCATTGCTGTTCTTTTTTATAATCGGAACCAGGGGCTCTCCGGTTACACCCGTCCTTGTGCAATTTACAGAATGGGTTTTAAAAGAGTGGAGCTGCCATGAAAAAAGGCATTTCAACCGTGATTGATTCCAGTCAAAGACATTGCTGTGTTGTTATATACTCTTTCTAGATAATGTATGAATTCTGTGCCTTATATGTAAAAGCATATATTATCAAAGATACCCATTCAGTATTTTGATTAATTAATATTCACTTTGTTCTGACTGTATCAGTATTTGCTTCTCACTTCTGTTCTTGTTACTGGGCCAGGTGAAGTAATAAGTACCAGATTACTGTTTCTGTCAATAAACCCGGTGTATCCAGCCAAAGGAAACTTACCGTATTCTGAAGGTAAAACTCCATTAGTAAATATGACCTGATGCTTATGAACAAACCATAAAAACACCACTTGCCACATAAAGTACTCAAAGGGAATTAATTAGTTCAGTCTTCTGGTTTAATCCAGGTTACAGGTACATTCATTTGCTTTGAAGTTTTTCCATAAGCAGAGTCCTGAGGAGCTAACCTTCCTTTATGTAAGTCACACATTAAAGACATTTAAAATATTAATCAAAAGAAAATATGCAAATGCACACATACACGTATGCCCTGAAAAGAGATCATGCAGAATTTCTTCTTTAAAATTATCTGTATTTCATAGTCTAATTAATACTATTGTATAGATAAATTGAGGGCGATAGAATGAAATGGCAGTAAGAATATCTCATGAGCAGTGAGGAATGAGTTGTCATATGTGATGTTTCGTTCCCCAGTAGCTGAAGGTAGTAACGGACAGGCTGCCGGCTCAGACATTAATCTTCTCAGCTATATCCATAAATGAAATGTCATGCCTAACAACTCCTCTTTTATTGGTATTTCATCTTAGCTTTCCCTGATTAAAATTAATGTCTGTGCATGTATGTAAAAAAGTGGGGATAAGATCTACATATTCAGATGGTCAGAGATTATACATTCACACAGAGTGCCCAATTTTGAAGTGCAGATTGGGGGGGCGGGGGAATCCAAGCAAAAAAAAACCTGCAAAAAAAGTCAGAGCACCTGTTCTTAGCAAACATGACAACCTGCCAAAATTTCATCTTGAGATGTGCTTAAGACTATGACATAGATAACCACAAATTACTGTGCACTGGGATAGCAAATTAAAATCCTGAAGTCAGTGAGGCCACAGGATATTGAATTTAAGACCATGAAGAGGTTGTCAGTGGTTATGACACTTCACTGCTGGAAAAGTATCAGTGTACTCAGTGTGTGTATATATTTGAATGCTAAAGCTGGGTGAAAGTCTAAGTAAAATCAATAGGAAAACTTGTCATCATAAGCAATTGAGCATCCTCAGTTACAGTCAGTCATGGGGACCAGAAGTAAGTCTGAATATATTTACTGTGAAAGAAATAGAAGAAGTATTATCCTGATGAAACAGAACTGAGTCATGCAGTTTACTGAAGTTAAAAACTGGACATTGGGTCCAGCTCAGTGTGGCTACTCATCTGGTATGCTATTAACGTGAAATAAGAAAAAGAAAATTCAGGGGAGTGAGCTGGTTAGAACCCCCCCCGTCTGCTCTTTAATTCTGAGTTGGTTTTATGCTGCCATGTACAGGGGTGAGTGGTGTCACTGGGGTTAAAAAACAGACACAGGTTAGATGGTTGAGTTTTTGAAGTATTACAGATTTGTTCCAGGTCTGTTCAGAAGATACACATTGGTGTTATTTCTCAGAGTACAAGTTAAATCCCTAAATTCTCAATTCATCAGTTTTAGTTTGGCATTTAAGTCTGTCTGAATTTTACTTGTCCCACCCTACTTACTGCTCAAGCAGAGAATTTTATATTTTCTTATCCTTTCAACAGATTTCTTTGACTAAATCAGGTGCTTTTTAAAAAAATACATCAATGAACTGGGACAGAAAGGTAAAATTTTCATGATCTTCACAGGTTCTTTTTTAGGGATGTTTTATGGATAATAGTATGAGACATGACTGACATGTTAAAACATTTTGTCCTTTGCCTCCTCTAACTTAACCTTTTGCCTTAAAAAGGCCAATATTTCTCATGAAACATAATCTCCTATTACTTCTGACCACACATCCAACCTATAATATTATCTGACAGTAAATACATAGCCTCATCAAATCACTTATCTTCCCATGTTTCAGCAATAATTTTGAGGGAATCTGAATAAATTACATCTCAAATGGTACAGCTGCTCTCAAATAGCAGAACTAATGAATTGTCATGACTGGCAGAGAGGGAGAGGTGCCTTGCATCCATAATCTGAGACAGCTGACAGGATGATGCCTGATCGGGTTTAGTGACCATCACTAATTACACGCTGAGAAATTATAGCCACTTTTAAGTTAATGGCTGCTAAACACCTAGTGACAATTTATAGCAAGAAAGGACTTGCCCTACAGCTTAAAAAGGGGGTGGGAAGGACACCTCATACTGCTGTGCTGACCCTCCAGCAGTGACTCTCCAACCCAAATTGCTCTAAACTGATGGCCCTAGTTACTTCTGAGGCTTTTTAAATCTCTTCCTATTTATACTTTTTAATATCCGTGGTACTCTTGTTCCAAAGGCATTCCAAATATAAAAGATGAGGACACTTCCATTTTAGATTTTTAAATTTTTTTTGTAGAGATAGATCAATGCTTTAAAGGCAAGTCTACTCAGTCATAAGCAAGGATTCAGTTATTCTCCTCCTCTGTCAATTCTTCTCCTCAGCTAAGTATGTAAGGTTGTAATAAAAAATGTCAGTGGCGTGATGGTTATACCAACAATAAAATAATCTGCTCTCCATTTTTATCTGAAGATACTAAATCTAACATGCCAGTGGTATCTCTGGAGTGGATTTGAGTGAGTGGTGAATACTAGCTCAGTCAGCAGAGTTTTAAATCAATCCTAGTGTTCTGTAAAAGCAGGAGTACCTTGTCAGGCTTGAAAATGTTAATGGACTAGCTGGCGAGCATGACTTGAATTAGAATTTGAAACTTAAATTTCACTATGCTCACTTCCCCCCACAAAGGTGACTTGCATAAATTGTCTGTTAAGTCAGCCCAAGTGTTTCAGAATTCAGGTCTACAATACATAAACTAAGGTGAAGGCAGGTGATAAGGGAGAAAGGTAGGTAAATTACACTAAAATTACAGTGAATTCAGGTAGGCCTTAAATTTGTAATACTGTACATGCTTCTGTGCTGCTTTAGTGCTGCTTAATATTTATCAGCCTGGGAATTTTCCTTCCAGACCTGTTGCAGCATTCCCTCTCTCTACTATGTAAGAGGGATGGCAAAATCTAAAAATCAATGCATGTCTTAATACTCTGATACTGAAATGCTCAGTCTTGATTTGATGACCACTTTTTGGAAATAAAGTTAAGAAATCCAGGAACAAAAAAGACCCACATTGACGTTTTCAAAGGTAAAGAAAGTTCTTTATACTGATAAACTCAAGTAAGTAAATTTGTTTAATTTATCAAGATGACAACTGAAATGGAATTTTATTGCCGATGTGTGAATAGTTTATCATTGACGAAAAGGAGAGCTGGTGAAGGGCCTCTATTTTTTCAGGGACGAACATGACATATTTTGATTTATGGACAACTTCTAACAAGATACTAGTCCCAAATATTTAATCTTTCAAAAATGATCAAACCACCAGAGCAGCCTGAAGAGGCAGAGGGCAAGTTTACTGTTTCTTGGTGCCTTCTTATTGTACCTAACTTCTGGAAACTATACTTAAGGATATTGAAAATGAAACTAAGTGCAATAGAGGGTTAACTTCTTTATTTGTATTCCTCTTTGATATATTTGACTGCAAAGTCTTTACCTTTAAAAAATGTAAATGACAATGTTCATTTAAGGCGCTGGGCTACAAGTGTTTTTATTATCCGTAAACATATACTAAGCTTGATATGATGTTTAAGTTCAAACAAACAAAACAAACCCAAAATGTATTGCAACTGAATTTCTTGTTTCTTCTTGCTCAGCTGCAATCAATTCCAGTGGCAGTGATGCAATATTTGTATTTGAATGCAAAAGAATCTCAGTTATCAGAGAATCATCTTAAAATTCATCTGAGCTTTCTCAGATTTGGCTTCTACACAGTGATTCTTCTGTACAGAAGTCTTCATAGACATAGAGTGTTAAAAGCTACAAAAATCTTTTTAATTTGGAAAACGAAAAATGTAAACGTAAAGCTTGGTAATGCATTCAAACTTTAGAAAGTCATGAATATGCTTGCTATTATGTCACTGTTTACATATATGGAAACCTTTTAGAGGGAAAACCCTATTTATACATTCTGTTTGAGGGGAAAGTAAAATGCTGATAACTTGTTAAAAATGTCATTAAAAAACCCCTCATACCAGTTTATACTATGAATGAGAAAAATAAATTCTGAACAGCAGGCAGCATTACTTTTTTCACTGAAGGTGTTAATTCATGCACCCAAAGACTGCTAGCACAAAACATGAATCAAATTGTTGCTCTTGCTTTTGAAAAATTTATAGTCACTTTGTTCCTGTTTTCCAGTGATGTCAGTGAGAAACAAACCTAGAATCATAGAATATCCTGAGTTGGAAGGGACCCACAAGGATAATCAAGTCCAACTCCTGTCCCTGCGCAGGACAACCCCAAATTCATGCCATATGAACCTTTTCCTTCATAGACACTACCTCTTATTTGACTATTACAAAAGGCTCTTGCCAGATGACATTTCTTACCACTGGATCAACAACGTTTTACATCACAAGGAAAGAAAACCCCACCCAAATGAAAAATAAACAGACACCACCCCCCATCCCAAATCCAACCTCCAAAACCACTAGCAATAAATGCATACATACTAGGCTGGGAAGGTTATCAGTATCATATTTTTATTTATATATTTTTCAAACTTTTTTTGCATAAGTTTGAAATTTTTTCTTGAAAAGGTTTGTACGCTCTGTCTCTTGGGATCTGATCAGAACATCTTCCAAAATCACAAATAGGAGAGGAATGCATGAGTGGTTCATCTCCAAAACTTCTATTGGGTGGGATGGGAGAGATGCTAATTTCTTGCCAATATAGTAGACAATTTTCTTTAAATCTTGCAGGAGCTTCACCTAAGAAAAACTACCAACAGTACTATAGAATGATAAGTGTCCCATCAAAATAATTTCCGTTTCTCCAATTTACAGTTTATGCTCAGCCTCCTCCTGAAGGAGTTGTAGTTCATTTAAAATTATCAAAAATTACTTGGTAAATCATGTCTCCCCTCTAGCCCAGCATGGACACTTCACCACCAGTGGCACTGATGAACAGCCTTCCTGGATATCTTCCTGGGAGTAGCTTTAAGTTCTCTAATCAGCTTGCTGTTGCAAAAAGGATTATTCAGAAAAGTATTTGCACCTTCAATTTTCGTATGTGCACCTGTGGACTATGCTTGGGCTACGGTCAAATAAATAATTGTATTAATTTCAACTTTCTTTCCTGTGAGGAGGCTACGGTTTCACTAGAATACTCTCTCTACCCAAGCAGACTTAGGCAAGCTACTTTTCACATATCTTACCCCTGTTGATACAAAGGGCACGAAGTGATAGCCCTATCTCAATAACCTGAACTGATTCTAACCTGAGTCAGAACCTGACTGTCCTAAGGACAAGTGCTTACAGCATGCAGACTTCCTAAAATGAGTGGGTGGAAAAATTGTAAGACTATCTGTTTTCTAAGGAGAATCTTAAAAAATGCCTAGATCATTCTTTTGCGTTGTTAATGAAGAGCAGAGACTGTTTTGGAAGCTGTAGCAAGGGTTGTTGGTTCCATAGTACTTTGGGATCTTGTGATCTCATTCAGAAATGCCCAGTGACTGAAATAATGCAGAGTCAGTTTTTTAAGTTTTGGTGGTTGTTTTTGGTTGGTTTTTTTTAGTGTTTCATCTGGAAATACTTATGCCTATGTTCTGCAAGGGCTTTATTTGGATTATCCTATTGCATGTTTCCGTAGTATGCCTATCAGGAAAACATGCTTTTAGTTAGATTAAGAATTGGTTTAATAAATAATATACAGAAATTATTGTCTGGTGGAAAATCATTACTTGAAGATACTCTAATGAAGACCTGAAACAGTTATAGTCTTTCTGCTTTCCTGAAATGGCGTAAAAATGTCCCATATTCTAAAGAAGGGTGCATAAGCATACTAAAGAATACAGGATTTGTTGGTATAGCCAAAAACCCTTCTCCCCCAACCCCCTAAAGTAGCTTAAAATTTCCAATTAATGTAGAAAGCAGGTAAACTGGTCTGAGCTGGGATTGAAGAGGCAATCACTTTCTTCTCATTTACTGAAGTCCAGTAAGGTCTTTTTGTTAGGTTTTTTTTTGGTTGGTTGGTTTGTTGCGGTGGTTTTTTTTTTTTTTAGAGTCTTCAGCTAAGTGAACTGGAAACAGGAAAACTATTGCCTGCTTTGCTGCTGCACATATTAAACCATATTTTTGATGTATGTCACTTAATTACTAATGCTGAAAGACTCCACAGAACTGCAGAAAACCTCTTGTTAACTGTAGTGAAAGCCATGATGGTAGTAATGCTGTGTAAAAAAAGTGTCCTGATTTAATACCTCTTAAAGGAACTACTTTTGCAAATTGAATTAAAGAAATAGCAGATGTCAAAAAAAGCCTCTTTGCTTTGCAGGATGGGAAATTAGAAATTCTGCTGTTGTTACCTAGCAATGGTTGTCAAAAAGCAAAACACTTGCTTAGAGTCATGAGTTCTGTTTAGAAATACAAAATGTTTTTCCTGACAGTCTCTTTGGTGGCTTCATGTCACCTTGAAATCAGAGCATTAATTTGCTGGATAGCTTGTTCTCTCACAACCTGATGGTAGCTATGCTGACTGGATGTAACATATTCCAAAGTCCATGATAAAACCAAGGTCTTTATCAAACAGCTTCAGTTTGGGGTCTGCTAAATCAAATAAAACAACATTGATGGGTACAAAACCCTTAAAAGTTTTCCATTAAAAGGGGCTATGCTGTATCACCGTTAGTGGTGGGGACATAAAAGCAAAACAAAGGAATGCTTGCTACTGTTCAGATGTCAATTGTGGTAATACTTCTCAAAAATTAGCATAGAAAATTATCTGGCTGCAAAATCCACTTGCAGGATTGTTACAGCTCTGGGTTTGACACTGGCACTACTCTTCCTTTTTGCTGAAGAATTTATTGTAATCCAGAAGTGATGGCCTGAAACCTGAATTCAGTCAGGAACCTCCCGCACAGTTTTATTCTCTCTAAGAACATACCGTAACCTGGCAGATGAGACCAGTGGTGTTTGTAACCAGTCTAGACATAATGGCACAGAACTCAGCATGGCCCAATTTTTATTGAGGTTCTTTATGCTGCTGTAACTTTTTAAACTGCTTTCATCTGTTTTTGTGCTACTCTGTAGACTAGATGCTAAAGGCCTTTGAAAGAGAAGATTGTCCCAGCTGGTGAAGTGAAGTGGCAGACCACCGTCTTCAGGGGAAGCTACATGAAATAGTCTGGGAGAGCAAGTGTAGCATGTCACCTTGTTAAGCTGGTACATGGTGAAATGCTACATTCACCTTTCAAAAACCAGCAGGATGCTCCTGTTCACAAAGGAGAAAAGAATAATAATAAATGTCTTCTGCCTTTTTTTTTTTTAAGGAACTAAGTAGCAACCTCTTGAGGGAATTATAAGTTGGGCATATGCTTTCAAACTAGCTGTCCTTGGACCTTTCTTAGAATCAAACTGCATATATATGTCAGACAAATGCCCCAGATTTTATCACAGACCTCACAGGGCAAAGATTTTTAGAAATTTACGTTTTTGTCTGAAGTTATTTTTTTTGTAGCCTAATTTCCTTTCTGTATAAAATGGAGTGCAGGTAAAGGTAACCGTTCCTCATGCTCAACAGTTCTAGCTGCAAGGGGCCATTTACAAAATTGCTCACCCAAAAATCTGAACTCACTTCCTCTAGGACAGAAGGGAGCTCACGGCAATGGTCCCCAAAGAATGCAGATCTCTGACCTATACACTAAGTGCCAGGAGCAACTCCATGGCATAGGAATAACTAGTCACGAAGGCAGTTGTTTTTTTCCAGGCATCCTGTGCTTTAGTAGGGATCCCAGCATGGGCTCAGGGCATCCTGCCTTCTCAGTGACTGGATCCACTGGATTCACATGCAGCAACAGAGGCTGCAGAGGAATTTGGCATAAACAAACCCCTGCAATGTGTGTGATGGATCTCTAGTTGCCTGGTGTAGGGTTATTTATAAGTGCATGGTAAACAAATGAAAGCATTTCACCAACATTTTAAAAAGGTGACTGAAGTAACTCAGGGAGTTATTTCATGTTCACACAATAAAAAAAAAAAAAAAGCCTCCTGGACAAAACAGTGTCCTGTAGTGGTGCCTATAAAAATCCCTTGGCAATACCAGTTTTTCAAGTGTTCCACTTCAATTGCACTTAATGCTAATGAACATTTGAATATTTCTGTTCTTTTGTTTGTATTCCCCCCCCCCCCCCAGTCTGGCCCAATAGTATGCTTTTAACATCTTATGCTCTGGGATAAAATTATGCTCTTTGCCTATGCTTAGAGCACATGTTCCCCATTCTTCGTTTTGAAGTGTCACTGGTGCCGAGTCCCTTTGCAACGAGATGTATTTTTTCCCATGGATGATGGGCTGCTGTTGTTCCAGACATCTCTCAAATGTTCAGTGGGATGATGAGACAAACACCTGTTTGTTTCCACAGTCTGTATAATCTGTACTGTTTTTGCAGATGGTGTACTATACAATTCTTTGAGGTACATGCTAACTAGTCATGAATGACTTGGAAGGAATGCTGTAAAAAATGCAGAGATTAAAATTTCCAGCAGTTTCTTCTTCCATCAGGTTTTAAAACCTAGTTGTGCAAGGGAGACCCTAGAAAGGGGAGGGGGAAAGGGAGGATTTCAAGATTGCAAATGGTCCTGGGCTGCCTACCTGCCATTTTTCAGCTATGAAAGAAGTCGTCTGTAACACAGAAATGAAGCCGTTTACCCAGCAGAAAATAAGCATTGCCATGTTATTGTTTTTGGCAGGAATTGGTGGTTCATCATTTGGACACATCAGGTACTTTCTTGGTGACTATCATATAATTTAAAATGACAATGTTTCACGTAGTGAAAAAACCGAGAAAATACTGATCTGTGGTGGAAATCTAGTATGGTGAGAGAGATTCAGCCAGGCAATATTGTTTTGAAAGGGAGTTGAAAAAGCACTTTGCTTTTAGTTTATTTATTTACTGTGGTTTACCTTTGCTGGTCCACTACAAGGAAATTAGGAACTGTGAGCGCTATCTTGAAATGTCTCCCATTTGTGTTTGGAATATTATATTCATAGCATTCTCTCTTCCAACATTTTGAGGATTTATTTATACAGCATTGTTCCTCACTTCGGAAATGGAGCTAAATATCAAACCTAGCACATTTGCTGCGGTTGGAATATTTATGTCAGTCCACGTAGCAAGGAAAAAACACCGAGCAGTTAAAACTCACTTGGCCAGTTTAAATTGTCACAGTTGGTTTTGCAGACTCTAAAATAGCTGAGGCTATATCTTGCATTTCAGAAACACGTGCTCATCTGATCTTTCCCAAGCAAAGAAACTCCTTGATGTGCACAGGAGTTGGATTATGACAGAAATGCAGTACGAGCTGGTCAGCATTGATAGCTAACGGTAGGAAAGTGCCCTACAGCTGGAAATTCACTGCTGCCATCCCTGTGATGGGAGCCAAGGAGAAATCTCAACATAGCTCCATTTTTCCATACAAATTTTCTCCTGAGGGATCGAGTGGAACTTTGAGGATGAGAGTGAAGACAGATTGTGTGGAAACAAAAAGGGATTTATTTTCTGTAGAAAAATTGTGTATATTATTAATGTATTAATTAAATACATAGGGCCAGGGGGATGTAGCTATCTCTGGTCATTTAAGGAATGTGAATTCTGCATCTGACTGGCGGGTCTATACTTTCTGCCTTATGGGTTTGAACAATTCAGTGGCCATAACCAATTGTAAAATGCTGTAAATAGAACAGTATCTTGAATGAAGCTACCTAGCGTCCTTCAAATTAAGAACTGGTACTTTAAGTACAACTGTTGCAATGGCAATTTTAAAAAGCTATGCTCACCCCTGTAGATGGTGGTTATTTTGGTGAGCAAATTACATGGTGTTAAGGAAAGTGTTTCTCTGCCCAAGAGTTCCATGGCTGCGTTCAGTTTGAACTTCTCTCATTATTTTTGTCATTAACTTCAATTTCTAAACAAACATAAGCTAAAATGTTGGACCCCCAAATCTAAGGCTCAGATGTAATGCTTTGAAAGTCTGTGCTGTAGGAGACTCAGCTATTCCAAGTAACGTTTCAAAGGCTGTTTCAAAAGTCAGGCTGGTGTGACTGGGTTAGCAATGCACTTTTGAGATTTAAAGTCTGATTTCTTGCTTCTACCTTCCAGCCTATGGTTTTAGTCTTCTGTGGAGATGTGCTGAACAGAACAGCTGGCCTATAATTGGGAGAGATTACTGCAGACACTTATCTCTGTGGGTATTACTCCTGTTCTTGGCATTATTGCAGTTAAAACGGTTATCATTTTCATCTATAGTGTCTTTCTAAGATAAAAATAAGCATGTGCCACTTACCTTTTGAGTATTATTGAATCATT
This sequence comes from Phalacrocorax carbo, assembly GCF_963921805.1. Lineage (NCBI taxonomy): Eukaryota > Metazoa > Chordata > Aves > Suliformes > Phalacrocoracidae > Phalacrocorax > Phalacrocorax carbo. The sequence goes on along the minus strand of NC_087517.1, from coordinate 37,574,504 downwards.
TCAGTGTTGACTGATTCACCTTTTCACCTTTTTTCTTCCTCCACCCCCCCCCCCCCCCCCCGATCCTGGGTTGGGCTTACACATAGCAAAAGTTGTATGTTGTTATTGCTTACACACCATTTAGCAGGAGCAAGCAGGATCTAAATGAGCTTAAAATTTCTATTCTGCTTACCATGATTGGAGTGACAAAATCTTTTATCCTAACAATCAAGAAAAAATCCAAAGTATTTTGTAACTGTGCTCCCAAATTCTACAGTAATTCCGCAGCTTATTCAGATCTAGTTACACTGGCTGCTTTTCATGCCACAGGTTACTGTTTTCTTATAACTCTGCTCCTGGGCAGGTGCCCTGCTTGTCCAGACAGTCATTTCCTAATTCTTAGAAACTGGGAAGCCAAACTTGTGTGAACAGGCTTTGTGTGAATGTTGAAAGAGGGCTTGTACTAAGTAATGGATTGGGACTCTAGAAGTCTGATTTTACTTATCTTTAGCAAATACTTCTAGTGTGATCGCACTTAATCCAGTAATCAGTCTGGGTGTGATCTGTATCCTACCAAGATTAATAAATGTATTTCTTTTGATTTCAGTGCACCATAGCTTCCTCATCCACTAAGCGTGGCCATTGCTTTCTTGTTTCTCATCTGTTTTTGTAAAACAGGCAAAGCACAACATACATTTAGGCATCCAAGAAAAATAAAATGCATGGCTCTGGTGGCATCTGAGTAATGCTACTAATGATGGAGGAAAACAACCTTTTGAAGGTCACGTTGCTGCACATACAAAATCCAGAAAGCATTTGTCATGCCCTGAGAATTGATCCAGAATCTGATCAATCTTGGAGAATAAATTACCACAGAAAGCACATATCCGAAGATCTCTTACTGAAATTCCCCATGGAACTGATTCTCTGGAAGCAGACTTAAGTATAGTACTGGTAATAGGACTAGCATGCTGGAAGGAGGCTCGCTGTAACACACCCGACTGAAAAACTGTAAAATAGCAGGGACAGCAGAAAGAGCGATAAATACATCAGTGCTTACAGAGGGACTAAAGCTCCTTTTCAGCACTCTGGAAAGCTGGATCGCTCTTCAGATGCATAATTATTAAATGTTAAGCACAAGGACCTTATTTAGAATGTTGTAATGCTAGTATTTTACATTGGATAACCTGTAATAAACAGGAAGACCAACTCCATGAAGACATTAAAATAGAAAGAAAGGGGATGACTGACTCCTGAGGGCTGCTACCATCTTAGAGCTCCTTGTATTGCAAACTCTAGATAAGTAAAAAGTAAGACTGTTTCATAAAGCTAAGCATATTTGATAGTGCTGTATCACAAAAACCCTGTCTCTTGAGAGACTGTGTGTAGTTGTTGTAAAAGTATTAGATTTAATATAGGAATTTTCTGGGTCCATAATTTTTAATTGCTTTTATTACTTGTAGCTTAAAGCAAAGGGGCAACGAAGCAATCAGTAATTTGTCCTCTAGCCACATCGTTTCATGCAATCAAGCTCATGTCCTATGTAAACAGAAAGAAAGCAAAACCCAGAGATGAAAGCTCTCTCTGGCATTACCTAGGATTAACTGGTGAAAAGAAAAAAGGTATTTGTAAAAAAAAAAAATAGTAGAGACCTAGTACAGGTTTCCCCTTAACAGAGAATAAGACAACCCCAAACCCTGGTGGGTCTGCTCTGTGCCTATTCAACCATTTTTGGCTTTCACAGTTTGTGCTAACACGGGCTGGAACAACTGTAATAGCTGTACAGGGAAGAAAAAAAAAAATCTTCTGCTATAGTGTCCAGTTTGAAATTATTTTCAGGCAGAAGAAAGCTGAATGTAGCACACAATACAATCCCTGAAGGGGCTGGTTTGGAAAAGAAGGTGACTGAGACTGAGAGCAACTCAGCATAAGAGAGATTTGAAGTGCAGTTTTAAAAACTGTGTATTTTTGCTGTTCCTTCAGTTTATCTCTAATACTCTGTCTTAAAAAAATATAAATTTTGTCTGGATATTTTTTCCAGCTTTCTTTTGCTATTTGTATACTTAACATTATTCAAACTGCTTCTTTTCAACAGGTGTCTTTGTCTTTCATCCATGGCAACAAAGAGCCAGAGCTCCTTTGTAAAATGAATATAGTCCTTTGCAAAACATACTCTCCATGCAAAGGCACAAATCTGTACAAACCCACAGCAATTGTTACAAATGGACATTTATCATTTGTCCAGTAATGATGATTTGATAGTTCCTAGGAATGGATTATTAAGATGATGGTGTTAGCCATGGCAAGTGGTGATCTGTAAGTTTTGTCACACCAAGGCAGCCTTAAAATCTTCAAACTATATACAGCTTTATCACACTATCTCCCCTTTTTTATTAGCTATTATCTATCAGCCATTCTTCTTTTTCTTCCTTCTGCTTTCTCAGATGAGCAAAGATCTTTCATGCTTCCGTTCGCTCGCTCTGTGACTGGATCAAACAATCCAAAATCCACAGAGCTTTGAAACAGGACGAGCAGTGAAAGAGAAAGATTACAGTCAGATAAAAACTGTCTGTCGGTTGATTGGTCTAGTTTTGATGTTGACATTCGCAAGTAGAAAAGCATTAGGGAGGCATTTTTAGCATTGTTCTGCAAAAATAGTAATCTTGAATCTTCCTATTTGGCTTATGGCTATGCAGTATTTCTTTTGACACCTCAATCTTTCACCTGAGCTCCCCTTCTGCTATCTTCCCAGGCCTCTGTTCTCACAGGAGCATCACTGGAGCGGCAGTAAGCTGAGCACAACTATTGCTTTAGCTACTATTCAAGTACATCCTGTTGCAGTTCACCGGGATTTTTGTTACAGTTTTTGCTTGCTTATTTTGAGAGTGCTTTGGCTCTTCTTAGAGAAGATAACTTGGCCTTTTACGTACTATATCTTAATCTGCTGAGTCCCATATGACAGTAAGAAAAATGTTAATGTAATTTAGATGTAGCACTCTTTCATCCCATTTAAAAATCAATTAACTGTTTGGTATGATTGCTTAGCTTACTGTGGCACAACTCTGCACATCACTAGTTTGTTTAGCTTTGATGTGCAGTAAAGCTAACAGAGTATCACAAAGAAAAGTACCTTGGAACACTAATTCTGAGCCATTACCTGCATACACATATATAAACAAAATTATGAAGTCTCTGAACATTTCTGCTCAGTTAGTAGATGAAAAATGTTATTTTTTTACTAAATACCATTATAAGATACTGTCTTGCAGTAAATTCCTGGTTATTTTGAAGCGGTAATCAGTGCTGAGTAGGTTTCTTTGCCTTAATAGGATTCATAGTCTAAGGAGATTCTTGAGTGGCAGTCTAGATATGAGAAATGTTATTTGAATTAAGCACAGTTCATATTCATATCCATTTTTATAGTACTTTCCAGAGGCTCTACTTAAGTTTTAAGCTTTCTCTATAAAAGCACATGCAATAAAATGTTCCTGCTGCCAGCTTGTATGCCTGAAAGCTCTTTTTTTTTTCCCCCAACTTTATCAGTTTCTTTAATAAAAGATATTAACTCTTTTCACAGACTTGTCTCACAGAGAGAAGAAAAATATCTCCTGCTCCAAAGAAAATATCCGTTATATTTAATGATTGAAATAAATCAGTGTAAGAGAAGACATAAGGCAACTACAAGAAAATTCTGGGGAGTAGAAAGCTATAAAAGCTACAATCTTCTAGCCGTTCTGAAAGTGGTTTTTGTTTTTTATAGTAGAATTGAGTTTTAAGGAAAAAATGGCAGTGCCAAATTTATTGAATGCTAAACAGACTTCAGATCTTTTTCTACCGAATACCAAATAAATACTAGACTAACTGGTAAACAGTCCTCAGCTGAGGACTCTCGCTTCTTTCAGGGGAACTGTTCACTGAAACAAGGTGAGCTCAGCAAGCATCGGCAGATTCTAGGTGATCATGAGATTGCAAGTGAAGTTACTGCATCCTGCTTGCTGCAGCTGATCCTTCATTACTGTGGGTAAATGAGAACCACAAAAATATAGCAAGAAATCTTTCAAGACAGGGGTTTTAAAAGTGCATGGGTAGGGCTGCTTTTCGGTAAATCGGGAAAAGAAGATGGAGCAGTAGGAGATGTTGGCTTATCTTTACTGCAGCGGCTTTAGTGTACTGCAGAGCTCTGAAAACATTTTCTTCTGTACTTTGGGCTCTCCCATTAAAGAGAAGCTGCCACTCATGTAACTTGTGCTTCTCAGGAAAAAAAGGGTTATGTGTGTGTGACCAGGCCGAGATTTGGATTAGCTCTCCAGAGGCAGAGGATTAGTGCACTGGGCAAAAATAATACCCTTAAAGGTGGAAGGCTTCAAGGTTTTCAACCATGCATATTTATAAACTGGCTCAGAAAGGTTTGGTTAACAAGATAAGCTGTCAGCAGCGGTCTCTTCAACCTAAGGTTATTTCTTTCCTGAAGAAAAAGATCTTACCAAAAAAGCTGCATAGCTAAATTAAACTACACAATTTTAGCTTCAGAGATTGTGTTTCACCATGTGTATGAGCATGTGAAAAATTTGCAAGTGGGCTTTTTTAATCATAAAAATTAGAGAGGTTATTTAAAAAGGTTTGCTCTAGATATAAATCATATAGGGTGAGAATCTCGTCTTTCTTGCAGCTCACACACTCATCTCCCCAGAAATATCTCTGTAACCTGCTGGGACCCCAGGGTTTTAGGATCTGAAACCCTTGTCACAGCATCTGTCTGGCTGAGGATTGTCCAGAGAGGTCAGGTTTCCAAAGCAGGGGTTTCTCTGCCTTGCAAACTGAGGTAAGGATGTGAAAACCCAGGTTGCTTGGTCCTAACCTATGAAACTGTTGGGCAGCTGGAGCTGTGCAACCCTGCCAAGTGTCACAGGGTGATGGACACAGGCTTCCCCTTTCATGGAGAGTTTTGTGTATTCAGTTGCTTTCTGGTTCAAATTCACCAATTTTGAAATATTTGCTGTCCCAGGTAGCATGGCAGGGGGAGTGGAGGGAACAAGGTGTTTCTTAACAGCTTGTGTTTGACTAGAGTTTTGTGGAAACTAACACACTCATAAAACAATTCAGTTTGTCAAAATCAGTATATTTAAATGAAAATATTTTACTAGGAACTTCTGGGTGGGATGTTTTAATCTCCCTTCTTGTTTGCAGCTGTAAAGTAAAAAAAATATTTAACCAGGTGGAACTCCTGTCATACTATGTCTTCCTTTTGCCCTATGCCCAGCCTGGCTGCCTTCCTCCTCCAACTTCAACTGCTCCAAAGGCTGTTTGGAATGAAATGGTCTTCCAAATGCTTTTACAGGAAATGGTTTTTTTGGCAGACTGACAGAGCTGCTTCCTCTGGAAAACACAAGTGAGGTAGGAGATGAATTACACAGGACAACGAAAAGACACTTCCTTAACTGAAAAGGATTCAGTCTGGCATATATCAAAGGTGGCAATACATTAATGAGAGAGTTTCCAAGAAAAGCCATTTATAGCGGTGTCTGTTAAGCAGCCAAACCATAGTCACTGCTCTCTCCTTTAACTAGTAGTGTTACTATGTGAAAATAATTATCAACACCTGTAATAACAGTCAGGAAGCTGCAGTTCAGGCAGTTTGGGTAGTATATAAATTTTATGATCATATTGCAAAATAGAAATGCAAATATCAAGCCTTTAGGACAAGAAAAATTAGCTTGCTGGTCAGCTACCAATATGTCATTCAGCTTCCATTTAGTGAAGTTTGAAATTAATATATTATTATTTTCCAAAGGGATTTAACATGTTCAGATTGACACTTTTATAGAAGTAATGGAGACATAAAACCTTGCTGCATTATTAGTAAGAAATATAATTACCATCAACAAAGCATAATCATATAAAAATAAAACCCCTCTGGTCCTACAGATCGGGTACTCTGTCTTCTGCATAATATTGACTGCCTAAATGAAAGACACAGCTATGATGGGAAGGGTGCGGAACAAGCAGATACTCAGCTAATCCTGCAAATTAAACAAGTAGCCCTAGAGACGTGCACCTCCAACAGGATGCGGCTTCTGTGCTTAGAAGGTATGTATAATGAGTAAGTTGTCAGTAAACTGAACATGTTGTATGTGATCTATGCCGAGGCCCACAGACTGTTAAAAAATACAGTATTATTCTCCACTTATGCCAGCTGCGCTCCTTCTGGATTTTGCTCACTCAGTCCTTAAATATCCATCAGCTGCTACCAATGCAGTCCAAGAGGGATTGTAGTAAGCACTGTATTTATCCACCCTTATTCTGGATGCACTGATCCTATGCACAGAGCAATACATAAAGCAAATGCATATCCCAGTTTAGATTCTTGATAAATGGAATTTTAAAGGGTATTATTAATTTTTGGGGTGGTTAGAACAAATAGTGGCTTACCAGGGAGTTTTAGCAATTTAAAACAGAAGTATAAATTTGATTTGAATCATAAGAGTATCAGCACAACTTCTGAAGACGGAAAATAAGTATAAACACAATGTCATCTTTACAACTAGGGCTCCTCCGACTACAGAAGCCATGAAAGAGGATTACATCTGGTTTACTGCTACTGTTTTCCTGCAGGAGCTGAGGTAAATTCAGGGTGCATGTACAGAGCAGCTGTGCAATGAGTGCACGGTAGGGCTGATGCGCCTTCTTTGAGCCCTTCCCATGGGCAGCTGCCGTGCTGGGAGCTGTTTGCTGAACTGATTGTCCAGAATGCATCCTCTGTGGGACTGTGTGGTGAGAGATACCATTAGCTGTTGTCACTATATTTAGGCAATTATGTGGAGGTATTTCTGATCAATTTTTATGAACATTTTCTGTGACTGCTCCTTCTCCTTATATACTGTGAAAAGCTGAATGATGCATTTTACTTCAGTCTCGCTTCTGCTGCCTGCCTCCATCTCTGCTCTCAACAGTTATAAAGGCAGGGGATTTTTGCTTTGTGTGGTTTCTTTTTTTGGTGGTTTGTTGTTTTTTTTTGTTTTGGGGGTTTTTTCTCTCCCCTCCCACCCTCAGTGAAACACTTACTGTCAATAGCCATTTTTAGAGGAACATGCTATTATACAAAGGTCAGGGAATTTTGTAAAGATCATAATTGCCTAAAGGCTTCATTAACCTTTACAAAATAGCAGTTGCTGGATTACACAACATACAATTAAGTGACCATTAACATCCAGAGCAATTAATGAAAGTAACAACCTCAAGGTACCACAGATCACATAGATGCTACCCACTATTGGTCTCCAAGCACAAGACTTATTCCAGCAAACAGACTTGAAATAAGATGTTCTACAAATGACAGACTAGTTTCTGTGGTGTGCACAATCCAGGCAGCATATTTACCCATGTTTCTTAGTGCCTGACAGAACGTTATGGTGTGATTGGATGGAATAGCCAGTAGTGTCATCCTCTTTCTGCAGGTATTCCCAAAAGAGTCTCAAATAATAGCCACTTAAAGTAATGAGACCCTGTCCCTTTATTTGAAGACATACCAGAGGACGGAAATGTGTATTTTCCCAAAAATCTTTTAAGGCACTAAGCTGATGATCCATATTCTAGTAAACAGGCACAAAGATGTGAGGTTAAAACCTTTTTAATCTACCTCTCCAAATAAACTGTTCAGCTTCAAAGAAATGAAGCTTAGCTTGTAGTATTAACCTAAATGGAAAAGCTTATCCAGTTTTAGCATTGTTGTTTCTCATGAAGTTGAATGTTTCTTTGTAACAAACCATCAGGCAGTTTTCCGACTAAAACTTAAGAAAATAATGTGTTGAATTGGATAAACATATGCTTTATTAACTTGAATCATGTTACAGTTACAAACTAAAAGAAAAGACAACTAGTGGTGTATCTAGTCATACAGAGTAAAACATCACCAAATAATGTTAAAGATAACAGATCATGTATTCAAGCTGGAAAAAAGCAGAGTTATGGTTCTCTGTAATCTTAATTTAGTCCCTTCTTTGTATACAGGTATGGAAGGGTGCTGGCCAAGTGATTCCAGACTTCATTTATTGTACCCTATTCAAATTCTCTCTGAAGGTGGAGCTATTTTCTCATGCTTTCCCCACTCTGTGGCACTTATTACTACATATCAAAGTACTTCTCAATCATGAGTTAACTAACCCATGCAATACTATGTTATTGGTGTAGAATTGAACTTAGATGAAGAACAGAGATAGTAACAGAGTAATGTAGGTGTTACCTACTAATTTTGCATGTACCTTATGGCATGCTTTTTTCCGACCAGTTTAGGGTTTTAGATATGAATATTTAAAGATGTACATGCCATTGTTTCTGACCTCATATAAAGTTGTAAGTACCAAGAATGGAAAGGTCGCTTTTAGCTGGTGAAGTGCCTCAGCAGAAGTGAAGAACAGTACCTGTAAGGAGCACAGGGCATAAACTTTTCTTTATGCTGAGAACACTTCCATAAGAAAGAAGAATCTGACCTAGTCTATATCCTTGTTCATTTGTATTCAATCTGAGTCGAGGTCAGTTATGTTGATTTGAATAGAGGGTGTATAATTTGCATTGTAGCTAAAAAAAAAAAAATACAGATCTTTGACCTTTCATTCTTTACTGAGTGAAGGTGATGGTATAAGAGGTGATGGAGAGGGCACTGCAGCATGTTGGCTGAAAGACCTGGAGGCTGAGGTTATGAAACCAGTCAAAGGGACTAGAGCAGGCACAAGAAAGTTGAGGGTGAGGCAGAGTGCTAGACAAGCACAGTATTATGAACTTAATGAATACTGATAATTAGTAACAGTTGTGGTGCATTATTATTATGTACAAGGCAATGCAGCACCTGCTCTGTGTGCACCATACAGTCTTGAAAAGGAAAAATGTCAAACCCTAAAAGGATACCAGAGGATACTGCATGTGAAGAACAGAGACTGTCCTTGCTCTGTAATATACTGCTGAGGTAAAGCAAAAGACTAGCATGGTTGTTTGTTGGGTTGGGTTTTTTTTGTTTTTGTTTTATTTTGCCTAGTGCTTCAAATTGCAAGAGAAAACTAATATAGGCAGTCTTGCTAAACACTCTGTATTACCATTATGGTAGAGTCAAAACGTGCATAAGAATAGATAACCATTTTCAAACATGTTTCTACCATTTTATTAAACAAAGGCATGTCCATCATCAGGTACACTACCATTTGATATGAAAGGAAAAAAAAAAAAAAGATTACACATTATATAGCCTTTAATTTGTCGTCTTTACAGTACAACACCTAATCTTCTGGTTTTATCGAATGGTTTTACAATCACAGACATAGATGGTTTACAGAAATGTGATCTGTCATTATCTCTCATGCCAGGTGGGCCTATATGTGTGTGTTTTTCTGGGAAGAGCTCCTCTCTCTTCCCCTTCTTTGTGTTGGTTTCTCTGTTGGTTTTTTTTTTGTAAAATTTTTATTTAGACTTCCTGTTTTTTTCACGGGGCAGGGTTCTTTGCCTAATAAAAGGATGCTTATCTGGAAAAAGGCTTAAAGTAATTTATGAAGATTTTTTTTAAAAAAAATTTTGACCGGTTTAGCTGGAATATATTCATATCTATAAAAGCTTTTTTTTTGGTTGTTTGCAAATTTGGTTAACACATTTAGAGGGGAATTACTACCTGTTCATCCCTAAAAGCAAGAAAGAAAGGTGAAATGGTTGCATAGCAACAACACCTACAAATAAAGCAGGCATTTGCAGCTATACAACATTATAAAGAGGAAAGAAATGCAACTTGAGTCACGCTGAATATTTTTTAGAAAACTTATTCTTAAGCCTACCAACAGAACAACCATTTCCCTTAAGCATCTTCACAGCAAAGAAAGGAAGCTAAAGCTTGACTTCTTGATAGCTTTGAGATCCAAAATGTGGACTACACTAAGCTATCGTGTTGGTTTTGGTGGTTTGGTGTGGTTTTGATGTTGTTTTGTGTTTTTTTTCTTAATTACCACAACTTTATTCTACAATGGGCCAACTGCAAACCTGCCTCCAGGTGAGGTGCTCTAGGTTTCTATGAAAAATCCCTAGAATGGAATAGATTTCAGAGAAAATGTGCTTTATAACTTTTACCTGTAACTTGTGTCTGTTTTTTCATAACTAGCTTACAGCAGCTAAGATTCAGACAGAGCTGTAGAAACTTAAGTCCTTTGGATCAAATAAGAATTAATATTTGATTAAACAAAAAATGCCATTTAGTCCTTCGCATGCACAACACTCCAAAACCTCCAGAAAGGTACACTGGTGTTAAGTCCAAGTATCATCAGGCTCTTTAAAAAGTTAAATTCTTTGTAAAGTTGTATGCTTTTTTCTCTCTACTTTTCCATTTATCTCCCACCTTCTGATTACTGTGGTGCTTACTGTATGAAACTGGCATTTCAAACTTTTAGTGTGGTTGTTTCATTTTCATTTTTAGTTGTACTTTCACGAGCAGCTATTTCCTTGTCTCTGCAGTTTTACAGTTTTGGGATGTCAGGAGTTAAATGACATAGTTATGATGTGTTTCTGATTTTTCTTTCACTGTCCTTTTGAAGAAGTTGGTCTCTAATCCCACACTTTGAAACTGCACTCACAAATTTTCAGTTAAGGTTAATTCTATATTTTCCCCATTTCTGCTTCTTGTCTGCCCAGTCCTTAAATCCTCCGTCAAAATTCCTAGGCTGTTATAATATCCACCTTACTCATCACAGACCATAGATGAAGATAGGACAGCAATATTGATGGATTACTTTTATATATTTGGATTTGGATTTCTAATCTGCAAGGCATTCATGGTTTCTTCCCTTCTTTCATTAAAGAAAATGAAGGTACCCAGAAGTAAGCAATGTTTTATTCTGTTTTCTTTAATAAAAAGATCATGCTGCAAGTCAGACTTAAGCACTGAAGTTCAAGGAGGTATTTTTACTTGTATTTGTTTATTTTATGGAGCTGTCATTTGGCATGGAGGGGAGATAAAGACATTACTTTAGTACAAGAGAAACAGTGTAACTCTGGCTTTTTTAATGTTCCCTTCCAAGCTGTCCATGAGGTTCACATTAGCATGCTACAGTGACAATCATTTTTAGTTTTCACAAAAGTTAATAGTGTCTTGAAGTAATTAATTGGCAAAGAAGCTACTTAGTGTTATCTGGGGTATTGTAGTTATATTGCAGCGATGTCTCTGATTTAATTTTGCTTAATATAATTTATTCCCATTTTCCTCTACCAATATAATGAATCTTAACAAATGCTTTCAACTTTCCTGGCATGAGTCATTCTGATGGAAGGTGACCACTAAGCTAAAACTTCCAGAAATTCCCAGCTTCAAGCCAGTTTATCACCAGAGTTACCACAGTTCAGATTCTGAATTTCAACTCATGTTCAGCAGTAGCTTATAAAACAAGTAGCTCCAATACAAGTTAAAGGCCATGACTGTGTAACACAGACAAAGTAGCTTCCAAGGTGCCTACTGGGATGGGAATCATCCGGATCCTGCTGGCTGGTTCCTTTGTGGAGAGCCTGTAGCGAGCCCATGTATCTCCTGCTGACAAACTGGGTGGGCAGGGAGAGCAGGCAGGCTCTGAGGGGTGTCCCTCAATTGCATCTCTGCAAGCCTGAACACATTTCAGGCTTATGATATGCCCAGCTGTGAAGTCCACCCATGGGTGTGCATCCCAGATACAGTCTAAGCGACTGCTAATGCAGCTAATGCTTACCCTTTTTTTCAAAACCTCTATGTGCTCAACAAAATACAGGAAAATCTGTCACATTAAAATACTTTATTGGAAGCCCATTTTTCCAAAGTAAAAACAAAACCAAACAAACAAAACCAAAAAGCCCCCAACACACCCCCTCTGCCCCCCCAAAAACCCCCAACCTCTATAAAAAAAATTTCAGAAACAAATGTTTGTAGCCTACTGTAAAATACTGTTGTAATCATTATTGATATTTGCAGTCTAGGAGCTGTGACAGAGGATTAATTATGCCCCAAGTTTCTTGAGCTATGAATAAGCAAAGTAATTTTGTTGAACTTTCATTGACATCTTGCCAGCGTATGTGCTCATTAATGTGATTTGTCTGTTAGGCTCATACTTTACTGGTTAATTTAATACTTAAATGCTAATGAAAATTACCTATATGGTAATCCTTAGAGTTAAGTTGCTATGGGAGGGAACATCTCATGTATCCTGGTGATGTGCTTCAAAATTACATAATCCCTAAATAAAAGGGTCCTAAGAAAGATCTTCAATCAAAGGATGTCAGGCAATAGATATGATAATATATTTCCAGAAAAGGCAGCAATGGAAGCAGTTAAGCCCATGGAGGACTAATGGAGATTGAAATAGATGTGATTTACATGGCAAGGACCACATATTTATCCACGCTTCTCAGTGTGAGGCTAGAATACATACACTGATGAAGCTATTTAACTGCTCAAATAAGGTCCTCAGTTACCCCCAGCGGCACAACACCTATCTTATGTAAGTTCTGGGTAAATTGTTCTGAAAATAAAATAATTTTATAAATTTGTCTCTATATCTTAACTTCAGGATGGAAACTTTGAGGCCGTAGGCTATTAGAGGTGGCTTTGGTCAATGTAAACAATGTAAAAATACGAGATTGTAGTATCTCAAAAAAATAGCTCACATTCATTATATCAGTCAAATTATTTTGGGGAAAGTTTTGGTAGAAATTTTTACTTTATGACAATTTTTTTTTGTGTTGGGTGTTTTTAAAAAAATTCACTTTGCAAGCATAGTAGTTTCCAGCATTTCTTTTGTGCATCATGAAAAACCTCTCAGATATGCTTAAAGGTTGCATTTCCTTTAGCTCCAGGTCCAAATGACCCATGCTTGTAAAATGGAGACCTTCAACATTTTAATATACAAAACCAAGGGTCAGATGGTTTTCCAGTCACTGTAGTTACCACTCATTCAAATGCCATCCTTTGCATTATATTGATGACCTATTTTCATAGTTGAGCCTAGATAAGCGCTCTCACGGAAGTACAGAAATTCTTGTAGGCTGCATTTTATCTACCTGTTTTTTCCTGGATAACTGGATGTCATGCAATTAGTTCCTGTCAGGGGACAGCTTTTAAAGTAATCTCATGATTTTCCCAATTTACCATAGTTTTGCTGCATGTCTCCAAAAGAATGCTTTCTTTTCATCACAAGGGGGGAAAGATGCTGTCTGAGTGCACACCTACTGTTATCCAACAGTCAACAGCACAATCGGACTATATGTAAGGCAAAACCGAAATCCTGGAAATGTGGTGTGGGTAGTGGGTCCTCAGCTCTGGCTGTTTCTCACTGCAGATCATCTCATGTTGATCCGTGTGAGGTCCTAACATATAGTTGCAGGTCCTAACGTAGTTGAGGTCCTAACATAGCTGCAGCACGCCTGTTAGGTAACGGTAATCAAGACAGTGTACGTGTCTGTATGAATAACTCGGTTACACTGTGAAATAATGCAAATATATGAGCACCAGTCATTGATGTCAGTAATGAGCATTGCTTGGCATTTTTTTTACTCCAGCTATTTCCCAAGAGCCATGGTGATAATGTTTTCTGAGACCACACTTATCTCAAAGTGTTACACCATTGTTCTTTCTATACTGTTAGCCTGGCTCCTAGGGTTGCAGTCCTTTTCCTCCTTTCCCTATGTTGGTGCATAAATTTGCACTGACACGGCACTCACTACAACATCCTTTCAGGTAGTTGTAGAGAGGGATGAAGTGTCCCCTCAGCCTCCTCTTCTCCAGGCTAAACAACCCCAGCTCCCTCAGCTGCTCCTCATAAGACTTGCTCTCCAGACCCTTCACCAGCTTCGCTGCCCTTCTCTGGATACACCCCAGCACCTCGATGTCCTTCTTGTAGTGAGGGGCCCAAAACTGAACACAGTACTCAAGGTGCGGCCTCACTAGTGCCAAGTACAGGGGCACTATCACCTCCCTGCTCCTGCTGGCCACACTATTCCTGACAAAAGCCAGGATGCTGTTGGCCTTCTTGACCACCTGGGCACGCTGCTGGCTCATGTTCAGGTGGCTGTCAACCAGCACCCCCAGGTTTGTTTCCTCCCTCTCTCCTGTACAATTACAGCACGTTCAACACTGTCCTGACATTTCATTTTCAAGACTGTAACACACATACAAAGAATTAAGCATTATTACTCATACATGCAAAGCCATACCCCTAACTTTATACTCTCAATTCTCAAAATCTGTCAAAGTGTACATGAGGCATCACCAGTGCACAGCATGAGACTAAACTTCCAGTTCCTGAAAATTCTGACCCCTTCCTCTCTGTCAACCACTTCTACTGAATCAATACATTTCTTTATCTCCATCATCAGGCTCTGTGTTTAGTAGAATAATGAATCTGCAAACACAAAGAAGGTTAAAATAAATAAAAACTGCAGCAATGAATCATAGAATGGCCTGAGTTGGAAGGGACCAACAAAGGTCATTGAGTTGTCCAAGTGCTTCTTGAATAGCGCCAGGCTTGGTGCCATGACTGCCTCTCCGGGGAGCCTGTTCCAGTGCTCCACCACCCCCAGGGTGAAGCGTCTTTTCCTAATACCCAACCTAGGCCTCCCCTGGTTTAGTGGAGCAAATATATTTTTTTTTGGGGGGGGGGGAGGAGGGCAAAAAAAACCCCAGCAAAACAACTTTAACGACAGCAATCTCTCTTTACAGACAATGTTCAAAGCTTACAGTAGGCTACTTAGGGCCGCATGCTTGCCAAAAGTCCCATGTTTCCTATAGATATATGCTATGATGAGTGACTAGAAACCAATCAGCATTAGGAATCTGGTCAGATTTTTTTTCACAACAATGTCTTTCTCCCTGTTAACCTATGATGAGGGAAAAATTGGGCAGAGACTTAAAACAATTGCCTGAAGCATCACACCACCCAGCTGACCTTTATTATATTATGTATGTCCTGCATTGTTTACTTGCTTGTATTTATCTCTATGCAAGCCACTTTTCTCTACCAAGTCCTAATGTTAATGCATTCTCTCCTTTGTTCTTCAAAGGTCACGCTCAGATCATTTTACATTTGCAGATTCCATAAGAAGTCTTTGTTTGGTGTTTTTTTTTTTTTATTATTATTTTTTCTATATGCAGTACAGGTTTTCTTCTAAGTACAGCAGCCACGGTGCTTTCTACAGTGAGCCACTTAAAGCATGCATTTCAGTCCCCTATTCCTGGTTCTTAGTATTAGTTTCACTGTGTATAGGTGCAGCATACCAATGCTTACAAAGCACACAAAACCAGCACCTTCCTGTTTTTACTTCTTTCCTAAAAAAAAATGCCTGTGCAATGGGATCAAGGGACTGACTGACTTCTTAAAATTTGCCAGAAGCTAGGGCTGAGACACATGGTAACCTAAACTTAGTCCTCGAAACCATTCAGAATTGGTGAATCAAAAATGCCCAGAGAAGGGGAAAAGGTCCTCTGACAACAACATGTAGACACTACTCTCTGTCCCTACAGCAAGGGATAGCTGTAAGGCAAATAATAGCAAACACGGGCTTACTTGCCCCATTCCTAGATCATCTATGCAATCTGCTACTCATATGCAAGCCTGCGTAATTACCTGTTTTCCTCTTCAATTCCTAGGCTCGTTGCTTTCTCTTTTAGCACAATGTCCCACCTAGCACTATCCATATTGCCTAATTAAGTTACAAAACAAAGTTTATTCTCTCTTTCAGGGAGAATCTTATTGATAATGGTTATTTAACAGTAGAAATAAACTAAATTGCGCTCTCCCACAACTTCTGGCACCAGATACTTGAGTATATTCCTAAGTCAGAATGCAATTATTGGCATGTCAGTGTTACATTTTTGCAATGTAATCTATATCCCTTTTTTTCCCCCAGAAAAGCCAGCTCACTTACAGCTATGCTTTTTTTTTTTTTTAAATAAAATAAGCTGTTTTATAATACTACTTTTTCTCCTTTCCCACAGGGTTCCCTGTTACATCTGTGGGACCTGGTAAAATTTTTTTTGTGTGTGTGGACACCCTTCAGTCAGGCTACACTAAAACCTGAAACAAAACACTGTCAGTGAAGATACTCAACTGGCCAAATGACGTGCTCTTTAGTGGTATGACACAGTCCTTATGTGTTGGTGCCAATCCCTGACTGGCACATGAAGACCTGTAGACGTACTTGATTCTTTCAGGCCACAGAAGACTATTAATTACACCTACAATGCTAACTTCTCCTTACTGCTTATTCTAAAATGGTTTCATGATGTACATGGCTTAATTAACGTGCATGTCTTTCTAAGTAAAGAAAAAGAAAGAAACAGAAATTTAACAGAAGGCTGTGCTGAATTTAGCTTCCTGGTATTCTCTTTCTGAATGATATGATATTTAACAGTATCTTTTTTTTTTTTTTAACAGAGGATAATTAATCTGCATAGGAAAAAAAATGGAATAACAAACCAAAAGAAGAAAAATAAGCAGCAAACAACTGAAAGGTCAAGCTAATATACCATGCTCCCATGACTGAAAGGAAGCAGGCATTAAAATACCCATGCATCTTCTCTATGTGAAAGTTTGTACAGGGAGGAGAAAATGATACCACATGTATCTATTTATCGTGATGACAGAAACAGTAATGAAAATGGAAAGTATTACAACTTGTCCAATCTCATTTATGGCCTGTGTGCCTTGATTCAAATCGTCACCCTTTCAGTTACACAACTGTACCTCAATCTCTGCTCAGACAAAAAGGGACATTGGGAACAGAATACTCTTCCTTGAGAAACCCAGGTTTATATGATGGTTTTTAAGCATCTGCACAGATTTTTGCTTGCCATCTACAGCAGCACAGATTTCAAATATTGGCTTAGGGAATTCCTTAATTTTGACCAGGCTTAGTGCATACTTAAAACCTTACACTTTTTTTATCAGCAGCGAGGTGATCTCTACCACCAGCACAGTGAGGAGAGAAACAGATGGGTTTCTTAGCACGCAAATAGTGTGGGAGGGCTCAACACAGTCTGCTCTAGTTGCTGCCAGTTCTTGCTGCTGCTGCCAGTTTGAATCGCTGCTGGCAGGCTGCGAGCACCCCACAGATTCTAGTCCCCACTCCTGCTAGTGATCAGCCGCACAGGACACATACGCTTCCTTTGTTACAACATTTCAATTTTTGGACGCTGTTAACATGAAATAAACCACCGTCAACCCTCCCCAAAAGATATGTGCAAGCAAAAGGAGCATGAAGTTTACTACAGAACAGCAAAACCCCCCAAACGTATTACTGTGCTATCCTCTTGTCACTGAAAGCAGATAAAATGGACTTTGTTTTACATGAATGGTTTAGTCCAGACCTTTGGAAATAAATGCAGTATACAAAATTTCTTTAAATCACTTCTGTTTCAATTATGAACCCCCTAGGCCAAGACTGGAGAGTCCTGCAACATTCAGTTTATTCACTATTTTCTCACAGTGTTTGCTTTGGTTTTGTTTTGCCTTTTTCTTTTTTTTTAACTTCAGTGACCCTTAGCATGAACTGTCAACATGAACAGTGCCTCTCCAGTAGCTTTATCATTTTTGTTATATCCTACTCAAGTAAAGAAAGTATCAGTAAGTTTGAAAGAACACTATTCTGCCAGAAAAACCACAAGATTTTCTTCTACTATTAATAACCAAATGCCTAACTAACTAGACACTGCACTCTAGGAGAAGAATTAATGTTGTTGTACAGTTAGGAATGGATAATTTTGCACTGTTTTTACAGTCATACAGGGTTTGTTTGTCCAAAACAGAGCAGTATATTTTGCATGTTTTTGCCAATTTCATCTTCATTTTATGCATCTGTTTCATCATGTATGCCCTCGTAGCTGTGGAAAAGACAGATTTTGAGAGACAAGAACGTTGAACACACACTGGACAATATTCATACGTATTTTTAATAAGTCAGTTTTACAAGGTGTGTAGAGATCCAGTCACTGCTAGAGTTCCTAAATATGAAAGTCCAAGCTGGGTAATGCTGTCAAAATTCTTTAATAGCATGCTCAAATAGCAAGAAAAGTAAAAAGAGCACTAAAACTTACAGATTTTTTTTTTAAGACCGTTACTCCTAGATCCAGTACTGAATAGCTATCAAAGGAGATTGATCGTTACTTTGCTCAGCGCTAAATGCTAGACAGAGAAATGTAGACTGACATAATTAATAAGCTTAAAAAGCCAAGCATCGCTCTGCACTATGTGGCATGGAAGATGCTATCATGAGAACATTATTTCTTTCCTAATTCTTTTCTCTAATGATCTTCTACTAACACAGACCAATGTGTATGTGCGCATGAGTGAGAGACTCGCATGAGGAAATAGTCACCTTGGAGGACAGTCATGTGAAAAAGTCAAATGGAAATTGCTGAAAGCAGAGATCAGATCAGACAGACAAGGGTCAAATTCTGAACTGTGTTAGTTAGTAGGTCTATGAGTTTACAAGAGCTGTGCTGGGAAATAATTTTCAGCATTACAACATCCAGGGCACAGAACTGATTCCTTGGATTAAGGGATGCACCTCTCCTAGGTACATTGAAGCCAACTGAGCTACATCAATAGGACAGCAAAGGACACTCATGGTACAGCCTTTAGATTTTACCAGACTTACTATTACTTGCAATGCTTCCATCATTACATGACCTGGATTGACTGACTGACCGGTGCTATGAAGTACTACTGTACGAACAGGGGTGTGGGGCCTTCAGATATAGCTGCTTTTACTCCCTGTTTTCAGAACTAATTTCAGTGACATTCAGATCAAAAGGCAACTTACTTAAGCAGACTCTTCAGCACTTTTACATGTCCAATCTGGGGCCTAGAAATGTTTGAGGTGCTTCAACATTTACAAATACCTGTATTTGCATAAGACCAAGTATTTTAAGACACGAACAAGAGCACTTCAGTTCATCATTCACTAGCCCCTCGTTCAAAAAGCTGAAGATGTTCAGTCAGGGAAGGGGAAGATCACTGGGTCTTGAATCAGAGCTAATGAAGCCTGCGAGGAGGCCACTTAGAGATAAATCCATATACTGCAATTTCTGCAGGCAAATGATTTGATGCGCAGTTATGAATAACTGAGTAATTTAAGCCGAGAGTGGCCTGTAGACAAGAGGAAAGAAGCTATGCTTGGTAACTACATTGCCTATTATGTAGCTCACAAAGCCCCATTATTTAATAATACAGTTATCAGGAGTTTTAAAATGGTAAACGATGCATAAGTTGTCTTGCACTACTGAGATAAAATTTATAGAATTCAATGTAGAGCTAAGTAGTCTCTTCTTTCTGTTCTGCTTTACTAGAGCAAAGGGATAGACATCTAGATGACCACAGAAGCACAGCAGTTTGAATCCAGCTGTGTACATCTTTTAACAATGACCCGGTACCAGAGGATATGAGCATGTCATCCACTTGACAAAAAAAAGTTCATACAGATCCTAACAGGATGAATCTGAAGAAGTTTCAGTTTGATGAGTTCGCATATTAAAACTGGCAGAGGAAGACCTGGTAAGCAGGACTGAAGGTAGTTCTTCTGGGTCACAAACTACATTCTGGGACGGGGGGAACAAGGGTCATTTATATGTGTAAACTATCAATAACTTTTCATCCTTCAAAAAGAGAATACTTGATAGAGTACTTAAAACAAGTGTTGTCCCAGAAGATGTAGCACCTACAGACATTAATAACACCACTGCTGTTGTCTAAAATCTGGGAAAATCCAGCATTTTGAAAGCTTGGTAGTCCTCCCTTGGGGTAGGCTGCTTTTGGGTTTCTTTTTTTTACATAGGTGAAAAAATGGGCAAACTTGTGGATGCACACTTTTCTTATGGTCTGCCAAACCATTTAATGACCTGGGATTCTAACTAAAATTCCTAAGGTATATTTAAAAGTGCATTTGCACTCTGAAATGCTTCCCCTGAAAGCTGGAAAATTAGAAGGCACCCAGGAACCAAAGTGACACTTTAACAGTAAAATTTTGAATCTCCGAAATATGTCAGTAATAAAAGGTTTGAGGGCTTGGGGTTGCCAAGTTTTGTAATCTTCACAGCATAATCTGAAGATAACTCTTCCTCTTACTTACCTGTCCTATTGTTTTCTTGCCCATATATTCCACCATTGCTGTCAACATTGTAACGGATGAGTGGAATGCACCTTGCTCAAAAGAGAGAAGCAGCTGTAGGTTTTATTGAGGTAAAATAACAATTTGATGGAGTTCAATGAATTTGATGGAATTTAACAAATTTTAACAGTGGTTTGCTAAGGTTCCATAAGTTTGATGGCAAGGATCACCTTATTAATTACTACACGGAAGAAACATACAAATGAAAATTGAGTTAGAATCGAGTTGGAATGATTCACACAAAGACCAGAGTCACAAAGACTAAGGAGAACCCTCCCATTGAGTCAGGAGGTTCAGAGTGGACCCCCTTGTTTTCTAAACTCCTTTTTGGAGCTTAATTGCATCTGGATCCAACCTTAGTCTCAGACTTGGTCAATGGTTTATGTCTAATGGAATTATCCATACAATATTTATAATAATATTCAGTAGTTACATAGATTAGTAATGTTTCATAGTATCGATTCAGCATGCTATCAGTCACTTACCAAGGATCTGTTGCAGGAAAGGGATCTCTCTGCCTTGGGCAAGGAAGGATGTCTCAGTCTCAGGTAAGGAATCTCTAACTTGGAGAGGCATCCCTGCTCAAGGGGAGAGTCACCTGGAGAGCAGTCCAGCTGCCATTCATGGAGAGCTCAAACTGCACCCATCCTGATGGTAATATTTACAGAGTGAGGAAGTTGGCTGCTAGACAATAGTATAGACAAGCTAGATGTCTTTATTTTAGCTCTGGTATCTTGTTCTGCTCTTTGGTTGTCTTGGATTTTTGGGTTTCAAAACCACCTTTCAAAATATTTTTCAAGGCACCTTTGCTCCCTTCTTCATGAGCCAGGGGCTTTCCAGCTTTGAAGTTCACTGCAAGGACATGAGGACTCTCGTTCCTTAGTCAGCCTCAACCAAAGTATGGCTAGGAGTCAAGTGTATCCATCACAAGCATTCACACTTGGGATGTGTAGGCCATTTCAAACAACAAATCTATGGATGTATCACAATTGCAAAAACTGTAGAAAAAACGGGACACGTACACACGAAAGGCAGGACGGTAAGAAATCTTGAAGAGCTGTGGGAGGACCCTAAGTTTTCTTCAAAAAACTGAAATTGTAGGCTGTATCCCCACCACAGAGTTGTAGAGAAACGTCTATGTAGACAGTCACAGAAGGTTTCTGCTGTTGTCCACAGCATTTGAAGAAAATCTAGTCAGGATTTCATAATGAAAAAGCAGTGCTTTTTGTTATAAAGCAGGCAGCATTGTGTAGGTAAAGCAAGATCTACACTGGCTGCAATTACTTTAGCTCAGACAATAGCTGGTGCCCATCATTAGGAGAGGAAGGTTAGGACATGCTGCTGACATCTTCATTTTTGGGGTATGGACAGATGGAGATGTTCACCAGAGGCTAGACACAGAGAGGCTGCAGCCCTTGCCATTTGTTTGCGATAGCTTATAATGCCACTATAAACAATAGTTGCTTAGGCCTAAGCAAAATAAGCTTTGGTATTCCAGCTTGTCCAGGGACTCTAGTTTGTCTCTCTGCCAGCTGCTACCACAGACAAAAGGTCCTGTCTGTGCACAATGCACAACCCAGAATCACAGAGTTAGGTAGACCAATAATTTTTTGTTGTTTTTTCAGTTTTTTATCAGCATGGATATAATTATTCAGTGCAAGCAGCAATTTGTTATTTAAGTTCATGTTTGTTCAATAACTTCATATTCAAACATCTTCATATTGAGCTGAAAAGTGATTTCTGACAAAAGAGATTCAGCCTAATTTGCTTATTGGTCACTCTAATACTGTAGAATTTTAAATTGCATGTATACTTGCTCTCTCTAGTGGGATACATTTACCATGGTTCAACACACCAGGAATGTCATAAATCAAAATATTTCTAACATTTTATGAACATCAGGATATGTGAGCTGTGATTCAAAGGGGTTATTACAGATGGAAAACCAGGATCTCAATTACAGAAGCACTGCAGAATCCGTCTGATTTTTCCAAGCCATAAAGAGACATGACACCCTCTTAAACAACAGCATCACTGGACATTAGTGTTGGGGAGAAAGATTACATCAATGCAGTCATTACTTTAACTGTATGACACTGCTTTTTATGCAAGGGTAAGTAAACAGGGAGTGTTGATAACAACTTTCAAACATATCACTTGCATAAATCAGACTTACTTTTTTAACCAACTATTTCCTTTAGGTAAACTACACTGAGTTTTAGAATTAATTAACTTACAAAAAGCTTCTCCCGGCTACAGCAACTGTCTTCCAGATTTTTTTAGAAAATAGTCAAAAGTAAAAATTCAGCACAACCCTTGTATCGGAGACCCTGTTCACAGGAAAAAGATAAGTCGGCATAAGGGCCATGAATGCTTTTCTGATGCCAGTATTTTCCTCTCCAAGTCCCCTGGGTGAGGAGGATAGGGGAGAAGGCAGGTACGCAGAGAATTTGACTGTTCTCTTTCAGTGACACAACTTGAGATGGGCATACGGACAAGCTTCTTGTTTGGCAATCTATGAATTAAATGGTCCATCTACAGGGGCTCATGTTTTAGAAGTAAAGCGTGCCAAAATGAAGATTCATCTAATTCTGAGGAAACTACAGACCGTTTAATTTGGTTTGTGTCCAAACTCAGAATGGGCTGTTCGGATTTAAGCAGGAGAAAAGGAAGCCAGTGCAGTCAAACACCTTCCTTCTATTGGGTACTGTGTGAAATAGCTTAAGCCAGTACATTAAGGACAGAGCCAAGCAAAAATGGTTCCCTACATAATCACACACACCTTCTTTGCCTATAATACAGAAGGACACACTACACATATTTCAAGTCCCTTTTTTTCCCCAAATATGCACTAGAAGAGAAAGCTTGGCCCAAGGAGATGATGCTCCACCCTAAATAGCCTTAGGCTATATCTTGTTTACCTATGAAGAGAGAAGCACTATTCTAAAGTAGTGACATGTGACTCCCTCCATGACAATGGCTAGAGAGGAGCTTTGGGTACCCACACTTGGACTGTGGAGCTAGAGAGAAGCTTGGAGTGGCCCCATAACAACAGAAAGTGCTCTCGCAGACAAGTGAGCATTTTCCCTCCTCCACCTAATTAAAAGTTTAGCAGGACTGCACAACGGTAGTCTTCAGAGAACGAAAGGGAAAAAGATTAGGAGACAGATCACTCTGCGTATCTTACAGGGTTCTTGTTCAGTTTCATTATCATCTAAATCCACCCTAGGAAATCTATAACTTTTCTGCTCCACTGTCCTTTAACAGTGTGCACCAGGATCTCTCAGAGGAGTCAAAACACATTCTTCTGTGTGCAGATGATCTTGCAACACAAGTTGCTATAAACATAGCATCAACTTACTCTTTGCTTCTGTACCACCTATTGACCAGTTTAGATAAGTATTCCTATCTAATAGAACTTGGATACCTTAAAAACATCTAATACAAGTGTACTAGCTTTCCCAAAGAGGCTCATTTAGCTTTGTCTCTTGGAACTACTCCTACTGTTCAAAACCTCTCTGCCTAGAATGAAGTAGTAAATTATATGTACCAGCAACTCATTTTTATGGAAGTTAGGAAGTTATGGCCCAGCAAGACATTCCTCTCACCTGCTAATGAACATATCCGGTTTATAAAAATGTAAGATATTTTGAAAACTTCATTGTGACTTGGAATCCAAGCCCATCAAGCATCAAACTGGGAGCAAGATGATGTTCCATGTTTATAATGTAAACTTATACATTTTAAACTCAAGAGACTGATCTCATCTGACTGTTAAATGAGACAAAATGTGCTATTAGACTGAGGGGGTGCATCGGGTGCATAACATCTGACAGAGCTACAGCAAGTTATTCTACATTGGTTTAAATACTTGAAAATATTATTTTCGTCCACACTTTTTAAAAAGTAAAAACAGTCAGAGCGGTACCTTATAACTGGTCCAATTGAATCACCGATCAGGTTCCAGTCTTTGTGCCCTGTCCTCCCTCTAACGTTATGATCACAGACACCTACCTCAGTTACATGCAAGCTCCATGCTCAAATTATGACTGACATTTCTGGTTTCTGCACCAAACTTGGATCTGAAATTAGAGATTACAGGAAATTTGTATTTTGGTACTTATTCACATATTCATTGTTAAGTCCAAATGGGAGTATGGAGAAAGTTTGATTTTGGCTCATTGTATCTCCACATTGCTGCATACACAACTGGTGTGCAATCTGGAGCATACCTGAAGACAAACACGCCCTTGAATACCTAGTTTTATGTCCAGAAGGTGCTACCACAGCTGAGCAGTGGGAGCAGTTTCCTTTCTTCAACTTGACTTCTAAAACAATCATATCTGTAAACAGGGGAGCAACACAGAACAAATAGCTTTAATTTCTGAGAAAGGCAGAGGTTACTCTCTTGTAAGGTATTGTTTGACTTATCAGAAGAAACTGGTGTGGGGGCACTTCAAAAAAGCTGTAGTAGGAACACACATAAAAATGATGGGAAGAAAAAATCCAGTAAGATGGTAGTCTACTGCAAGTAGCCAAGACCTGTGGCATTTGTAAGAAGTGGAATATAAATCTGACTTAGTATTTTTTCACGCTGCATTTTTTTTTCAAGTTCAACATTTAAATTAAACCCATTTCCAGGGGTGAATAATGAGACAGGTATCACTGTAGAACTAGAAGGAAGTAAGTCTGTGCACAGTTCATCAAATTGTGTTCTGCATGGTCACTGGTTATTCAAACATGTTTGCAGAAAATAAAGTTCAACTTTGGTGGTTGATGGGTCTTTATGCACCATTTAAGCACACCATTTTATATCAGAATGATACTGATTAAAACAATTCGTGGCAATTATAGTCTTGTTCTGACTGGAAGAGGAGGAGAAATGTGACCCTATCATAAAACCAAGCACGTACTACAGTGAGTGGTGCTCACATGGGCAAAAGCCTATGGGAGTGCCTATTTCCCTGCCTGATTAAATGCATCTTATTTTTATAATACCTTCAAATTTTAAAAGCTTGATTGTGAAATCACCAGATAATTGTGTAATTGTGGGTTTTTTACTCCCTGTGATGAATCAGAGAGTATAATTTCTAGCAGTTCTGTGAAAATAAAATAATCTGAAAGCGTTGACAACAACTCTGCTCTTTGATGTAACTGAGGCTCAGAGTTTGGCCCTAGAACAGGTCAACAGCATTTGAATTGAAGATTCACTGACAAATGAGACTATACATACTATGTCCATAAGGATTTTGCATTCTAAGAGGTAGATAAATCACCTTCCTTCCCAGAAGAACAAGACCCTTGAGGTGTTTTCACAGGCCAGTCAGGTGCTTCTGATTTCTCTTTATAGCAAGCTCCTTTGAAGGTAGTTCAGGAGCACAAGCTGCACTGCTGCCGCATTTTGTCTGGCAAGCAGTGCTGTTGCTTTCAAAGGGAGATATATCCATGATGAGCAGATTGGTTGGACTCTTATGAAAACAATATACCCAAAGCATTTTGAGTAAGCAGGTGATTCTCAGTGCTCTTTTAAATCTTTCTTTTTCACTAAAACACAAACCACCTGATAAATACATATACGACAGAAGTAATTACAGTCAAATTGCTGGAAATGCCTATCAAAGCTAAAAACAACACCAAAAGATGCTAAGGAAAAAGCTTCTAGATGCTACAGAATAAATACCTCAGTAAATCTGGAAGAAACAGCTGGATTTGTACAAACGCGGTGTTTGTACATTGCATCGTACAGAGTCTCCAGAGATGAACAAAACACAAGTAATTACAGGCAATTGAAGGTAATCTTTATTTCTTTCATTTCACCTGTATTGAACTCGGCACACATTTTTTCAAATGTAACAGAAATCTACTGTGAGACTGCATGCCTCCAGGCTATTAGTTCTCCTAAAGGCAAAGAAAAAAGGTGTAAGAAAAAGTGCAAATTCAGGCCAGCAAAAAAATTTGAAATGGCATACAGCAGCTACAGAAATTTTGGTACTAAGGTACACAAATATCATAGCTCTCCATTTAGTCTGAGTAAAAGCATCCTGTAGCACTACAGCTACAGGACCAGTAAGTCCAGTGCTGTTTCAGCATTGTCACTCCCCAACACCAGGCAGTAGTCAGCCTGGGAGTCATGCCATCAGTGAAAGGCCCCAGAAACACCCACATCCAGTACTGATGAATAACCTTGGTAGAACAACACTTAAAAATGGTAATTGCCACTTAAATGTAAAACGTTAGCGGTGCTGTGCAGGTCTCTTGGATAAGCATGCCTCCCTTTGACAAGGCCTGTCTGTCTGTCGGCGCCGCTGTGAGCTGTAAAGCCGCCTGTGCCTTTCCTGTCTCATCTCCCCCTCAGCCCACTGCCTGGGAAACTTTAGACAACCTCATTGGTACTCTTGCTGTGAGCAGACTTTTCAGGGTTCTTTTACTGACTGTAAGGTTTACATACAGCTGTCTAATCCCTTTTTACCAAAACCTGTACTGGCCTTACTTCCCTTTACTCTTCTCAAAGGAGGAATCTAGACCATGTCTTAGAGTTGCTGCCAATGACCTTTCTCCAGATGTCCTTGTCTCAGAGTCCCTAGGAAGCCACATACAGATGTACAGGTTACATTTCATGCCCAAAGATGCTACAAAGCAACACACAGGGTACACAAGGTGTGGTTTTCCAAGTAAAATGTTCTACCCTCAAAACCACTCTCGAGACCAGGCTTGAGATGTAATACAAGAAAGCACCACAAATGAAACTGTAGAATGCAACAAAAAACTAGGCAGCACAGCTCTAAAGGCATTACCGATGTCACAGGTCTGTGTAGCACTCCTGTTTGTTTCTTTTTAAAAAAGAAATGTACTCTTTGAGTAGTCAGAAACTTTCTTCTGATATCAAGTTTAAATTTATTCATGGTCAGTCAATATCCGTTCAATTCTGTAACAGTATTTTAAACCAAATAATTATTGCTTATTCTTGATATCTTCTCCAGTATTATAATCATAAGATATGCTTGTAGTTCCTCACCTTTCATTTTGCTAATCTAAACAAGCCTAGAAAAGTTATTTCAAGATCTTTTCAACTTTTCAAGAGATACACTGTCCTTTCTGTAAACAGAATAGTAGCTCTTTTGTTCAGTCCAATAAAGTGATATATATTTTTAAGGTGACTGCTTACAGTAGTTTACATGAAAGCTTACCAATGGTTTTTACAGTATTTCTCTATGCCAGAAAACACCACACCAGGTACATGAAAATTGCACTGCTTTTCTCTCAGCAGTGGCACATACGTGGTTCACAGCAATAGCAAAGCTGAAAATACTCTGCTTTTCTGTAGCATCCACATGATAAAGTACAGAAGTTCTTGCTAGCAGTCCCTCAGGACATGACTTTATGCAATACATCTTGTGATGTTAAGATCCAAAGTACATTTCCTTGTGTAATTTAGTTAATCTTATTTTTTTAATACCAATTGAAAGGCATTTAGTTCCCTGTTTGTAAAGACACAGCCCTGACTTCTCTTTCATAGCATCAGTTGAAAATTTCAAACACATGGACGATTTACCCCAATCATTAATGAATATTTTAATCAATATTAAACCCCAAAATCTCCTTTTAATATCCCTTACTGTACTTCTGCCTTTGAGTTCTATAGAAGAATTGTAAGAGGACAAAGTGAAAGAGTAGATGGACGTCAAAGTTTAAGTTGCAGAGATTTACCTTGAAAGGAAAGCTTTGAGATTTCATTGTATAAACATTGAGAAAAGCTATTAAAATATATGGTACTATAAGCCAGTGCATTATCTTCACATCGTCTTATGTTTATACAATAGCAAACATACGCCATTTCTGCTCAGATAGTTGAACTGTAAGCTCTTTGGTGCAAGCATTATCCTTCTGCTGCATGCTTTCACAGTTTTTAGCCCCAGAAAGACAGTGACATTTGACTGGATACAAACACCACACATTATACGAATTATCCATTAAGAACTTAGGGGGTCTGCCTTTGCCATCAAACAAATGCCCTGACAGTTTACATATTTAAAAATGATCACCATGTTTGAACAAATAAAAAACCAAATTTTTCTCTTACCCACAAATAACTAACAATTGCTTTTTGCATCAGAAGTTTCATTAGTGATCAACCTCTAAATTATTGTGTAACTCTCCCTCAGTGATACTGTTAAGCACAGTTCACCCACACTGACTATTTATGTCTCCAGAATAAGGCAATTAGTCTAAACTTCTCACATAACACTTTACCCTACTTATGAGTATTTAAGCTTCTAGCCTAATATGTGTCTACCTTCAAAATCAATGTTTCCTAATGTTTTTAGGAAAAATCAGTAACCTCAAAAGGAAAGAATGCTGTCCTGAGTGGCCACCTGACAATAATATGTAGACTACAAGACAATGACTCAAAAAATTTTTCTAATTTTATGTTCCTACATTACTGTATGATATTAGACACTACCACTCCCGTAAGTTTTACTAAGCTGGAAACAGTTCGGAATATGAAGGAAAACAATCTCTGAAAGCTAAGAAATAGAATTACAAGTGTTGGCTGGCTCAGTGTTTTTAAAGTTTTCAAAGACTGAACTATAGTGTCTAAAATTAAAATACCAATTTGAGCTGTCAGCAATGACAACAAATGTAGGTAAAACTATTTCTCGTATAACCATATCTTAATTCCTACTTCTCTCTGGGTTTTGGACACAAAACTGAGTGACAGAATTCATGCTGTAATTATATTAAAATATAATCTCCAAAAGCATAGATGTTTCAAAGGTTTTTCTACTATATTTTGAGTAAAATAGACTTTTTAAAAGCATATGGTTTTAAAAAGCTAGCGCCTATATGATAAAACCAATGGCTTTTTACCTTAAAATAAATATAAATTTATACTGGAAACAAACTGAATATGTATGGCAATCCTGTGCACTATTTGAATTAATCTGTTCAAATCACATGTTTAAAAAGTCATCAACATTCTCAAATTTAACAGGGAAAAATCATTAAATAATCCCTGAGTATATATGGTACTGCAATTAAGAACATGCTTATGCTTTTAATCAACTATTGTCTTTTTTTTTTTTTTTTATGAGCATACACAGAAGAAAACGCAATAGGGAAAAATTATCGCAAGCTGAAATGCTAAGCTTGTGTAGTCCCCTCACTGTATTCTAGAAAAACATTACCATGCAAATAAAAATGGGCAGGCTTGGATGCTGCCATCATTTTTATTTCTCATGGTATCTCTTGGCGAGATCTTCCCAGTTACACTCAAAATATTAATATGTTGCTGAGTAGAAAATGTTTTTAATGTTTTTTTTTTCTATCACAGGTGGTGCTAACATGTTCGAAGGATTCTCTTGCAGACTGTCTATTAAAGTCCACAGGCCAAACAACTTCAGACACTTGAGCTTCCCAACGTGAAATTGTTGATACTATCAAAATTCTTACTGTCATTGTACATTATATCCCACACAAGTCAATTACCTTACTGTCTGGAGTATAGTAACCATTCTAGATATAACATGGAAGGACTAAAGGAAAGATCTTTACCTCTAGATTTCCAGAACTTGTATAATATCAACTATCCAGAATATATGAAACATTGAAAGATTTCACCGTTCAATGGAAAACAAGAGGGAAAGAAGACAAAGCAGGTTATGAGCTTGATTCTAGGATGCTTTTGAAAGTCAAGGGCAAATAAGGTAAATGCCTGCAAGTACGATGCAGGTGGCATAACATACTTGAGGCTTTTATATCATATTTTGTGTTAGAAATTGTCATGTTACAAGGCACTCAACGTTACCTAGGCAGCTTCCTAAAGTTTAATTTATTTCTTTATTCAGACTTATAAAGTTTCTGCAATGGAAAAGTACAGAAAACTGGAGGGAAAAAAGCCCCACCCAAACATCACAGGATGGAATGAAATGTAGAACGGTAGTGTTTTTTTTCTTGATACAAACGTTTCTGACAGTCTTTAACATGATTTCCTACATCAACAGGAACCACGAACATGAGTAAGTATTTCCAAGGTTTGTTTTGCTGTTTTCATTGCTAGAGTTTGTTACCTGTTCTTTTTAGTTCTACTAAAGGGACAGATAATGTATGGGTTATGCAGCAAATCTGCTCTTCACTTCTTGTTGTTGGCTTCCCATCTGGTAGAGGATGTTTGCAGATATGATCAGTGTTTTCTAGTGGGGAAAAAAAGAGTTTAGTCAAATTTCTATTAGGAAGGCTTCAGGATGCAATTCAGCTCAGCCTAGAATAGCTCAGTGTGTCCCTCTTAGTCTTACACAGGGATATATCTTGGAAATTCAGGTTCCTCTTATCCCTGTATCCATCAAGCTACTGGGAATTTTGAATTAATGTCAAAATGGAATTGCTGAGGGGTTTTGCTTTCTTGGATATTTTACCCCTTAGTAATTCCTTTATCAACATCTATAGTGAAGAGATGAGAACCAGAGGTGGCCTTGTAAAGTATTTTCAGAGTAAGACAATAGCAACATGTATTTCAGACTTAATTATTGATACATTTGAGAATGAAAAAGTATTAGAGGTAGGAAACACCGATAAGGGGACAATCCATTTATTTTAACTGAGTATGCAATTTGACTGTGGAAATTTTATCTCAGTTCTAAGCGTGTTTAGAATTAAAATAAGTTATCTGTCCTAAACGCTTATTGTTTTATTATGATTACTATCTTCAGCAAAAAAAAAAAAAAGCTGAAATATAAAAGTTAC
Organism: Phalacrocorax carbo; assembly: GCF_963921805.1. NCBI lineage: Eukaryota > Metazoa > Chordata > Aves > Suliformes > Phalacrocoracidae > Phalacrocorax > Phalacrocorax carbo. The sequence goes on along the minus strand of NC_087517.1, from coordinate 37,543,637 downwards.
CCAAAAACTGGAAGATTACTACAGCATTTACTGAACACAGTAAGAACACCAGCCTAGTGATGCCTGTTCATTTTCAGCCAGCACCAAACCCTCAATCTGAACCAATCTGACACTCAGCATTGCAGTTTATGGCAATTTCTACATCCAGTCTCCCTGGTATTTTTTTAATCAACTTATATGAAGTTATAGGTGTAGTCAGATACTGGAATAAAGAACCCCAACACCCTTCTGCCAATAGATGCCCATTTTTTCAAAACTAAAAATACTTGCAAGGCCCATTCCAGCAACTGACAACCGAGGGCCGCAGAGATTCCCCAAGTTCCCCCCATTACATGCCCTATTAATAGAGCAGAACATTCTGCCTTTCAGCCAAAATAGGCCACCAACCCCTATGCTTCCCACGTTCCTACAACATGTCACACACCTTGAATCAGGGCGCTGTGCCCTGCCCCTGCAGCCTTTATGGAGCGGAGATGGGAGCAGCAAGCCAAGGTTTTTTACTTTCCCATGGGAGCATCTAAAGCCCTCTTCTGCTGTACAAGCATGTATCTTGTAGCAGTTATAATGTTATTTGAGGCTATCTCCCTATCGGTCTTACCTGCATTGTTTTCACAGGAGAATTAAGCTACTTTATGTGTCGGGCAAAAGACTGCATATATTCAGCTAACTCACAGCAGCAAACATCAAGGTCTTTTTTAGGACAGTCCATGTGGTTTTAAAGCCCTGTGTGAAAAAGGAACCAAGCAATTGCTTGGACTGCTTTTGCATGGTAGAGCACTTACTAGTTTGCTGCAAATTTCAGGCTAGACCTGAAGACTAAAAGGGTTTCCAGTCTGTCCCCAAGATGTTGAGTATAAATAGGCAGCCATTCCAAACATTATGAAATTAAACATCCTACTCTATTCTGCATAATAAAACCAAATTGCTACAATTGTGTCATTAAATGCCAAATGCAGCTAGTATGAAAAATTGGAGCAGCCTGGAGATTTTTCTTGGGTTCTGTCAGCAGCACACATCTGCCTGCAAGAAGGAATACCTATATCCATATGCTTTCTGTCAGCCTCTATGACAAATGCAGCACAGTCTGTGTGCTTCCAGCAAACAGAGAGAGTAAATGATATACAAAGCCCCTCTTTGTTCTGATTCATGGATAGAAGGCATTACACAGACAAAGAAAAATGTAATGTCTGCATGCTGATCGGGGATATTCAACCACTGCAGCTGTGAGCTGATTTAGAAAAATCTCTGTTTTATTTTATATTTATGGATTTGAATCCAAGCTAAACGTATTTGTAAACGACTGGGGCTCAGTTGTCACTTGGCCTCCATCCACTAACGCAAGCAATACAACCACTCGATCTGGGCAAGCCAGTGCTGTAAGCTCTCAGGCTTCACAGTAGCAGTGACGCTCCTCGCCACAGCTGAATCAGTGACGGAGAGTGAACAAAGGCATCTGAAATCTTTGCTGTCATAGGCCAGCAGCAAAGTGCAAATTCCCTGGATTAACGGGCAGAAACCGGTTCAGGAAGATAGCACTCTCTTTCTAATGATCTTCCAGTGGTGTAGGAATTCCCTATCACTATGACTAAAAGGCAAAATTTGTCTCCCAAATGACAATGCCAAAAAACTACGATTATCATTTTTGCAAGGCTCAGCTTCCTATGTTGCAAAGAATGAAAACAAAAGGCCACACCAAAGTAAGGTCACTCTTGCACTCCTCCTTACTTGGTCTATTCCCTTCTAATTCCCACATTCTAGCAGAGAAAAATTCCAGGCTTCTATAGAAACATATGCTGATGTTAGAAAAATGTTTTACACAAATAAATATAGCAGAGGAAATCAATATAATTAGGCTTATCTCCAGGTGAAAGGTAGAAGTCAAGTCCCTTGAACCCTCTAGGTAGAGGAAGATAAGCAGCTCCTAAAGGAAATTATGACCCACTAGATGTCTTACAGATCTATTTTACAACAGTGTCCATAAAGTGCTTCTGGTGATACCTTACATATTTGGTTGACTTGAGAGTCAGGGTGACTAAATTAGGTTATAGGTGTCACCTTACCATTTTTGGATGGCTAAACCTAAAAGTTATTAAACCTAACAAAACATTAAGCTCTTAAACTCATACATCATGTTCATCACTGAATCACGATTTGTTTGTCTTGCTCTATTTCAAAGCTGACTTTAGGTAATCTACAAACATGCGATTTCAGAAATAAAATTTCATGACTGTTAGGCAACTGTGGCAGCAATGATCATTTCAGAATAACACCACTGAAATAGGAGGTGCTATTGTCTATGTTATTATGGGGACCATTTCCATAATGCTCCTATAAAATCCATATGCACAGTAACCCATATTTGCAAGTGAAATCAGTTGCTGCTGTGTGTAATTGTTTATTCTGAATACAGAACAGACATCTGCAAGGGCAAATGGATGTGCATGCAAATTTCCGCCGAAACTTACAGAGACAGGTTTGATCTAAAGCCACAAAAGCTTTTTGGAATATTCCTGTTGATTTCAGGGATTTTGCCTACAGATGTTACTTCCACCCCATTGACATTACTCCATGGCTCCTAAATATCAAGAGGCAGCTTAACTTTTCTTTTACTTATAGCACAGTTAAACTGATAGTCAAATCAAGCCCAGATACTCTAAGAAGGGATAATCTTCAGAATTAAGCTTGATAGTCACTTCAAAATTAAGCGTGAATCATACTGGTATGTATCTTCACCTGCAGTGGATATTTGCAAGCAAAAATCAGTGACTTTTTTTTTTCCCTCCCTATGGAAATCTGTTTAATGAGAAAAACCTCCAAACTTTAAAATCCATGTGCATATGTTAAAGATTTCCACTAAAAAATCCCCAAACAAACAAATCACCAAACCAAAAAATAAACAGCAAAAAAAAACCCCAACCAAAAAACCAAACCAAAACCAAAAAATTCCAAAACCCTCCATAAAGCTCAAACGTCTTTTACAGTTACATTTTGCTGCTGCAGCTTATAAAGGATCAAAATAACTGAGTAAAAATGAAATATTCTGAAAAGCTTTTGAATTCTGTAATTGTGTTCATGTTGCAGTGGGTTTTATTTTGTTTAAATTTAAATGCTCTCAATAATTAGAAAGCTTCCTTGTTGCCCTCAGGCAAAAGAGTACCACCAACTCTCTAATATTATTCAAATAACCACCAAGCATTTGATTCATCTTCATCTCTGTATTATACATTTGCTTCTGCACAGGGTTTCTGGGACCCTTGATCTACCGTTCTGTGGGCAGAGGAACATCCTCTGCTTAAAATGCTCCTGGTCACCTCAGGGCAGCTCACTTGTGTGAACCAGGTTCAAATCAGCGGTCAGTTCTCTAACAGAACTGAAATGTGGCCAAAGAAGCAGCAGTGACCTCCGGCACTTCAGCGGGTGGCTGATCAGTGCGGGAATGGGCACTTGTTTTGCTTTGCCAAATCCTCTCATGATTTCTCTTGAAAAACTAACGTTTCCATTCTTTTGGCTTAAGCCTCCTCACTTTAGTAGATGAGTTGTTGTTCTTGGTTTGCTGATTGATAAGATCTGAAGCATCTTTAATTTGCATTCAGTTGCATGTAATCTGGCAAGGCGCCAGAAGGAACAATTTATAAAGGAGATAAATTTGCACAGATTAGCCAAGTGCCTACTGAGTGAGAATATAGCCATCTATAAATATTTAGAAGAATTAAACAGCATGGAAAGATAAATATTCTTGAAAACAACACATTTAGTAGGCCATTGAGGTATAACTACGTATAAATAAAAACAAGCAAAGAAAAAGGCTATGAACACAGAGGAAAGTAGAATCAGGTAAACAAGAAAAAGGTCATTATCTCTGTATTTATACCTCTGCCGTCACTCAGTCTAAGTTTATAATCTCAAACATATTGCGCATTAATTATAAGACGATAGCTAACTGGTTGGGTTAATGATGTTAGTGGGTCTATGTTTCTAATTTTCAACCCAGCAGCTTAGGACACACATTGTATCTCTCTGTTTACACCACCCATATTAAACTAACAATAAACCATACTTATTTCTCTTTCTTGATACTGTGCAAGGTATTTATGTTTTGACTTTGGGCGAACATGTATTTAGCTACAGATTAAGACAAGTATCTGTTCTTCCTATATGTTGGAAAACTTTACCTGGTCAAAGGAGTGCACCAGCTTGTATCTTATTAAAACAGATGTTGCTACACTTCAAAAATAATTATCTATTAACAGCGTGCTGAAGATGTCAACACATCTATCTACTGGTTTATATTCCTACCACTCCCTGTAGACGAATCTATATGTGCATTTATATACACATATACACACACACATCATGAAAGGATGATACCCGCCACTTACCTTGGAAAAGAAAGCAAACAACCTAGATTCACTATTGTTAAAATGTTGGCACAGATTCCAGTCTGCCTCCCAATTCCAGCAATTTAAGAGCGGAAAAAAGTATTGCTTTCATACTGAACAAACCATCATCATAAAGAATGGTTAAGCACAATTTTGCTAGTCTTTCCTATGAAATTTCCACTGGTTTCTGCCAGCTCGACCCCAACACACAGCCTCCCACCGCACATACTCTACTCTACCCTGTGTCAGACATCTCTGCATGCTTTCACCACACACACGCGCTTGACTCTTACTGGTGGCTTTTACAGCCAGGTGTTGGCACAGATTGCCAGTCAAACCAGTCCTCACTTATACCGCACTGTGTTTTCCAAAAAGAACCTCTCTGATTTAGGGCATGCCAAAAAAGATCTACAGGCAACCAGGCTTGCACTTAAGCCTTTCCTGACATTGCAGGAGGAGCTCATCTTGCATGAGGAGATTGTCACAGCAGCTCTTAATGAGAGGAGTCTGTTGGTTTTTAAAAGAAATTAAAATTGTATCCCATCAAGAAGCAATCATGTAATTATTGCGCTGTGTCATATTCTTACATCTTCACAGACTGCAGGAAAGATTTTACAGAGAGAATCTTTGTAGCATCTAAATACTTCCACCTGTATTACTTTCAAACTTTTCTAAATAAAAAGAGAAATCTAATTATTCCTCAATTTTCCATCTCTGGATGAAAGTAATTTGAAACAATAGGAAAAGGCTAAAAAACCTGAAAGAAATATTAAGCACAAGTGAGCAATGGCTATTTCTCCACTAATGCTCTCATGGGATTTTTAGAGAGAGGTGTTTAAAGTATACTCTGGGAGTAAGAAGCATCTCTTCAGTCTTTCAGAAGAGTAGTATTTTAATGTCTCTTCATTATGGAGGTGGTCTGGATGGGGTAATTAATTTCTATGAAAAAAATGGGTTTGGATTCTTATTTTAATTGAATAATGCATACTTGGTACAATTTTCTGTTTAAAATATAAAGTCTAGAATCTCTGGAGTACAGACAAGTAGCTCTGAATAATCCCAGAGAGAACTTGACTTTATATTAATTGATCTGCTAAATCATGAAGGGGTTATTGCCTGTATATATTTGAAAAGAGATAATAAGGTCTTAATCACTACTTTTAATCTTGAAGTCCTGCTTTCTTAGGTAGTAAAGGCTGTAATCCTATGAGGTTTATGCCTTATCTCTTACCTCTGAAAGTTACTAGATTTCCTGTCAAGACGTCTACTTTGTTTTCTTTGTTTCATGTAAGTATACTTAAAAACACTAGAATATCAAGGAGAATTTAGAGTTTTGTATAATATCTTTAGGAAACCTGCCACTATTCAAACTAATCCTACTGTCCCTCTAAAAATCTTAATAATTTCCATTTTAGGTCCTTCTTATGTGAAACATGTCAACCCTACTTGATACAAAATACCTACTTTAATGTGAATGAGACCAAAACAAAATTCTAGCATAGAAAGCCAGCTAAACTAGAAAACATTTCAGGTAAAATGGTTCTCTCTCTGTACCGTGGGCACAGCCTGAAAAAAATTTCTGTAATCATTGCTGCTGCTGTTATTTGTTTGTCAGCGTGTATTGAATTAATGAATATATGCCAGAAGTATTCCTGGCCCTAAATGAGTTCTAGAAAGTATGATTTTATCCTGCACATTTGCTCATAATGTCCAATCCTGGCTTTGGTTTGCCTGCTGTTCTGATCTTATTCAATGAATTCTCAGGTTATATTTTAGCAAAGTAATTTACTGGCAGAAGAGTCTAAACCAGTTATTTGACCATTCCAGATTAAAAGAATCTAAATTAAAGTATGAGCAATTAACATAGTATTTAAATTTTTTGCCTTCCCTTATTGATCCTTTTTCTCCTACTTCAGTAATTTATTAGCACTAGTTAATTTTCTGCTTGTCTCAGAAGTTAATTTCTAAATTTCAAAAATCAACGTAGGAGAATTTTCAGAGCTGACGCTGTGAGGTGAATTTTACAACCAAACATCGTTATGATTTCAGTCCGATTTCAGGGAAAGACAGTTCTACAGATTGCAATGAAGAACAGATTATTCCATAGATTAAAGACAAAGCCCAAAAGTATACATGATGACAGCTGCAAATAAGCCAATATATTTTCAGTCTCTGCAAAATGTTACGTTTTCTCAGCTGAGTAATGGAGTAAGAAGTTATGGAATATATGTGAGTATGTTTGCAAAGTCATAAAGAAAACATCCCTGTTTCACATTGCTAACACTATTGCAGTATACCAGAATACTTCCTATTTGGTATGGAGTCCATTCAATTAAAAAGGTAACGATGTTTATCACATTCAAACTAATTTATGGAATTTCATCAAAGTATTTTTAAGTGTTTCACAAAAGTGTCTTATATGTGCAAGATTACATTTTCTACACTTAGAAGAGAAAAATCCCGGCTCTACTGAAGATGATGACAAACCTACCAAGAGTGCTAAGACTTTAAAAGGAAGTTGATGTTATTGACCCCAAAACACAGAGATAGACATCACATTCTTCAATTCCTGGTCTCATCAAAAACTACTACAATACAAACAACTTACTGGCTGTTTGATCTGTGTGTGATCAGCCAAACCAAGAAGATGGCCCTCGCTTTGTCCTGCTGAAGGAGATACTTCCATATAATTTTTAAATTGTTAAAAAGACAGTGTTGTTACCACAGCTGTTATGGAAAACAACAATCAATTTAAAGTTTTACTGACATCTAAAATGCTGATAAACCTCCATTTCCCATCATCTCTTTATGAAAGGGATTAGACGAATCAGACAGGAAAACTTTAAAGATATTAGCTCAAAATCAAAATGGAAGGGAATCATTTCCTGGCATGTATATGTTCACTCTTTGACACTTTACATTAAAAATGTAATCTAATTGGATCCTTTACAGGCAATCAACTGTTACCATCTTACTGGAACTACACCCAAGCCTCTCTGACTACGCCAAAATATTATTTTCACTGGGCGTTTTTAACGCATCCTTTATGTTATAGTAAGGTATGTGATTTTTCTTTAAAAAGAGCTATAGTCGTCTTCTGCAAAATCCATTAGCTCAGTGTTATGGCGTACCAAAACCCCATTTTTCCTGAAATTAAGAAAAATAATCTACTACGTTACACAGTATAGGAAGCCAGTAACAGAACAAAACAGTAACAGAACTAAATTTTTTCAAGATTCCACAAAAAAACTGGGTAGTCAATGATTGGACTTATGAACAGGCTACTTAAGGTAAACCGAAGGGTGGCCTTGCTAGCATCTACCATATTACAGAGTAAAGTACTGCTGTTATAAAGATGAGGCAGCTGCACACTTTTTGCAAATTCACTCCCCATTTTACATGCAAAAACATACCAAAACACAAACCTCTCATTGAAATGCTCTATGTTGGACTTCATTGTAGGATAAGGAAAACAAGTCCCCCTTGCAGTTTTTAAAAACAATATGGTACAGTCTCTAAAACTAACTGCCTATTGAATTTTTGGTCTTCACCTTTGGAAAATGCTAAATATTTCTAGCATTTTCATGAGTTACAGTACTTGTGGTAACAAATACAAAGACACATGATCCAGACCCTTTGTTAACTAGAAAATGACTTAACCTTCAAAATCCTAATTCTGTCTCAGAAACAGAAAGCAGCAGTGAGGCAACTAAGTCCCACCCAAGCCTCCCTCCAACTTTTTGTTTAGCAATTTAGATTCCATTGATTTTTCTATGATTTTTAGGTTATGTAGGATATTTGGAAGGTGGAGCTCTTGTACTCTTGGAAGGAATTTTCTGAAGCATATTCATATTGCCACCATGTGTTTGCTCTAGTGACATCTTTAGTAAAGTAACTAGTCTTTAAGAAAAGGGACCAAGAGACAAAACCAACTGATGTCACTGGCTGGAGCTGCACTCAAAGGGAAGTGCTAATTTATCTCAGTTGATTGTTTTATTTATTCTGTGTTTTCCTATTAAAGTGGTACGAGATATGCTCCTTTATTTAGAAACCTCCTTTCCCTAGAAATTCATTTTACCTAATTGTTTATCAAAAAATTCTTAAAAGAATCAGCTGGTTTTTAAGTTACTGTTGCAACTAGGAGAGCTGTTGGGGAAGCCAACCAGGTGTAATAGATGCTGTGCTTGCTAAGTGAAGATAAAAGCATACTCTTTTAATCAAAACCAATGGAGAGGAAATAAAATGGAATACTACAACATATGAAGTGTCATCACCATTAAGTTAACATTACACACAGTATCTGTGATGCTGTAGTGCCTGAGTATGAAGAGCATGTTTTCTCCTAAGCATTTAGAGGTATTTTCTGTCCACTCATGTACAAAATTCTACTCCAAGTTAAGCTCTTTACATAGCTTGTAAAATAAAATTTCCCCTAGACAATTTACGCTACTCTGCTTTGAATGACCATAAATTTTTCAAGTAATTTGTCAAGTAATTCCTACTCTGGGAATGTACAGCTATCTTTTCACCAAGCAGTGGTTGTTACACCCATCCTACCAAGAACTCATTTTTGATTCACATCAAGCTTTAGATAAATTCCTGGGGTGATTTTTCTTCCTAAATTCACTGAGCTTCAGAGAAAAAGCATCACTTGCTATGTTTAAGTGGTATCAGTTGCTATCTTTAGGTCGTTTAAAGTGCTAGGAGGCAGGGGTGAAAATTTCTGAAGCTGCTGTAACCCTTGAATTTTTTGTTTGTGTATCTGCATGTGTCACAAAACAAACAAAAAAACCTCTAAGACTAAGAAATCAACCTTTACAGAAGCAGGGACTCCATCACAAAAAAATAATATAGGAAACAATCTTCCATTTGGCAATTCAAAAGGACCAGGGAAGTATTGTCAAGTAAACTGATAGTAATCTTTCATGTGGGGAAGGTCACAACTAGCAGAGAGCTCCAAAAGTCTTCCTTCCTGTGCTCATCTGCTTTATTTTCATATCTTGCTTAGTAATAGCTATTTTCACTTTTGCATCTCTTAGTTCAGTTTTCTCACACCAAATACATTCAACAGGATGGCATCATACACAGCAGCTTCTGATCAGAGTCAAAACCCTTCAATGTACTGATCCAATCACTTTTGCGTCAGACACATCCTTCCTGCTACTTATTCCAAATCAGCTGGACTCCATCCCCCTCACTAAGATCCACCTGTTTCTAAGGCATTGTTTTAGAGCTATAAAACCTCTGAACCTGTGCGTTTTCTCCACTTCTACATTTCTTCACATTATCTCTCCCTGAATAGTTTGGATGCTAGTAGGTCAAATTTCTCTTGCCCTGTCAGAAGAACTGCTAATTTTCCTGAAAGAAGCAGAAGAAAAAGGAAGATAAAGATGATTCTTTAAACAAATATTTTATAGTCTTACGAAAAAAGGTGAGAATGGATCTGAGTTGCCAAACTTTAGATGCTCTACTACTTTTAATACCACAGCCAAACTTCTTGGAACTTGACTTCAAAATGCAGATTTGTACATCTAGAAAGTGGGTGCCAAAAGGGTAACATGGGAGTCTTATTTACTGTTTTTCTGCTAGTTTTGCTGTTCTTATAGAGCTTATGTCTATCTAAACAAATAGACAGTGATTCAAGTACTCTCTAACTCGTGGAAGTTCAGACGAATAAATAATTTGCTGCAACCTTCCATTTCCTAGCTTTCCAAATCGATGAAGCACAGGATGAAACTACTGCATGAAGGTGTCATGAGGGTAGCTGCACAAACAAAATATGTCAAATGTGTAATAAAGCCTATTTTCATCTGTAGTAACTCTTCTCTTCCTTATTGTTCTGTAACCACAGCCTTAAAAAACAGTAACCTAGCTAAGTATTTGCCTTCCAGGGTGGGAAGATAGAAACATAAAGAAGATAAGAAACCATTTTTGGTCCAGAACTTCAGCTATTAAAGGCTGCAGATTTTGCTGTACCCTTCAACTGCTCCTGCCTGAGGGCCTTTTAGTGACCTACCTGAATGGTTGGGCCATGTATGTCAAGATGACTTTGCACATTATCCACATCCCACAGGAGAACTGCCTTTGCTCTGGAAATAGCATGCTCATTTTCCTTCCAGTGCACTTTTCACTACATAATTACTCATTCTCCAAAAATTGTGAGTACATGGCCAAAATGATTGGACTTGTCTTCCAGCAGGTACACAAGTTCTTAGTGTGAACTAAGAACCCGATACAGAAAGTCACGTTTCACAGTTAGTCTCACATTGGATGGGCCAGGGAGGTTGATGGAGCTGGGATCTGTGGGCAGGTCAGAAGACACTGACAGGCAGTGCAGTGAGTTGTAAGACCAAGAGAATGAGCAACACAAATACTAATACAATCTTATTTCTGTTCTGTGATTAGACACCTTTATGAAAAAAATCCTGTAGAGGTTAACAGATGACAACATTTTAACAGAATGGTAAAACAATATCTAAAAAAGTCTGTTGGTTGAATGCAGATTAGTTATAGAGCTCTATGTATATTATACATATATAACACTATGCTTACATCGTATTTTATATATACGCATTTATAAAGTAAACTACCGGTCTATAACTTATAAAAGCCATCATTTAATGGTCCACAACATCTTAAAATAATGTCCAATTTAGACCTCATTTTGAAAAGAAAAACAAGATGATGGCAAGTCTTTTTGCCCACTAATATCTGCTCAGAAGATAAACTGCCAAGCATTATTTTTAATGGCCTGTTCTGTTATTTCACATCCAGTCACTGCTCTAATTGTGGGCAGGAATAAAACACTGAGCTGCTGAGCTTAAACACATTCAGGAATCTTGTTTTCAAAAAGTCACACAGAAAAATGTAATCTGCCCTTTGCTTTCCAGTTTTGCAAAATCACAGTCATAATGCAGAATAACAGTATTAAGTAGTCCCCATGAGATCATGGAATAATGATCTTAGGAAATTTGAAAATTATGATTGCATTTGACTTTCACATCCGTCCTGTCAGACTTTTGCAACAAGCAATGTGATCATGAATTAGCATGAAATTCAGAGCAGTTTTCACCCCTAGAGTGCTTATTTCATGGTATGTGCCACAAACTGGTAATTTACAGCTCTCAGTCTCTCCAGCTCCTAAGCGTATCAGCCAGGAGACCCCGGCAGATATGGTCTGACAGATTGACTGCAGCGCACACTGCCTGAGCTCAGCACACACCGCAGCAGTTACATCTGCAGTAGTGTAATTCAGCTTGGTTGCTAAGCATCACTATTACAACAGTATCAAGAGCAAAGCTATTTTTCCTCAAGTCATAGGAGAACAGCAAATCCCAGGTTCATCTTGAAGCATGTGCTTTCACCTGTATTCGATGCCTGTGATACCAATAACAGACTAGCACTGCTTGTGAATGAGGCTAATAGAAAAAGAAACAGAAAAGCACATATGGCAGCCTGCATTTATCGCTTGGGAAGTCTTTCAGTCTGCCCTACCACTTAGCAACTTACAACAGATGAACATCTTACAGGGCAATTGGCCTTAAACACATAAGTGTGCTGAGTGTCCCAGGACATTCCCTGATTTTTTGTTCCCTCCAAGACCAGTGCTGGATGTTTGAAGAGGCAAGCAAGCCAAGAAGCACACAACAGACTTAAGGCCAACAATCATTATGCAGCCAACAGACAAACGCAAAGGTGGCACAGGGTGCTCACGACTGTGAGCGAGTTTCCAATTATATTCATGCATGCACTATGGAGTAGAAACTTCCAAAAGTTCCTTTAACCATAAAATCATTAAGGTTGGAAAAGACCTCGAGGATCATCAAGTCCAACCACCAACCCAACACTACCATGTCTCCTAAACCATACCCTGAAGTGCCACGTCTACGTGTCATTTAAATACCTCCAGGGATGGTGACTCTACCACCTCCCTAGGCAGCCTGTTCTAATGTCTGGACAATCTTTCAGTGAAGAAATTCTTCCTAATATCCAATCTAAACCTCCCCTGATGCAGCTTGAAGCTGTTTCCTCATGTTCTATCACTAGTGACCTGGGAGAAGAGACCAACCCCCATCTCACTGCAACCTCCTTTCAGGTAGTTGTGGAGAGCGATAAGGTCTCCCTTCAGCCTCCTCTCCTCCAGGCTAAACAACCCCAGCTCCCTGAACCTCTCCTCATAAGGCTTGTCCTTCAGACCCTTCACCAGCTTCATTGCCCTTCTCTGGACACGCTCCAGCACCTTGATGTCCTTCTTGTAGCAAGGGGCCCAAAACTGAACACAATATTGAAGGTGTGACCTCACCAGTGCTGAGTACAGGGGCATGATCACTTCTGTACTCCTGCTGGCCACACTATTCCTGATACAAGCCAGGATGCTGTTGGCCGCCTTGGCCACCTGGGCACACAATTACAACTAGCAAGCCTTATTACAAGCCTCTAAAGCATGTTCCACCAGCAAAAGAGTAAGTATACAAACCAAATTATTTAGGAAGTAGAAAACATATTCTGTCCCAAATTTCTGGTGCTTCCTGTTACTACGGTGAATACCAGCACCTATGGACAGAAACAAGAGAAAACATACATTTTTCCACCAAAAAACTACAGCTAATATTTCAAAATCTTTCTTAAAAAGACTAATCAATCTCTTATGTCTTGTTCTGTGACCAAGCTTTTGATAAAAGGTTCTGAAAATCCTATAATTTTTATTTTATATTAGTAGTATAAATTATTAGTATAGTATATTATAGTATATATATTAGTATAGTAGATCAGTATATATATTATTTATAATATTTTGTTTTCCCAAGCCACCTGTATTTATCTAAGAAGTGAAGAGAAGTGGGTTACAGAATAGCTAGAAGGACTAACCAAAGCTTTGCTATTGTTTTTCCCTCTGTCTGTTTTGCAGATGGACTCAGTAGAGGTCAGTTTCTGATAAAACCATAGAAGATAGGAGACTTAATGACTTGCATCTGCAATTTTAAATTATTCAGTTACCACTTGAGTACTAACCACAGGCGCAATAAACAGCAGCTAATACAAGTCATGCATGTTTCATAAAGGGAAACTGTACCCTCTGGAGTATATTACATTTATCTCTGAAAAGAGCGACAGTGTTTTCAAAAACATTTAAGACCAGTTTTTCCTGCTATTGCTTTAACTTTCTGCAGTAAAACCTCCCACTGATTTGAATAGGAGTTTTTTTCAGGTACAGGAGACAGCTTGCAATCTATTAAAAAATATTTTCTTTTAAAGTCATAAGCACAGGGGAAAACTTCTTACAAATGGGTTGGCTCGATTTCCCTGTGGCTTACGTACTACAGCTGTAGCCTCATGCTTCATATTCTGAGGGACACACAGAAGATGGATCACTATGCAAAAGCCAGACATGTTCACAAAGAATGCTGTAGTGGTCACCAGTATTACTGTGACTTTGCACACTGCAATGCAAGTCTTTTCTTGTTGGATGCCTGGGAGCAGTCAGACACTGATCAAATGTTTGCGCCTTTCAGCAGGGAGCTTCTTGTGTTGTCTGCAGAGATTGAACATGACCAACATACCTCTCCCGGCCATTTGGAAAGGAGCCTAGCATATAAATACTGAACAGAGACCCAGAAAAAGGAAGAAAATAGGAAGTTCTGAAAGGCGCATAACCAAATACAATTTTAGGCAACTCGCTGGCAGCTAGCAATCTTAGAAGCCTTGGTCCCTCATATACCATAGTCAGTCATTACTTCCTTTAAATCAGTTATGACTGAGAAAACCTGAACAGACCTCACTACAAGTGCTATTTAGTTATCCAGGAGAACTTTCTTGGTGAGCTTACCTGCAGTGAAGTCTCTGTTGTTACTGTTCGCAGTATTATTAACAGCAAAAATTGTGAGACAGAGAATAGCAAAGCAAACAAGCAGGATTAAAAGATAAACCCCAAACATCCACAGAAGTGTCTGGCATGAAATAACAGTATGCTAAAGCATGATCTAAGGAGAAAATAAAATTTCACTTTAAATAAGCACATTGTGAACACCTCTGATAGATGGAAAGAGGCACTGCTAGAGTATAGCCACAGGCTGTTAACTCCAGACCTGCTTTTATCTGGACCTGGCAAAGTCAATATTTTCATAACTTTGCTACACTGAGACTGCAGCTCACTGAGCTGTTAGCCATTTCCTTACACTTCTCATCTTTTTCTTCTATAATTGGTTCCCTATCCTTGACTTGGGAAGAAAGTACCATATAACATCGTTCTGCCAGCAGAATATTTGTTCCTCTAAAGAATTAATGGTACTACTCTATATAAAAATGTCTCTATTGAACGAACACAGCTGCTCTTTTAACTCAATTACAGAGCAGTCATCCAGGAATAGAAGATGACTTCTGAGGCAGGAGAACTCATGTCCCTCTAGAAATGCTACCTTTTCTCCAGCTGTGGAGCCGTGACCCCTCAGGATGCAAGCCATTAAAAAGTGCCCGACTATCACAAGATCTGTCATCCGATTACTGCACTCTGTCTTCAAAAGAGCTCTTTCATTCACAAAGATATTAGCAAGGAGTTAAAGTGCCATCATTTTTTCTCTGCTATCTCTTGGATAGTGGTTTCGTCTTTTCCAGTATAAAAGGTTAAAGAAGTAAAGATTGTCAGTGAAGTCACAGTAAATTTAAAGTGAAACTTCTCCATCATTGCTACTCTAAAGTTTCTGCCAAATTCACCATCTTCTCGAGATTTCACTTCAAATGAATGCCACTGCATTTTTAGAGAAATAAGTGTTTCATGCATACTTAAAACTGTCATCCTAACCCTTCCCTCAATCAAATGTGTACAAATACCCGTGAAAGAGCCCATAATAATTTTGATAAAGAAATATGCTGCTTTTATAGTAAGATCTTCAAAGACCCAAGCAAGTGACATTATTCAGCGAGACCCTCTCACTAGTTTTCCCACCTGTTACTTCTTCACAGAAGAATGTGTGTCACCTTTCAACATAGCCATTTCTAACTTTGGCAGGTTATCAGAGAAACACCAACGAGGTCCCTATTTTTAGTGTATTCACGTGATGATCCATGCATTCATCTGAAACTAAGGTCCCTATAACAGCAAAACCACAGGACTGGGAGATGTGAAACACCCGTTTTCCAGCACATTTCATCTCTTCACTTTCCCAGCTCTCCTCATCAGGTTCTCAAGTAAATGAGAGGTTCACAGGGGCCAACATCAAAGAAGCAGCAAATTGCCTTTTCCCTTACTCCAACCATAAAGACAGAGGAATCTACGTGGAAATCAACACATGGATTTAGAGTTGATAACTTCACAGCTGAATTTCTCCTCTCCTCAAAAGGTACATGCCTCTTTTTAAAGTTTCATGAAACTCCAGCTCATTTAAAATTCTTTACATGTAAATAAAATGTACACTTAATCCACAAGTTTCAGCTGGAAGTGGTGAGTCTATACAATGAAACAATGACGGAATGAATTTTATTCTTGTGGCTTGTTTTGCTATTCTGAAGCGCTGAAGGTCTGTTTACTAGTTTTGAAGTCTGGAATCCTGTCGGTTCCTTCTCAAATATGTAGAACAGAGTTTTCTGCAAGATTTCTTTGCTGAGCCTAGAACGCTGCAGAACAGTCTTTGCAACATCTACAGAGGTTAAAAACAAGCAAACAAACAAACAAACAAACAAAAAACCCAAAACCAAACCCAAACCCAAACCCAGAAGGAAAACAACAAAAGAACCACAACACCACCGATCCACCAAACCACTGAGATGCTACAAACTGCTTTGCTCCATTAAGCAAACAGTTTAGGAACTCAGGCAAAGGAGAAATGTCCTTTAGTGGTGGAAATGTTGCTTATGTAAATAGTAACAGATATGGTAGACCAGAACTTTTCTAAGTCTAATTTTATTCATTCCTTCACAACATCTAGTATCATAAACCATTATTTACTACAGTGATCAGCCAGCTTAGGTTGCTGCCTACAGAGGTGAAATAATACTGTTCTCACTATGCCCACAAGACAATCTAAGGTTTTTTTTGACACACATTCTCACAACTCAGTATATTTTTTAAAAGGTAGAGATAACTATCAAGTCTGCATTTTTTATGATCATGATGCTATCCCAGTATTGTGCAGAATAAAACCTGGCATAAGCACAGATGTGATTAATGTTCTTATCAGCAGAACAGGACTGACACACTACTACTGCTGTAACAAAGAAAAGAAATCAAAATTGCCATAAGTTAAATGTGTGAAAGGAATTCATGAAACTAGGAAAATGCTTTAATGCTATAAGCAGTAAAAGAAAAAAAAAAACATACACAGCTAGAAATGGAGATTAAGGATAGTCTAAACAGACCTCAAATTAAATTAGCACCTTTTAAAAATAGTGATACAGTAGAATACAAGTGCAAAGGTAGACAAGGAGTGAGAAACCAGAGAAGGAAGCTACCACAACCAAATTTGAAACAATGTGCAAAGAGGGATTATGGAACCCTTCAAGGTAAAATTATCTGCGTCCATGAACCTAGAAGAACTGATACATGCTTTTGCATATCCAGTAATAAGTACAGTGATAAATGTTTTAAAAAGGATTTTTTAAAAATCTAAATAGCAAATTAAAAAGATCTAGAAAGGTTTTGGGTAATTAGTTTTATCTCAAGACTACAGAGGGAATTTTGGATTATAAAATAATGGTATAAATATAAAAGGAATGTTTTACAAAATGCAACACTAGGTAAGCAAAAATACATCAGTTTGGACTAAGCATCTCTCAAAGAAAAACTTCCCCAGTTAAAGAACAGTGAGCAGGTATTACCCATGGTCTGATACCATCACTTTTTATGTTTCTGGCTGTCACTTGGATGCCCTCGAAAAGATCAAGATCTCGGTTATACAGATCGATCAGTGGCAAACCATGACCCACAGGTGTCATAAAATATGATTCAATAGTGTCATAGGTTATAGTTACGAATGCTGCCCTAGGATTCCTCAATTAAAGCATTTCTAATAAACACTGGGAAGCAGCAGATATTTTCAGCTATTTTAATATTTTCAGTTATTGTTAAAACCTCATCCAGAGTTCTCTATACAATTTGAGACATTTAACTTCAAGGAAAATAAAATAATTTTAAATAAAAGCTTGTGCTAAGAAGGACCACTACGATAAAGAATCTGATTGTGGAGAAACCATACAATTTCTCATTAATTTAGTCCACAATTTGTCCATTCTTCAAAATGTTTTAATTGACATGAAATTAAATCAGCCCCTAAAGAGTAAAAACAGCACCTTATTTTTGTTGTTAAGTACGAAATTCTCATCTCTAACTTCATCCTTTCCAAGGAGACATCACACACCACCAACTCATACTGGTCATTGCAAAAAACCTGCTACAACAATTTGATTAATTTCTAAGTCAGACCCTCTAATACAAAGTGCAAGCAAAACCCTATCCTTTATTGTCCAAGTATCCCTACATCAAAAGCAAGTGCACTGCTAAGACTGAAAGTAAACTCTAAGAGTTCTTACCACCTCTTTTACAATTCCCATACGTTAAAAAAATCATATATCAAGTCTATTGCTAATTATGACCCATAGCGATATTTTTTCCCCTTCTGTCCAACATAAACCTTGCAATATCCACTATCACTGTAAATTATTTACAGCAGAGCTGCTGAATGCAAAAGCGAGGCTTACTGGAAATTCTGTTGGTACACAAAATATCTTTACAATATACTACACCTTCCTACTTCTATTAGACTTATTACTTCATATTTCAAGCAGAAGTAAATATTCCCTTTGTGGGAAAATACTGTCTATTTGTGTAAGACTTAATGACATAAGGTAAATTGTGCTGTTGGTTCAAGTTAGACATGCAATACGCTTCAATAATGTGCTATTTCCTTTCATATATGATGCAATCCTAAAGAAAACATGAATAGAAAACCCATTTGTATTTGAAAATTTTCTTTGATTGTTTTAAAGGCTATTACTCACATCACCCTTGTACTATTTTCCCATCATCAATTTCCATTATCAGTTTGATTCAGAGTAATGCTGTCCCAGTAGGTTTTCCAAACAGATTTTAAGTGAATATAGTGTTCTGATTAAAAAAGCAAAGCAAACAAAAGCCTGCTGATTCAATACATTTTGAAAGACAGTTACCAAGAATAATAATTAAGCATTGCATTCAAAGATCCTTCTTTCACATTTTCATTAGAATACATATTCTTTCCTCAAAAAAGAAGAAAAATATCACTACATGTAAAGACTTCTCAAACCTTTACAATAAAGTTATCCTAAGAATTTTCTTTTTTATTAGAAACTCTAGAAATAGGAGGACATCTTTCCTTTCCACTGCTCATTTACCAACATTTACAGTAAAGAATGTTTGCTTGGCTTTTGTATACCTAATGTTCTCTTGTTATAAAAAGAAAGTGTGGTACAAGAAAAATAAGGACCATTGTTAACTAACGGACAAGTCAGTTTTCCAAGAAACCTGTGGAAGAACCACAACATGACTATCCCTCTGTGTATTTACGGTTGTTTGCCTAAAAGCTGGTGGAACGAGACAGGAGAAGCAGAAACTTCAGAAAGCAAACACTGGCAATGAATCCTTGAAGCCAGTCCCTGACCTAAGTGTAGCCAATAAGCTAGATAAACTGAGGACTCTCTGAAAAGAAATTTCAGAATTTCTGAAAAGAATTTTCCCCACCAGCATCTCCGCTAGCTATTTAACCCACAAAAGTGAACAGAGTCTGTGCTGCTTTAAAAACATCAGTTCAGATATAGCTCTTCGTTTTTTCTTTTTTTTTTCCTTAAGTACTAATTACTATTCAATACAAGATTTCATAACAATATGTTAACAAGAGATGTTTACTATTTTTCATACTCTCCAGTGCTGAATTTTGCTTAGCAGATTTTCTTCAAGTTTATTCTGACCAGAATCAATTTCTTTCTCTGTTTATTCATGCATTTTTCACTTCAGGTTGCAAAGCAGAAAGGAATTTAAACATTACAGAATGCCTTAATACACAGATAAGCAAAACGCACGTTGTTGGCATATCACTGCATATTATTCATTACTCGAAGAACTAACAGTATAAAGTCAAGAATATAATGCAGATGCTCTCCTAAGCATATCCAGGCAAAGTTCATTACCCGCACTGTAATAAAAGAAACCGACTCTGACAAAGTGTTGTTGGAAATGCTGTACAGGGGGCTGATCTATCTCTGGGCAAGGATTACAGCTTCTTGTCAACATCAGAAAACACATCTGTCCTGGGCCAGAACAAGGGACTGTCTAATTCTGTGCCCTGTTCCTGTTACTAGCCAGGTTATGATGCCTAGGGAAGTTATAAACATATGGCAAGTACTTAAGATACCTCCCCAAATCCTGTACCAGCCATTTTCAGCTAAGCAACTATATGAAGCTATCATTCACTCACCCACTGGAGGAAGAGGGAAAGAAAAAATTAAATCATGACAACCAGAAACAGAAGATATGTGTGTGTAGAGTTAGAATAAACTCCTAAGAGTCTCCTAGAAAATGACTTTAAAACACTTAATACCAACTTGGCCACTCTGAGACAGAGAAAGGCCAGTTTGAACTTCCCAAGAGCCACAGTTCTTTGGGAACCAATTCTTTTCAGGTTTCCCCAGTACAACATACTGGAGCCAACTTAACCATACTAGCTTATGATGTGTACCATGTTGGAATCTTGTGCAGAGTCTCCTACTGCCTGTTCAGGGTTGCTTTCTACCTGCTTGATATTAGCAGAGAATCATGATTTCCATACAAGTTTGACCTTGAAAAAGTAGTATTTGTAGATGGTGTTAAGGTCAATAGAAAAATAATAATTCAGTCTGAAACCACGTTGTGCACTGCTTTGTTGGGATATGTACCTCAGTTTTGCAGCATTAAGCGACTTCAAAAGTTTGATTAAAGTTTTGGTAAGCATCTTTTAAATGTACTGAACTGACAAGATTGCTCTGGACTGCTTCATGTTTACCTGCTCCCAGTGAGAGTTTTCTGTATCTGACTCCCACAGGGTGGGTTGCACTTTAACACCGCAGAAGCAGTTGAGTCACAGATTGACTTGTATCCTTGTACATATGTTACTTGGTTTTGTACCTTGGATTGACTTGTATCCTTGTACACGTATTATTTGACCTGTAACTTCAAACATAGTTTGAAGAAACAGTGCTTTTCCTGGAGGACAGTTAACATGTGGAAAGGAAAAAACAAACTGATACGCTAATAGTGTGAAAGAAGCACATCCCTAATTATATCGTCAAGAAGAATTTAGTCACTTACATGACTGGAAGTCAAAGTGACATAGTCCTTTATCACACACAGATGTGCTTCTGAGTTTCAGGAGAACAGTTTTCTATTAGAAGTCAATTTAACCTAAATTTCTTTTTCCAATTTTATCCTTTGCTAACTAGAAACACACAAGAGTAAATACAGCCTCCAAAACTAATGTAATATTCTGAAAGGATTAAATAAAATCTATCTGAGCAAACATAATATTGTTATACGTTTCTCAAGAAGGCTGAAGGATTATTAAGTGCTCTATGATTTTGTGACTAGGGAAGCAAGCTACTTTGGGACATGTCTCAGCCTACATTAGTGGGATTTGCCTCATCAACTGGATTATCAGAAAGAGTAAAGTCATTTAGAGAGATGGATTTATTTTTTAAGGTGCTGCAACAGCAAAACCAACAAGATCTAACAAAAACTTAATTTATAAAAGCTGAAAAGATTTTATACATATGAACAAT
Source organism: Phalacrocorax carbo (assembly GCF_963921805.1). Classification (NCBI taxonomy): domain Eukaryota; kingdom Metazoa; phylum Chordata; class Aves; order Suliformes; family Phalacrocoracidae; genus Phalacrocorax; species Phalacrocorax carbo. The sequence continues at coordinate 37,522,482 of NC_087517.1, read as the reverse complement.
TGGCAGTATGCAGTAATCTGTAATTACTGGAGAGGTTCTACACCCATCTGATTTCACTAAGATTAAGTGAAAAATACAGCACTAGTTTGTGCTTTGTTTTGTTTTGTTTTTTAATGGAAGATAACATTTCTGCCTTAGAAAAAAAATGACCCCAATCTACTGAAATCACAAAAATGCCACTGAATGTCATGCTTATCCATTCATTTACAAAATACTAGTAGTTAAGAATAAAGATAATTAAAATTACCTACCCCTGAACTCTCTTTTCTATATTCAGATACTTCCTGTGCTTGATGTAATTTGAGGTACAACACAAAATGTGAGCTGTGGGAACCAACAACTGTTTCACAGGATGGGAGGAAACTCATTTCCTTTAAGGAACACTGAACAGACAGCCATTGGAGAAAATTAATTAACTGCTTTTTAAAAGAATAAATCTACTTTGCAAGTATGACACAAATATGAACTGTTAACTGTGAAATGTTCACCGATTCATTTGTAATGGATTTTTCTATTATACTATCTTTTTATTTTCTTCTGTCTTTACAATTAAAAAGGGCGGGGGGGGGGTGTGCAAGGGGGAGTGCGGGCAGGAATCTAAATCTTCCTACCTTCCTTTATGCTTTAAATGGTCTATGCAGAAGTAAAAGCATACCCACATCCTTATGGTACAGCGAACAGAAGGGTACTCAGGCTACATTAGAGACATTTCTGGTCATGGCACTGTCAGACCAGTTAAAAAGAAGATGATGTTAATTATAGCCCAGCATCAGCGAGGCAGGAGGGCAACCGGGGGCTGCAAGGCAGCTGACCAACACAGGCATCTCCCAGAAAGTTGTGCACAAGCAATGGTCACCTCTAGACTGGAGCAGTTTTGTGCCTCCAGGCCTGTCCGCTGATAACACAGCTGCTAAATATATTGAATTTCCAGGAAGCCCTGTGGTCACAAGATGTCATGTAGCTGTACAATTTTACTGCGAGGATCTTTTTTACAGACCCCCATTCAGTTTGTTCACTTACCATCCCCTACCTGTCACATCCTGAAATTTAGATAATGAGTAATACCTTCCAGTACTTGGCTTCTCTGTTGGCTGCCTACCACAAGGAACTGCAGCAAGTCTGAAGTGGCAGAGAACAATACGGAAGATACTACTAAGGCATCCATGGTGGATTGGATGACCATACCCTGCTTCTGTATTTTAAAGGGAAGGGCACTAACCCAACCAATTTGTTACGAGTTGTTCACCACTGTGAGAGAAGTCACCAGTAATGATTTAATATCTTTATCATTAGTTTTACAGGAAGGGGTACTACTGAAGTCTCAAAGACAAGAATATACCTTACTCTTACAAGAAAGCATTCAAAAAATAAATTTCATTTTCACAATGTTTTTAAAGATAACACGCATTTTTGTTTCATGGATCACTTCAGTTAAAAATTAAGTGAGATGCAATTAAGAAAACATCTGTTTTAGCGAAAAAAGTTATCTTTTTTGTCCAAAGATTTAACAGAACTTTAATTCTTTTTCAAATCAACCCACTAAACTAAATTAAACATAGTTCTGCTGTGGCAGAGATCTTCTCAGAACAAAAATTAGCACCAGAATGGTTTGTGGTGAAGATTATTCCTAGATCTGCACAAACATTTCAGATTCCATTTGTAAAAATGAACATATTATATTCCACTATAATAATAGTAATCAGAATTTTTTGAAGTATAAATGCTGGCACAAGACCAAATCAATACAAATTACTTACTAATAATTTAAATAAGAAATTAAGTTTCTATTCATATAAGAAATTGATTTCTGAAACAGCCTTTCAAGAAGGGCACCTGAGACATGATCATCTAAAACTAAAATTACGAAATGGACTCTGTATGTGAATTGCTACGAAGAAAAATAAAGTCTGTAATTATCAATTTTATCAGTGATCTGTGCTCCTCCAAAGTCTTTTGACAGGAAAATAATTAACTTTATCTTTGCACCATATGTATATTATGCTAATACAAATCACCAACACTCCCACCGGATGGGTGCAGGATCCAGGCTGAATTAGATCTCTACCACTCATAGCCACTAATGTCCCTGACAGAGAACTTCATTTGTCAATTTTTCATGCCTGGAAGAAACCCCTGCTCTGACCACTGGCTTTCTACCAAACATTTAAGCTTACTGTAGGAGGCTGGAAAGTAATCACATAGGGGCGGGTGCAGCACAGGCCAGTAGGGATACATCTGATCTCTCTTTACTACCCACAGTTTTACAAGATCAGAACTGAATGTTCCTACACAGAATACATCTTTTAGGGTTTGGTTTGGTTTTTTGTTTGGGTTTTTTTTCCTTTTGTTTTGTTTTCTTAAATATTTTGCTTATTAAGAAGGTCTTCAGCTTAGTTTTTCTGCACGTTCTTTTAGGATTTTGTTCTCTCCCCTTTAATAGCAGGCATCACAAAAAAAAAAAAAACCAACAGGCAACTGGTTTTTTTGTGTGTTTTTCTTTTTTATATGCTTATTCTCACCTCTTTAGAATGTCTAAAATCTATGACTGCTACATAACTGTCCACTGATACGAAGAAAAATTTTAGTGACCCATAGAATTTGGAATTTAAATTCATTTATTTTTGTTACCATTAATTCCTAGTGTGTCCATCATTGCTCACTGCAATTTAACACATACTGCACACTTTAATAGGGCTGAAGCAATGGGCCCTAGGATTCTTTGAACAAATAACCATATTGAATGGTCTGTTCAAGTGACTGACTTTTCCTATTTTTTCTTAGTCACACAGGGTACCACATGTGAGAAGACAGACTGAAGACTGTCCTTGGACTCCTGAAGCTTACAAGATGCAGAATTAAAGTAGATGATGCTTAGAACTTGTTGGTTTCTTTTCAAACTCATTGCCAAGCTAAAAAAGCTAAACATTTGTGCTAAATAGTTTTTGACTTTTTAAAATCAGAAACGTTATTCTGTGCACATTTACAAAACTTAATGAAAGATTCCTTGGTGCCACAGGGGAAGAGTGTTTGGTTCTCAGGGTTTAAAGTCCAGTCAGAATTGGAGTGGTCTATTGGTTCATTAATGACAAAATTAACTGGAATCGGTGAACTATACCTTCAGGATCAATACCTGCAGTAAAATGTCTGAACCATACTATTCAACATTCATGACATGTTAATACCTACAATTTTCTACATACTCAACTATAACTAACCCCAAGAAGTCCTAATCACACACACAAATCTACATGCTCAAACTCCCAACATGAAGCACAAGCTACAAGATTATACCTCCCCCTCTTCTGGGAGTTTCACATCCACCTCTCCTCCAGCATTTGGGGGTAATCCATTTACACGTAGTGTTTACACCCATGCTCAACAGACATCTTCATCTGGCCACTTTAGTTCGCCAAGGCTTGAGGGGAGTGGAAGAGGCGCCCTACAGGCACCCCTAACCTTAGTACAAGACATTCTTGATTTCAGGTAGATAGTATTTTGTCCCTCATGCCCTCATATTTTTCATTCCTGTATGAAATTAGAAAGGTAAATAAGAACTGACATTGATTTAGCCATTGTCCATTTATTTAATTTGGAATTGCTACGTGCAGTTATCTTTGCAACTTAAAATTATTTACCCAGATTTGAAGATCTGAGTATCAACACAAACTTGATTGGTATTAGATAATAAAATAAGTGCTGGTTTTATTTCCAAAAGTAATAAAGGTAAATTTACCTTCAAAAGAAATGCAATGCTTCTAAAGAAAAAAAAAACATTCATGCATGTACCAAAAAAGTTTCAGTCAGCCCCAGTCTCCTTTTTCTCCTTTTAAACTTTTCCAGATAGTGTACATCAAAAAGGACTGCATTTTAAGTTGTTTGCCACAAGTATGAATGGCATTTCATATAAAAATACATCACTGCAGGGAAAACATGTTCCATCTATATATGAAGTTCCAGCACAGCCTGGATTGAGTCATAATAAAGAAGAACTCGTCTGACTTCCTATGCTGGCCTGCTTTTGCTGCCAGCATCCTTGAAAACATGAACTGCATTGCTCACTTTGCTGCAAACACTTCTTAGGAAATCTGCACATTATTTTCTATTACATTAAACAACCTCACTACTGCATTTCCAAACTTTTGACCTCCAACAAAAATAGAACCCAAAACCAGAGTGTTTGCCTGTGCTGTATCATTTTGGGGTCCAAAAACATGTATTCTTTTATTTCTGTTAAAAAATAAATCACTATGTAAGGCAGCAATAGGATGTTATTAAAGAACTGGCATAGCTGTATTGAACATATTGCTTGGAAATCAATTATCTTCACAAGTGTTCTGTCTTAAGCTTGCTCAGATAATAAGATCTTGAATGATGACTGACAGAAGTAGCATCTGTGTACCACAGCTACCTGTATACACAGCGACATACGTATTAATCTGTGGACTATACATTGCATAATTCCTTATTACATTTATGCAGCTAAGTAGGACTCAACAAGGCAATAGGGCATGGATTACTTTATTGATTCATAAGTAACAGCTATCTTGTACTATTCTGGTGACAAGGACTATTGAAATTCATGCCAGAATAAGTCTGATCATAAGGAATGTAGCCAAGAACAAGCTGGCTGTGGTCATTTACCTTCCCCCCCCTACACACGTTACTGGAGAACCTATACAAGCCTGGGAGGTGGTGGAGATGCCAAAGAAGTTCCTAGTCCCATGAAGGATCCTTAGCAGCCGCTGGGTCTTTTGTCTGACAGTCCCTTTCTGCTGCCATTGCAGCCCATGGGACCTGCAGTGTAACACCTGACCCCAAATTTTTATTTTGGATGGAACAGCTGCTATGAGCCATGCCTTCTGTAAAAACTATACCACCCTTCCAAATGCAAGGTACTGTCTTTCTGAGTGCAAAAAGTCTTTCTGTTTTAATTGGGGGTGGGAAGGATGTAGCTTTTAATTTCCTCCCCACCTTCCGTCCCAGGAGCAGAGTTTGACATTTCCCACATTTCCACAGAGCTGACCTGGCTGACAGCACAAACCATGAGAAAACCCACCACAGACCGACTTAATCCCAGTTAAAGAAATGGCAAATTTCCAGCTACATCTGCCACAACTTAAATGACGTTTGACTGGAAGTTAGTGAGTAGCTAGGGGTAAAATATGCCTGTCCAAATAGGTAGCCTTTACTAAGACTAACCTGTCTGCTATGAAGAATCAGGCATCTATGGCTTCTGTCACCATTCAGCCCCAGTCAGCAACTAAACACCAAACACCACGCAGCCACTCGCTTGCTCCCCCCACCCCGTGGGATGGGGGAGACAATCAGAAGAGCAAAAGAAAAAAAAAAAAACCAACTTGTGGGTTGAGATAAGAACAGTTTAATAATTAGACTAAAATAAAATAATTAAAATAATTATGATGATGATGATGATAAAATAATAAAAATGGAAAGGGAAAGAGGAAAAAAACAACAAACCAGAAACACAAACGATACAACCACTCACCACCCGCTGACCGATGCTGCCTGTCCCTGAGCCGCGATTGCTGCCTCCCTGCCCTGGCCAGCCCCTCCCACTTAATATATTGGGCATGACATTACATGATATGGAATATCCCTTTGGCCAGTTTGAATCCGCTCTCTCAGCTGTGCCCCCTCCCCTCCCGGCTTCTTGTGCACCCGGCAGAGCATGGGAAGCTGGAAGAGCCTTGCCTAGTACAAGCACTGCCCAGCAACAGCCAAAACATCGGTGTGTTACCAACACTGTTTTCATACTAAGTCCAAGGCACAGCACGATGCCAGCTGCAGTGAAGAAAATTACCACAGATTTTTAACCAGGATTTAATTAGTGTGTTTGCAGCTGATACACCTATTTTTCTTCTAAAAAGTCAGTTTTTATGCATTTGCATTGACGGTGTTTCTGAAAAGAAACTGGGACATCTTTGAAACTTACAGAATGTGCTTTTTTAATGGGGTTGGAGAAAGCCCTTGGGCTGAGCCAGCTAGACCACTCAAACTCTTAAACTGGCTGGAAATAACACCACATTTCAGCTATACTTCTTGGCAATGTCCTGCCATTCGTTCATACAGACTTCTTTTTCAAAAGGCAAGTTGAAAAGTATCAAGAAATACCTTCACTGATCTGAATATACATAATTCTTCTAACTATTATTAGTACCTAATCCACATACATAAACAAAACAGCAAAGTTACCAGAATGAAAAGAGGGATTAAATTTTCTTCTATGTGACTTTTAAAAGAAAATATAACAGAAGATTATATATATTATACTGACAAGCTACATCAAACATAAATACTGTTAGAGAATAACATTTTTTACATTAGACAATACTAGTTTTTACAGAGAAATTAGCACAAAAACTAAAGCTACTACAGCAGTGAAATCTACATAAAGGAAGAACTCAAAACTATTTGACATATACTCAATTAAAACATCTGCGGCCACAAGCCTGCAATTTCATACATTTGGACAGATTACTGTACTTGCGTAAAATGCAGTCAACTTACTTTTAAAGACTTTGTTGTGGTTCACAGATGCTAATGCAATCATAATTAACATCTGAGTTATCATTCCTTACACACTAAGTCTGTATCAAAATCAGTGATTTTAAGAATTCAAGGTCAGGCCTTCAATCACTGAAATCTCTTGTCACTGAACATCTAGTAGTAATTAAACTACAACGATTAAACATCTGGTTAGAGTAAAATATAGTTGTTCAAGGAGTCTAAGAAAAAACAGCTACTAGGGGGTGGCAAAAAATAGAACTGATTGCAGGTTTGTTACCTTGAGGCAGTAATTTGACTGCTTATCACTACTTCATCAGCGCATCTTTATATGTTGAATAAAGCAGACACTAGATTACTGCTTTAATCAGCATCATAAAACATCATGTTTCTCTCTGCTTCCTATCAGCTGGTTTAAGAGGAATAAAAGGTTTATTTAATGGGTAAGTTGGAAGATCTCCAAGGGCCCTCTAAGCTGCTGCTTTTCTACAGATGGACTTTCAAAGCAAGTTGAGTCTTTACAAATACTGTTAGCTTAGTTTTGTAGAGCATGAAGTTTTCTACAAAAAAAAAAAAAGTCAAGATGAATTTACTACCTCCAATACAAGAATCTACTCACTCATCTTTTAATGTAATAATGTCAATTATATCTTGTGCCATTAATAAAAAAAAAAAATATTTCCTTCAGATACATCAACTTAAAATCTAATTTGATAAAACAAAAGTAATATTTCACTACCTACAAATCATGCTGTGATTTGTGAGGTTTCACAATTATACCTCCATATTAAATCATTTTCACAAAAAAATCCTTCTACCTCTCATTTTTCTTTCACCTTGCTGTAGAAGATACCCGTACTAGCAGAGCGAACTGACCAAGCCTGTATGTAAGGGAATCTATATGATACAGATGTGAAAAAGAACCTTCTTGCATAGCACTGATTGCACTATAGGACCCAAGAAACCTTACACAAGACAGAAAATAAGAATTTTAGAAGCTTTTTATGTCAACTTCTTGCTATTCCTCCTGAAAGACATGTTCCTCTGATGTTGAGCACCTATAAAAATCCCAAAGTACACAGCAACCCCTGCCAAATCCAAACACCACCTCCTCAAACGAAACACACACAAAGAAGGTAGTGTTAAGAAAAATAAGTTCTCTGTGGTATTTTTTATAGCATACCTAGAATTACCTCAAATTATTAAAATTATAATAATGAGGTAATTCAGCTGAGGATGTCTCTAATTAAGGCTTGCTCCACCTTTCTTATCAAAGTTTGAAACAGAACAAATGACCAGCACCACTAGATCCCTGCCGACTCCAGGAATTTTCTAGTGATGTCAGTTACTAGAAAACTGAGCATCTCTCCTACTGTCATATTATTTCATGTCATGCAAATTTCACTGTGATCTGCATCTTTAACATGGTTGTGTAAAACAGTTCTAGAAGCCGTATTTACAGTTGTGGTGGGGTTTCCCTCTGGTGTAAATGTTCTGCACAGTCACAGATTTGCTTCCTGATGCCCTCGGTTTGAAGATTCAGGTCCTCTTTGGTGATAAGCTTTGCCCTTGTACTGCCAGAGTTAATTCTCCTCTCAGGGAAATTGAATTATTATTCTACACATTATATTCACTTTAGTTACTGAACAAATACAATTGACAAACTAAAAAAACCTCAGTCACCTGGTCATTTCAGCTTGAGTTACATAGTCACAGATGAGGAGGGAAAGGTCAAGTACAACCCACTGAATTTTTATATTTAAAATGGGTAATTTGCAAAATGGTCATTTGATACATCAGTAAGTGTTTTCATTCAGTAAGAAAATAACTTTCAAGTAGAATCACAGCCTTCAAGGGTACATTAGACTTGGGCACACGTGCCATGCAATACTGCAAAGATTTCTTATTCTGCTGCAGAAGTTAACAAGACAGTCATAAATAAATTAAATTAAAACAGCCTTTCAGAAAATCCTAAATTATGCCTGGGAGCTCTCCAGTCCCACCAGAACTAGGCAAGCACAACACTGTTTTACAGATATCTCTATTCCACCCTGCCTATTAAAGGTACAGCACAGCACCTCCAGCAATATTGACTGAGAACATGCTTCATTTGAAAAAAATAAGAGACACACAATATGATTTATTGTTCAATAAGCCCATACTTATTTATCAGAACATTTAGCACAGATATTCAGGAATCTAGGACTTCAACTCTGTACACACACACACACCCCTCCCCAAGATCAAGGCTGCGATCTGACAAGGACAGAAGTTACTGTTTTTGTCTTTGTTTTGTTTGCTCCCCTCCCACCAGTTTTTGTCTTGTCTTACGAGTCCACATAGAGATCATTTATGGTCTATTTACAGTACCACTGAGAAGTCTCTGGACTAACACCCAGGCAAGAATTGCTATAGATGGCTTATCGGGTGTAACAGTGACACCACAGGTATGCATTTCAGGATGGTGTAGAGAACGAGAACATAGTTAAGTATGGATCCTCCAGACTTCTAAAACTTATGTTATTGCTCCACATCTTCACTCAGTTAGCTGAAGTTAATACTAATTTAGTATGGCTCCATGTATCAAAATTTCATTTCCAGATACATTAGGGAATACATTCAGGTACATGAAAATGTGGAAAAGCCAGCACACAAAAGCAATTTCTTTGCTTTAATAAGGAAGTATAGCAAACAACAAAAAAAAGATCATTCTTAATGCAGAGCTTTTACTAGGTGGACAGAAAGAAATCAAGGCATCCACTACAATGAAATAATACAGTGAGACTTGGAGAATCACAGAATCCCAGGTTGGAAGGGACCTCAGGGATCGTCTAGTCCAACCTTTCTAGGAAGAGCACAGTCTAGTCAAGATGGCCCAGCACCCTGTCCAGATGACTCTTGAAGGTGTCCAACGTGGCCGAGTCAACCACTTCCCTGGGGAGATTATTCCAGTGGTGACTGTCCTCACTGTGAAAAATTTCCCTCTGGTGTCCAATCGGAATCTCCCCAAGAGCAACTTGTGTCCATTCCCCCATGTGACTCCGTGTAAAAAGGGAGTCTCCATCTTCTTTGTAAATCTCAACTGAAGAAGCTTCAGCCAGAGACACTTCAAGATAAGCAGTAATGCCTCCTTCAGGACAGTCAGCACAGGGCAATTTATAAAACAATTAGCCCTTTCTTTTATGGATGTGCTCTCTATACTTTGTCTCATCAAAATCTTGTGAGTAGGTTTTACCCACTAAGTATCCCATGTTAAAGGACTGCCTAAAACAAGTGTCTTAAGTTTTCATACACAGAGCTCGAAAGCAAAAACAAAAGAGAAAAAAAACACCAAAAAAAACCCCCCAACCCCCACAAACACACACCACCAAGCAGCATACAAAAATGAAGAGAAATAGCATTGCACATCTAGGAACTACACACAGCACCTTTTATTTAAACTCCAAGAGAAATCTCTTGTCACTTGACCTCCATCACTGAATTGCCTCAGCTGGTCCACAAGAAGTTATGAGGACAACTGGCCTCTGGCCTCCCAAAATGCCCTGAGCAGAGCCCAGGCTAGTTCTTTGTTTCCAGGACAAAAGGTGTTTGTGTGGGAAATTGACCCAGGCTAAACCAGAAAAAAAAGACTACAAACAGGCAGAAACAGAGGGGAAAAAGTTGACAGGACAGGACAGCGTTTTACACTCCATCCTTTCATTCCACAGATATTCACTCACACTGGATGTAATGTTCCTTCTTCAGGCAATGGGAACTTCTGCCACAAGGACCAAGATGGAAATGACAAAAGATTTCTTCGCACCAGCTCCACCTGCTTTGGGAAATTTAACCTCTTGAATAGGATTTGTACTGTAGGTGGTATTTGAAAACCAGTTATTCTGTTTACTGGATGTGACAGCTACTGCTGCATCACCAAAACCAGGCAGGGTACAGTCTCTCCATCACTATAATGCTTTGTTTTATTTGGTATTCTTTTAAAAAGGGCAATGTTTTGGAGGAGGAAATGCACCAGTCAGGTGCCCACAGTTTGGGGTAACATCAACTTTTTTGGTTCAATCAACTACATACAAAGGCCTACTTCTGTATGGAACTGCTTATGCCCTGATCAACATGAACTGTGTTGAGTTGGTCTTGCATTGTATCAGACCAAACATAAATCAAAAAAGATTTCTAAAAATAAACAACCAACCCCAAAGCCCTTTCTAGAAGAGAAAAAAAAAAATAATTTCTAGAAGACAAAGTACAATCCCTTTTACCTTTAATTAACTTCACCTTCCTATTGGTACATTAACAAATTTACCTTTTGGCTTAAGAACACTGTGTCATGTAACAGTACCTGCCTATACCTACACTATATACCTAACGTATATAATACATACCAGTAACTATACCCTGAAAAAAGTTGAGACTGTGTATTCTTTCAGCAGTGACTTTTATATGCTGAGAAGACTGATAAGATGGCAACAGAGGTTATACTGGGAATTGTTCGATTTTACTGCTGGGGACTAGGAATATATATTTTTCTCCTGTTTATATGAGCCAAGAGTTTCTGTTCACCAGCAGCACAGCAGAAAAGCTTCTTGTTTGATGGATAGCCAGGTGAGTTTTGTAAACATCTTTTAGATTATAATAAGCAAGGTGGGTTTTGTTTGTTCTTTTTTAATATTAGAGTGCACTCAGGAAACAAACTGCCCCAAAGCCAACAACATTCTGTTATTACTTTACTACCTAAGAAATCATTGAAATTTCAAGAGCTAGAGACCTATGGCTTTTATTCTGCCTGACATAAAAATCTGGCAAACACACAATCATTTGGAAACAGATATATTACATTCTGATTAATCCTGCTATATATTTTGCTATTTTCATCTGCAAGTAGATCCATTCTATTAAGTGAAAACAAGAAGGCCAGCTGTTTGTGTGGGGAACGGATGAGAGGAAAAAAAGGTGTTTCACAGACCTATTTTCTGCATCACATTATGTACTTCAGCCCCAAGAAAGAAGTAGCAAAAGAATAAAGTAGTCCTTCTACAGACCAGGGACCATGACTAGTCTCAAGGGGAGAGTTTTGCACCAAAACCAGGAATGACAGTTTCAAGTAAAAATAATTAATATGCAGATTGGGATTTGGAAAGCTCAAGATAATAAGTGTCAAACAGCATTTGCACAGACAGGTCTTCGGAGCAATGCCCACAATTACCTCTGAAGGTCCACACATGGTTTTACTGTTCATAGAAGCACAAAAAAGGCAGCAACTTGTGGTGGATTGACCCTAGCTGGATGCCAGGTGCCCACCAAAGCCACTCTATCATTCTTCCTCCTCAGCTGGACAGGGGAGAGAAAATACTATGAAAGGTTCATGGCTCACAGTAAGGACAGGGAGAGATCACAAGCAAAACAGACTCAACTTGGGGAAATTAGTGTAATTTATTATTGGTCAAATCAGAGTAAGGGAATAAGAAATAAAACCAAGTCTTAAAACACCTTCCCCCACACCACTTTTCTTCCTGGGCTCAACTTCACTCCCGAATTCTCTACCTCCTCCACCTGAGCAGTGCAGGGGGACAGGGAATGGGGGTTGGGGTCAGTTCATCACACACCGTCACTGCTGCACCTTCCTCCTCAAGGGGGGGACTCCTCACGCTCTTTGCCTGCTCCAGCAGGCAGGATCTCTCCCATGGAAGACAGTCCTCCATGAACTTCAACACGGGTCCTTCCCATGGACTACAACAGTTCTTCACAAACTGCTCCAGTGTGGTCCCTTCCATGGGGCACAGTCCTTCAGGAACAGACGTGGGTCCCTTGAGGGGTCACAAGTCCTGCCAGCAAACCTGTTCCAGTGTGGGCTTCCACAAGGTCACATCCTCCTTCAGGCACATCCAACTGCTCTGGTGTGGGGTCCTCCAAGGGCTGCAGGTGGAGATCTGCTCCACTGCTAACCTCCTTGGGCTTCAGGAGGACAGCCTGCCTCACCATGGTCTTCACCATGGACTCAGGTGAATCTCTGCTCTGGCGCCTGGAGCCTCCCCCTCCTTCTTCACTGGCCTTAGTGTCTGCAGGGTTGTTCCTCTCACACATTCTCACTCCCCTCCCTGGCTGCAATTGCACATGTTTTCCCCTCCCCCCTTCTTAAATCTGTTATCCCAGAGGAGCTACCACCATTGCTGATGGGCTCAGCCTTGGCCAGTGGTGGGTCCATCTTGGAGCTGGCTGGTGCTGGCTGTATCAGATGTTGGAGAAGCTTCTAGCAGCTTCTCAGAGAAGCCACCCATGTTTGGTAGTGCCCCTTCCTACCAAAACTTTGCCACACAAACGCAATACACAACTCCTCAGCTGCCTATAGCTCCAGCCCAGTCTGTGCATGTCCCCTCCATTTCAGCGTGACCTTAGTTGTCACTTGGAGTGTCCTCAACCTGGGACAGCCATTCAGGACTATGTGACCTTGCTTCAAATTTATATGATCCAATAAGTACTTTTTAAAAATAATTCCAGGTTAATTGGTTGAAAGTGTCACCAAAAGCTAAGAAAATATTTGGATTTGTGCAACCAGAATTCTACTCCTTGCTTGTACAACTGTGGTGTAATTATTAAAATACTGGATTTCCTCCCCTGTGAACCCTTGGGTCTAAGCACCCACAACAGATGATTTCCATACAAGGGGAAGCTAATGACCAGTCCAGTTCATTATGTCCACATCCATATCTGCGCTGAATATATAAAACACTTTCCTAATCTTTTCCCCAATGCTGCCATTAGTACTCTTTACTAACAAGTACATGTCTCTGGTACATTAGCATGCCACAAGCCGTAGCATCTTGAATTAGAGTTTTGCATGAATTCTACCTACAGTCTGACAGCCAGAGGATGTCAGCCATGGTAGGAACAGAGTAAGCACAAAGATTCATACTCTTACCTTGAGAAGGCCAAATGCTTAAAATCTGATGGTCAGTATGATCCATTTTTTAGAAGAGAAACTCTGCATAATTTCTAACAAATGTACTGCGTCAGCCAAATAAACTGCTTTTCACTTGAAGGCAGAAGTCAGAGCCAATCATTAGCAACATTGTGAAAATTGTTAATTTACAGTAAGTGATAAATCTTGAAGTACCAAACTCAACCTTTTACACTTATTTGCTTTTTAATAACCCCTATGCACCAATATAGAATATCACTATCAGAGAAAGAGGCCTACTGCTCTGTATAGTCGATTGTTCCTCATAATAATTGTTCTGTGTAATATCTAAAGTAAATCCATCCTTGGAGAGGGAGACTGAAATGATGTCAGCAAATAAAGCTAAAATAAAGCAACATAAAATCCTGAAATAAACAGCAGTGTATTCAATTACATAAAATTAGTAAATATGCCCCCACACATATGGGGAAGAACGAACATATGATCAAACTAATAGGATTATGCAAAAGAAACTTCTAATAATAGGCCTGTGATTAATCTTTTTTAGTCTTGGGGCTTGCCTATAATCATTCTTCATGTGCATAATTTAATCTGGGCAAAACCTAATTCTATTCAAAGGACATGTCTTACAAAAACACTCCAGTTGTGAGGACTACTTTTCCTAATCTAGTTACGTTTCAGCAGATGGTAGAGTCCACTCCTGTGCCATGCTTAGCTTTGTTCCATGCTTTGTTTTACTGACAAAAAAAAGGGAGAGTTTTATTGGGACCATCAAAACACAGCTCCCTTGGTATACTAAACAGATAAAATAGAAGTGAGAGGAATTTCTCAGAAAATCTTATGACTTCTAAAAGTTATCATGATAATTACTTTGCTGGTTTAGTCTAGTAATACTTCCCTCTACTCCTTAACTATCTTATTTTCCAAGGTTTATTGCATGACTTTTGAAAAAAATCAATGCTCTGTTATTGAATCAATAACATCTGTAGCACAGAATCATAGAATATCTCAGGTTGGAAGGGACCCTTTAGTCCAACTTCCTGCTCCTCACAGGACTACCTAAAACTAAACCATATGACTAAGAGCATTGTCCAGACGCTCCATGAACTCTGACAGGCTTGGTGCCGTGACCACTTCCCTGGGGATCCTGTCCCAGTGACCAACAACCCTCTCAGTGAAGAACCTTTTCCTAACATCCAATCTGAACTTCCCCTGATGCAGCTTCATTCCATTTTGTTGTGTCCTATCGCTGGTCACCATCAAGAAACACATTATCTGGTGTTCAATGCTGTGTGTGTGCATGCACACATGTGTGTCTGTCACCATATAAAGCAATATGTATTTTATTATAAAGTTTTCCTAGGTTTAAGAAACATGAAATTTACAGCAAAGATGTATTAAAATACCCCAATATTTTAATTTGCTTTATAAGTTTCACTGAAGAATGAAGGAAAAAAAAAGGGAAAAACTGGGAAATAAGAAAGGAAGTTCTACAGAAATTCTACTTGCTCCAATAATATTTAAAAAAAAAAAAACAAACATGAAATTTAGTGAAAATATTTTCCAGTTCTGTAAAAGTTTTCAGCTCCTAAAACTAACTGGAATATTCACATAAGACTAATAAAACATTCAGAAAAGTGGTTCTCTCTTTCTTTCCCCAAATTATTTTGTCCAGTTATTTAATCAGGGAACCCTACTGGAAGTTGAGACATTGTCTAGTGTATTTGTCAGCTTCCTAAAATGCAATATACTACAGGTGATAACTGAGGCCAGTATTTGTTCTCATAAGGATAATTATGGTCTTTTGATTATGAACCACACATGAAACGAGTTACAGCCTTCAGCCAGCTATCAGGAACACCTCAAGCACTGCAACTTCAACCCCCAAAATTGCACCGTTGCTCCTCATTCTCTCTCATTCTCAAACTGAGTACATACAAATTTTACCTGCTTGGTCTGAACAAATGGATTTCATTTTTTGCTGCATATGGTGTTAGAACAGCCCCCTGTAAGACAAATGCTGCAGGTTCAATATTTACTTATTATGAATGTACATAAAAAGGAGACTAATAAGGCATTGCAGAAACCCCAAATACAGGTTAATTAAAAGTTAATTTCTATGCTATAAGCTACCAAGCTCTTACTAATATTAGAAATAAGAGGAAAAAGGCTTAAAGTTTTAATTAGAGAGAACAAAAGATTCTGCAATGAAATCTCACTATATTCTGAGCAAAATCAGTGAAGTTTCTTTAAGTGTCATTTAGATCATGATGTGAAGAGATTAGTTCCTTGGTATTGATTTCTTTCTTTTTATTTATATTACTGCTACTATAAGCCTCAACCATAGTGTTGGTAGGTATGAATTAACATTAATTCACCCAGGGATCTGTTGGCTAACACAGTAAAAGCACTGGAGCCCAAGCCTGCTGCAGAGCAACATACCAAAACCCTGGCAGAAAGGGAATGCAGCTAACTGCATAAGTTGACCGAAAGCTAAAAGCTGCAGTAGTAAATGCATGTAGCCATAGATCAAAATAGCGTATACAAACTGTCCCAAGTAACAACAGAAAGAAGAACTAATCACCGGCCGGACTGCAGGAGGTAGCAGAGATGCAAGATGCTTCTACAGCTACCAAGTTTAAAATGAAAAAAACTAACCAGAAGAAAACTAAAGAACACTTTGAAAAATGAAGGAGGAAAGTAGCATTCTTGAGGGCAAAGGGGTAGTTTCACATCTGGTTTGCGTGTGGAAGAATTAAAAGAAAGCACCCTTCCTACAGCACAGCACAGGCAAATCCAGAATCAAAGGAGCAGTCATCAGCAATGCAAGAGATAAGGATGCATATTTCATCTTAACAATGAAATAGTAATGTTGTCATTATTAAAAAAAAAAAAATGCAGTCAAGGGAAAACTGCATCTGTCATGGTTTTAGCTGGGGTAAAGTTAATTTTCTTCACCCAAAGTCAGTGTCCATAGAGATGCAGAAGGCACCATTTAAAAGAAAGTTCTGTTTGTCCCAAAATCTTCCCAAAAGCCTTCCTGAGGAGATGTGCTCTATCACAAAGCAACACCCTGTGCCTGGCAGCATGCCTCCTAACGGGTTCGTAACACTATACATCTTGGCCTGTCCCCAAGCTGCACTGGAGGCTGCTGAGGTGCAAAATCTGTTTGCACGCTATTAATCTCAAATACACTAAGTAAGGCACAGTAATGCAATTTAAGTTTTTTAGACTACACATATGTATGTGCATAATCTGACCTCAAGACAACATACAGATATGGTTCAAAAGCACCTCTGTTTCAGCGGTTATTATTTCAGTTCTCCCTGTTACTCACTTTTCTTTACAGACATATTATTGCCTTTCCAGACTGTTATCTGCTTGCACAGTCTGGCAAAGCAAAATCAGACAGAAGTTCTGCAGATTTAATAAGAATGCTTATAATGTGTCACAAGCTTCAGTGACTCTGGGGATTAGATGTATTTAGAAATGGTATGTAATTGTCAATGTTCTGCAAGTAACCATGGTTTGGGATTAAAATATATAAAAACTTGTCAAGGCTCTGATATACTTAATATCTGCTTAGTGACATCTCATTTAGAGAAAGGATTCATTAACCTCAAAATACTATTGTTTTTCCATAGCAGCTGTATGAGATGTAAGGTTGAGCTGGTGCTTGCTTTATAAACAGATTTTCAGAGTCACTGTCTGAATGGATTCAGATATCAGCAGTCCAAAATTTAGTACAACAAGGTATCAGAAAAGCAATGACATCCATTAAATGGGTTTCCATACTTGAACCTCACAAATCACGACTGTAACCTGAGTTGAGGCTGTTTCTGCTCCCTAAATAAAAGAGAGGCCCTAAATTAAAATAACTAAAATTTGTCTACCCAACATCCTCAGAACAGCTCTTTGGGTATTGTAGGGAAAATATTTTAAATGAGCCAGATATTTCTATGCAAGAAAGAATATTAAGTACTGAGCAGGTGCAGTAGTTAATTTTCATAATGCTTTTGGTTATGCAGCAAATATAGCATTGCAAGTTTCATTACAAGGTAAAATAGACTCTAACAAATTTTGTTTTGACACTAACTGCCATTCAAATGACTAAAAGTACCCTCATTTATTTTAATGACAGCTGGCTTAAAAAAAAAACACACTCAAATAAGACAGTATTACATAAAGGAAAAAAGTCAATCAAATAATGAAGCATAAATAAAATGCTAAACATAGGGATGCTATGGTCTTCACCATGCTTAAACATCAAAGAACAGATAGTGAATCAAGATAGAAAAAAACCAACATACACGGGTGTGTCTGTGTTGTATTTACACAGAATGTATTTGTAGTTCCATCAAAAAGGCACCTAAGTGGCAAACTTCCAGGTAACCAAAGTGAGCCCAGCATCTCTGGGGTTTTTGCTTAAGCAGCTGGAGGTTCTGAAATAAATTTTTCATTTTCCCCAGTTCTTCATTCATCAACCTCATTATCAAAAAAACTAATCCACTCATACAACAAAAAGCAGTATACCATTTGCTCTGGTCAGGAGCTGGACTGAATCATACTGTGTCTTCTATGCTCTTATTCTTCTTTCCTCAAACATCCTCACTCTTCAGATGTTGACTGAATCCCAAGCAAAAACTCCAAGAGAAGGGAGATATCTCATTTTTTCTATCAACATATTTCCAAGCATTTTTACAATGTAATGTAAATAACAGCATCGTTGTATAAAACAGTGTAACTGAAATGTTGTAATTAATTTTGATACCTGTAATCATAACCTGTAATTATCATGTAACTGGAGAACTATAATCAAGGAGCAAAGCCCAATTCCATATTTGATACGTTTCACAGCAAGAGCTCTGTGATTACACTTCTAAATAGGAGAAAACTCTACAAGTTGGAAGATTAGCTTTACAAGGAGAACACTTTTAAAAGTCATTGTAACTAGAGATGCTCAACAAATAGCTCAAATGAATAAAAGGGGGGGGAGTGTTTTCCTTGTCTTCAGGGAAGTATCAAAGCTTTTGACATTTTCACACTTTTTAACTGTAATTGTGATATAACAACATAAAATGCATTAGACATTACAAAGAAGTCGTTCATAAGTCTCCTTCAGATGCATTCGGCTCTCTATAATATACTGATTCCCCAACAGAAAAGCAGAATTTGTAACTATTTATAAATCAGCCAGGGCAATTTTTGAGGCTATGATAATATTTGCTTGGAATATCATAGCAGTATTATGACAACAAAGCTAAATGAATGTAGGAAAGCCTCTGTAAGAGATGAAGACAATTGTACGTAACAATGAATTGATTAAAAAATTAAAATCACCTGCACTCATTTCCTTACATCAGCACATTCACAAGCACAGAAACACACGCATTAAAGTAGCCTGTCCATTACCACCTATAATGTCATGGGAGCAGAAGAGACACCAGCTATCACTGTTTCATGTCTCCAGTGCCGTTCTTACAAAGGAGAGGATGTGGTTGTGCTTTTCATACCTTTTAGGAGCTGACAGAGATTCTGACCTTAGACTCTCCATTCTGCTGCATCCCTAAGGGAATAAAACAGTGTCAGTTATTTACTCACTGTCTTTTGTCTCTGTATTTGGATGTCTCATGTTTGCAGTCCTATTCTTTATCTTCCATTCATCATTTCCTAAGAGCTTGTGTCTGTCTATTACTTCAATGTCCTTTGTTTTCCCAACCTCAAGATCTTGAACACCTTTATGTAACTGTGTTGTGATCTTGCTGCTCTAGGTACCATCAAACCTTGCCTCATTTATCCTTCTTTCATTATTTCTTCTGATGATTCCACAGCCTTACCTTCCTATTCATATTTCATTCACACAAGTCTTATAATTTGTATTACAGTTCTCTACAATGTCTTTTCATGAGGTTTCAAAACTCAAACTCTGGACAACCCTTTACTTCTAGACTAAGTAGCGTCTACCTGCAGAGTCAGATCAAAGAAAAACTGATCTCTCCCAATCCATCCACAGAATTTGATCGTACAAAATCACCTGCATACTTTTAATTACAGAGGTTGGTTTGTTGTTTTTTTTTTTTTTAAAGTTCACACGACAGAACAACAGTGAAAGAAAACCTGCAGGTGTAACCAAGTTCACTCCCACACAAGCAAGAACTCTATTTGTTCTAGCACTTGGGTGGTTTGTGCTATAATGACCTTCTCCATTATTCTCCTGTTCTGTGATGGTATAATTATCTTTAGAGATATTCACGTAAAACTGGCATTTTATTTGGTGAATAATTTACAGGTTGGCAATGTTTAAATACACATAAATTTCTTGCTTATCATTTATGCCAGTTAGACAAAAGAAAACAAGTAGAGACCTGTGGAAGATACATGCTGTTGTTTCACCACCTCATGCAAGCAAGATTAGCGGGGACTCTCAATGCAGTTGCCTATATTTTCCAAACTGCTGGTCTCATACACGTCAGGCATAGATTGATTTTAAAAAGACCAGGGTGTAAATTCCATGGATATCACATACAGAGGCCTGAGCAGCAGACACAGAATAAGCTAAGCAGATCAAAGCTGACATGTTAATACTGATGAAAATGGAAAAGATCAAGTATTAGATTATATTTTTCACAAAGATGAGTTGATTGAAAATAATTTGTACAAGCTCCAGCTATTACAACTGTACTTAGAATAATAAAACTTACATAAAAATACAAAATATGCTTCAGCTGCATCACAGCCTACTAAAGAATACCCTCAGTCTAAAATGTGAGAATGCCACGGATCTGACCTATGCTATACATCACTCATGGACAATCTAATATCATCATGCTTGTCTTCAAAACAACACTAGCACAGACTGTCAGCCTCAAAAAACACAAAACATTTTTAAAATCTCAGGCAACAGAACTTCTCCATTAGTAAAAACCAAGCAAGTGGATTAAGGGCAAAGAAATCTTTACATCAGTCCCACTTCATACATGTCCTGGGAACCTGATGGGCGGGTAGAGGAAACAGCTAGTTATTATGAGAGATACAGCCTGAAGATAAATGGATCTTTTTAAGAATTCCCTCTATATAACAATTTCTCCCAGTGAATCCAGCCCAAAACATAATGAACAGATTTCCATTACATCCAAAGGAGGGATTAAACAGTAACAAATTTTTAATACCATGCTGCCTGGAATGCTAATTATGATGTTCCTTTTATGAATATTTAACTTTCTATTGAGTCTTATGTCCTTGAGCTAAAGTCTGTAACTTCTATCAGTATTAATGACAATTATGCATTCAGATCCACAGAGATCAGAGAAGTTACCCAGAGATCTTAATATTCTGTCTTGTTTTACTATATTGATTTTCAACTTCATTTTTAGCTGGTGCTATATGACAAGGATACTGAAACCATACAAGTTTTCAGTCCTTTTTAAAGGGCACAAATGATGATGATGACAGTAGTTCTTATTAGCATGTAACATGAGTTAAAAGGTTAATCAATTTGAAAACAGTTATTAGCTACTGTTCTTGAAAGATCTCAAACTTACAAACTTGTGAGAAAGAGGTGCTGCAGAAACCACAGACTTTCAAGGTAATGAAGACCCGTGATGGGAACCAGGAGTGTTGAAAAAAACTATTCCAGGGCAGGGAGACCATGGTGTGAGCACAAAATGATTTACGCTGTTGGTCTGGTTTACAAGCTGCCTGTCCACAAGGTAAGAAATTGCACATGCTTAATTAGAACTAGATAGGGGAGTTGAGGCTAAAGCAAGATAATTATGCCCAAACAGCAAACAACAGATGAAATGCAGCTATTGTGAACCGTAGGGTGAGAAAGGAGTCTTGGGATGCAAAGCCACCTTCATCTGGACAGCTACAGCTGCCGCTTAGCTTGGCTGCCTAAGTTAGCGTCAGAAACGATGAGTCTGCATGTCAATATACAGAATCGGGGCTGATGAGGAAAAGCTAGACAACAACTGAAATATAAAACATGCTTTTGCTGAGAAACAGGCTTTTAAAGATACAATTATGGAAAGATATTCTGCCCACTAAGTAACTCAACGTATGTGTCTGAAAGCTTTAAATGAAAAAAAGGAAGAGAGAACTAGAGAAAAGAGAAGGCATGGAAAAAAGATTAACTAGAAAAATGAGTCATACTTTAGAATCTGTCAAAGTTTAAGGAGAAAGATTTATGACTTAGGTCTACTACTCACTCCTACATTAGTACAGACTAACAAATATATCGAGGAGGAAAAGCCCTGCTCCATTTAAGTTGAAGGGAAAAAATGCTGTCAAGGAATAGGTGAAGTAGGATTTCATCCAAAGGGTGGTTTTTCAGATCCGAATCTGTAGAGAAGTTTCTAGACCTGGAGAAATTTGAACCTATGGTGAACAGTTTTAATGTATGTTAGCACAGTGAGAAAATGAGGACTATAATGATGATTAGTAAAAATGCTATTTCATCAAGTGACCACAGTTTTACTTCACCTGCAGGTTTCCCCTCTCCTCCAATATAAAATGAAATTAGTGTATTTTTTTTGTGTGGTAAATCCCATTGTCCCCTCAAATCTGTCAGCGTGGACTCTCCAGGTTCACCCACAGATTTCAGCAGACTACAATGGGATTACTGAACAACCACATCAATTAGAAGGAGCATTTTTTAGCCACTGTAGTTCCAAAGACGGACATCCTGTAAACGTATGAACACCATCCAGAACCCCAGTTCTTTGCCTGGAAACACAATCTGAACCCTCCAGCCCAGGCTCTCCCCACTCACTCACTCTGGCACTCTGAGCAATGGCCTTCACTGGCCAGCTCCTCTGCCACTTCTCCCTTCCATGCCAGCTGCCAAGCTTCCCAGAAGTTCTTTGGGGTATTTCAGCTTGTGAGAAATACCAGCTCTGGATAAAATTATGTGCATGAAATTTAGCAATTTGTCGATTTCTCTCTGATAATGTCAGTTCAGGATGCTTTCATCATAAAATGCATTAGGAAAGCTTTGAGGAAAAGCGACGTCCATTCCAGTATGTTTATTGGTACCCTGGACAAAAAGAAAATATTTTACCTTTTTCATATCAAAAATTTTCTTACTGGTTGACCTTGTTTAGCTTTTCAAAGCCATAAGAAAACAAAACAAGAGGTAGAGTTTCCTTTTTTGGGAAAAAAGTATCTTTTTTCCCCCAAAGCTGCTTTTCAGGATTTCTTTTCTACAGAAACACACAAAACCACAATCTTTATGAATTTCCAAAAGCTTTAGTTTGGGAAAAAAAACCCACCACCACCAAAAAATCAAAAAAAACCCTCAAAATTAAGTAATCCATACGTTTGCAGATCTCTAGTACCGGGACTCAGTCTGAATAAGTTATTAGAAACTATCACACTGTGGTATATCAGGCTATTAATATTTCTCTACAGTTCGAAGGTTTTTTACTTGTGTGCAGCACAAAAATCAGTACTTTTCAAAGTGAAATTAGCCCAAAATGATATACCTTAAGCATAAATAGCAGCTTAAAATTCAGAGACTAGAATTCTATCAACATAGTTTTTACGCTTCTCCATCAAAAATATCTATTTTCTCTGGAAAATTACTATGGATACCTATTTTTATCTTATATAAAATACAAATGTATTTCAAAGACCACATCAAGACATTTTGATACAGCACCATAACAACTTAAAGATAAGCCCAACAAAAGTATACACAGGATAATGATTAAGAGACACTACAGTTCACGTGCCCCCCTGCAAACAGAGCAAACGCCTCCTCTAGCTTCCCAGACTTGTTTTCTGGTTGTTTTTTTTTGTTTGTTTTCAGGTTTTTTTTATTTGTTTGTTTGCTTTTTAATTAAAAAAAAAAAGAAGTCAGAGAATTACTTTACTGCTGACAGTCACTTTTCATCAGAAACTGATGTACAACTGCCGGGGAGAAGCACAAAATATAGACCATCAAAAGGCTTGAATGAGCCCTATAGTCTATTAAATCAAAAATTTCAGAAGAGCTCTGGCAAATATCTAACTTTTAACTAAGATTTACTGATGTACAAAGCAAACCACTGGCAGGAACAGTACAAAATATTGTTATAGTATAACTTAAAGCAACAGTTCCGAATCAGTACAGTTACATTGCATGGTGAAGTCTCACATCCACATTTTTCAATTGTTGCTACCAATTAACTTTTCACATATTAAATATTTTCAGTTTAATCTTAAAGTCTCACTTTATAACTCAAAATCAGGCTGTCTCTTATTTTCAGTCCTTCTTATTACGAAGCTAGTTTGTAACCAAACACTCCAGTGAAAAACAAGATCATATTCGCAGCAAGTAAAATAGTTGTTGCATCATTAGCCTGTGCTATTTTAGTTGTATGAAAAACAAGGCTTTTTCAAAATGAAATGAAAGGTATGGTTTTTAAATACCATATTTTGACATTAATTTCAGAAGGTCAGGGCTTAATCTGGAATTTACAAGTTCCACAAAAACCATAAAAATCTATAAAAAATTTCTTACGCCCCACCTTTTCATTAAACCACGAAGGAAAACCAAGCAAACCAAAAACAAATAAAACAGGGGCAAAAACCTCTAGCCAATCCCTAAATCCACCATCAATGTTTTCCTTCTCCTGGAATAGGCTATGTTTTTCTTCAGAGATGATGAAAACTGGATTTGCGATGGAAAATTTACCTCGGTTACCAAAGTCTGGAAAGCACATAATAGCAACAACAGCATGAAATTCACCCTTTACTCTGGCTTGAGCTGCTATTTGCCTTGCTGGTTTATAGTGCTTGTGCTCAAAACCTCTTTCTTTACATACACAAATGCTTCAACGTTTACACTAAAAACATCACAGCAAGTAATTAAATCTCAGGGTAAGAAGAGTAGGAAAGCTGAAAAGCAAATTTTTAACTGTTGATTTTTTTTTTAAATTATTCCAAGCCTGACAGTGTAAATGATAAAACTAACTGAGAAGAGAGTATGAAGCCAGAAAAGTTCAACTCTACATGCAGAGCTGCAGAGGCTGCACAAGCCTGCCAGCACGCGGGGGCTCACAGGGTTACCGGCCCCAGAGAGGAAAGGAGATCACAGCAACTTTTGAGATGGCCTCATTATCTCCGGGGGCAGGGGGGGACACAGGACGGGGACACAACAAAAGCCTGCATATAGCTAGCTGCAAGCCCTGTATCCTGTCTGCCACATGTGTCTTTTTGTATAAAGAGTTTCATGTTCTAATGCAACAGAAGCCAGCCATGGGTCCGAAGTGGGGAGAGACAGGTCAGAAAACAGAGTGAAAGAGCACATCCAGTCACTCTTAGCCTTTCTCTTGATCCAACAACCCAGCACAGAAAGGGCTATAAAAGGGCTTGATTTTCCACCGCAGCATGATCTATTGACATCCTCATCACCACAGCTTAGCTGATCGGCACATAAGGGCTGCCAAAAGGGCTCTTGTACTCTGCAGAGAGGATTTTTTCTAATTAGTTTATCTCTGTCTTGTTACCATACAAAAAGCATTATGGGATATATTTTCTAGCCAAAAGAAATGCAGTGATAAAACTAAGATCTTGACATCACGGCGTATCATCGTCCACTGTAACACACAAAGGATTTTATGTACGTGTGTGTGTGTACATTGTAAAAAGCAGAGGAAGAGAGGGAACATGTAGACACAAAATGAGAAAGAACAGAGAAATTATATACCTGTTAACTATATTATAACAAAACAGTTTCTGCTAAAGCATTTGTTAAATTAGAAAGTAGACTCTGAGCATCAGAGTGACAATCACATATAACATAAGAAAAAGCTTACGGAGATTCAAGGGCAAGAACAACTCTTATTTATGTTTAGAGACAAATGCCAGTCTGAGCCACCTAATAGTGGCAGAAACTTGGCCAGGAAGACAGAAACTAAAACAAAGTAGGGCCTCTGTTAAAACGGATGACCAGCTTTCTATTGATTTCTTTCCACTTCCTTAGGAATCAAATCGTCGTAAGACTCAGTTTGGAGCTCCTAGGTTTTTGCTCAGTAGGTTTAACTCCAACTCAGTAACCTCTGTGACACATCTGTTTTTATTTATTATATTCAAGTCTAAAATGGGATTTGTGCTTCCTTCACATCCTCGTATTGATTTGATTTTCTCTGGCTACAAGAAGGGTTATTAGATTTAATGTAGGTCATCGGGATGCACACTGATTTGTAAGCGAATGTAATGTAAAGTGATATTAGGTGTTATAAAAGCACAGCTGGAGCATAGGGGACCATACAGAAAGTAAAAAATAGATCTGAATATTCTTCTGAGAGTGAAAATAACAGCAGGGCACAAAGAATGCAACATTAGTTATGTTCTGCTTTCCAAAAATAAACCTCTCCATATAGCAATAAATAAATAAACTAGACATTATAGTTGAGAGCAGTGGTTTTGTGTGAATGCGTGGGAAGTCTACTTATCAAGACTGAGAGAAGGGTTGGCTCAAAGGGGATACTGAAGCCATTCATCAATGGGATGTCTGTTTATACTCACTGTGGACCCAACTCGGTGGCTACAGAGTTAAATAAGCATATTTATATGAATCTGGATCTCTGCAATCTTGCAGTTACCAGTCTAGTGTGTTACTGCCTTGAAGTGTTTATGCATTACAAAAACAATGTCTGTTTAGACTAGGAATTTCCTAAAGTATTATTCTAATCTGTAATTTTAGCCAGAGTTTGTGCAACAAATTTCAGGAAGTAGTGAGTTTTATACCTTTTCCTGGCCAAAGCCCAGCTAACTACCTATTCTTTCTACCTAAATCCTGCTTGTACTTTTAGCTGTAAAAGACTCTGTTTTGAGCTGTCATGAAAAACAAGCATAGTACTACACCAAGTGGGAGGCAGCCGCCTTCTGCATGCCAGCTGACTGCATAATATTATGGAGCTAAGACATCATAAATGCACGCTTTGCAGTCATTTCACATGATCTTTTATACATTTCAATACCTTTAGGTGAGTTCTGCACAATTAGTTACTCTAGCTACTATTTAGCTGGTGTTTATTTTGTCTACTAGAGGAACAATGAGATCATGTCACGTCAGGTAAAAATCTAAGAAACAGGACAGGAGAGAATAAATAATAATAATAAAAAAATCAGTACGTGTATATTCACAGAAGCACTTGCTCCAGTACAGACATAGCACTAAGGAGTCCTCTCTAGTGGAATAAGTAACCTATAGTCATATCTGACAGATGGATTAGAAAGGAAATAAAAACTAACTCAGACTGTGTATTTGAACAAATTCATAATAAAGGGAGATTAGACCAAACTCCATAACTTTTCCTGTCACTCCTTCTGACAGTGTGAAGAGTCCATAACACCCTTCTAATGTGTTAGTAGAGGATTTCCAGAATGAAGGAATATAGAACTTCTCAAATATAGAAAGGATTATATAGTTAAGATACTGAAATGATGCTCAGTAATTCTGATTTTTTAGTACTGACTCTGCCATAAACTTCCAAATGATTTCAAGTCTTCAATGTTTCTATTTCTCACTTCTTTACCTCTAAAATGGGAGTAATTATTTTTTTCAACCAGAATGTGGCAATACGGTAAATTATGGCTTATCACATATGCAGCCACTGTATAGGTGTAAACATAAAATATTAAAGCTAGGAACAGAGAACTTAGTGCGGTGGTTCGGTAATATCTTTGTGGCAGAATGGTTTTCTAGGGCCAAATACAGCCGATTGCAACCTTAAAAAAAAAAAAAAAAACATATGTATGTGATCCCATGTGTACCTGTGTACACATATATTTATGTGCCTGTGCATGTATAGATCCCCTGCACTAAAGCACAAATGAGGCAGACTCCAGTATTGCACTGTGGCCCAGATTAGAAAATTCAGGTTGAATTCTCTATTATCAGATCATCTCTACAGCTGTGGAAGTACTGGGAAATATGCTCTCAGAAAACTCCAAATTACACTATATGAGACGTGTCATTATTAGATCATACAGATAATGGTATTGGGAGGACACATCACATTATTTTTGGTATGTCACTCAAAGTTCATGGCCACAGAATAGTCAGCTACGTCTCTTATGTTTTGCTTACCTTAACCAGTCTCATCTGTGCAACTGAACTTATTTAAAACATGTCATGAACCCAGGGGCTTTTTCAAAGCATTTCAAGAATTAAATCTTTGCTTTTTTCCCTCCATCCTTGTCACGTGTAACTTTTTCCAAACAAAATTATCCTATCCACTGTTAATAACGAAAGGCAAATCTCATGAGGAGCATGAGTACTCAGCACATCTTAATGCTGATTCCAAAATTAAAAGCCAGAGGGACTACTTTTACCTCTCTCTGAGGTCTTCCAGCAAACTATTGATTCTTGCTGATCTCTTTCCATTAATATATTTCTTTCTTACAGCCTGAGTGATTGCATTAAAGTGCTTAGTAACTCTCTAGTCATGTACATCTCCTAGGGCTGGAAAGAGCTTTGGTTTTAAAAGCAATTTGTTTCAAATGAAGCCTTATACATCCTAATGTGAGGGTCAGGGGCTCAGGGAAAAAAGAAAAAAAGTAAGTTTTCAGGGATCATATTTGTGAGATCCAGAAATTTAAGCCATTTAGGGTTTGACAGAGTAACAACTCAAATCCGTACCTTCTGAAAATCACCTATCATTAACAATCTCCTACAAAAATCTACTACTATAAAGTTGAGTGGTTTTGAGCCTTCTTGTTCACAAAATACATACTACTAGGGAAAAAAAGTGTTAATAGGCTCCAGACTTTAGTAACCTTAATGTCAGACTCACTGTCAACACAAAGTATGAAAAAAAAAATAAAGAGCCATAGTACTTAAGACTGTTTTCGTAAATATTGCAGTGGCAGTTTATTCTCATCCTAGAAGTCTACCTAAGATACATGAAGCCCAGGATTTTCCCCTCACCTGGACTACCCTTCCAGGTAGCACATAAAGGAGCACCTGCTTGTTTTGAAACAAGCACAACTTGTTTCAACCCTATTACGTTATGGATCAAGCCCAGGTCCTTTACAGTTAAAATTCAGTCATGATAACAAAACTTAACAGTGTACATGTCCCACAGAATACTTCAGCACAACACAGGTGCATCTCCTGAGAAGACACTAGGGTTGCACCTACACGCAACGTTTTGTGCCTTCTGAGCTGAAGTGAAATCTTTGGCTTGCCTTTTTTTTTTTTCTTTTTCCTCAGAGAGCAGCTCCTTTCAGAATTTTTAAAGGGCTTTAAAACAGGTATAGGAAGCACAGAAAAATACATACATTGAATTTCTGATTTGCTTTAGTGCAAAGCCTTTCATACCAGTTAAGCTGCAATTAAGGTACCAATTAAACCTCAAAGAGATGGTGAGCTCAATATCCCAGTGGGATGAGCAAATGCTTTCACTTCCAGTAATATGATCTTTATGTCGTTTAGCATGAATTTGTTTAAAAGCCATCAGTGTTTACACGCTGTATGGAAAGACCTGGTACACACAACCACAAGCAGCCACAGAATCCTGTGCGGCAAGGTCAGCGGACCCACAGCAGGAGCAACTGTTACTGATGGATGGGAGCTTAAGAATGGTAATACTGTTCTCTAAGGCTGGGTCAGACACACTTTCCCTCTCCAGAATTTTAACTGTATGTTGCTCAAAATCTTGCAATAAGGTCATATGTACAAGTGGCAGTTTTAATAGTTTTATATCTGCTGGACTAGGATTGTAGTTCATATTCCGCATTGAACAGTGGATTACAAAGTAGAATTCAGCTCAGCTATTCATTTCTATAAGGCACCTTTATTTATTTTTAAAAAACTCTTCTTGCCCTGAAATAAAAACAAACACTGATCAGCTGCATAAAACTGGAGAGATCCTGATGGTGGTGTAAGTGTCTGATTATGACAGATTTCCTTGGTATGTTTTCTTTTTGTTTGCTTTCTGTCTTTCTCTTATCTCAAATTTCACCTTAACTCAACTTCGTCTTTATTACTGGCCAAATAAATAGAGCTACATCATTCAAATTTTCACTTTAAACTAAAACTTACTGTAGGTTGTTATTTTACACCACATTACTCCTATTGTGTACTTTCATAACTACTGGCTTTCAGTCACTAGAGCTGATTTTAATGAACTACACAGTGGTAGTTCTAGGACTGCTTCATTTTCTATCATCTGTACCAGTAGTCATGTGTACAGCTTATACATCCAAGCCTTCTACAAGAATCAAGATTTATACTTCAAAAACCTTATGATACACTATTGTGTGCTCAACTCCAAAATCCACTTATCTATTTTGTTGTTAGTTTTTCAGTTTTTGCTAGTCTCATCAAAGAGCTGTTAGCCTGCAAGATGCTTGTGAAAATCTATGTATGCCCAAGAGCCATGAATAATGCAGCCTGTGCTGTGTGGAACAGGAGAAAAACCTCTGGATGCAGATTTGCAAAGTAGAGGACATGCAGTTGATGCCACGATAAGCATGCTCAGTCCACAGGGCTTATCAGGACAAACACAGAGCTGTGCCGCCTCCAGGAGCAGCTCACTGGTCCTCTGCAGCTGAACCAGCCCTTTCGGGCAGCACTGAAACTAATAAGCTTTGACTGACCTGAGCAAAACCACTTGGTTGGATCCTGTACAACACTTTTTCATGTTCTGACATGGTCTGGGTACAAAGGATAGGGCCAGGATGCAAAACCATACTCAGTCCAAGTCCCTGGAGTTTCCCCCTTCCTGGGATCTAATAATCCTTCCAAAAAGGAAGTTATTAAATTAATTAAAGAAATAGTAAGTACTGAGAGACCTGAGCAGACTCCCCTCAAATAATACCTCTATAGCAGGCTCCCCAGTGTATCCCACACCTCACATTTTTTGTACGATATCTAAACCAAGTCTGGAAAACAAGGATTTCAGTGTAAATTTTAGGATCTGCTTGGTGACATCTTTGTTCTTAATGTCTAAAGAGAAAAAAAAAGTGGCCGCTAACCATGCAGAACTTGGTCTGGTCACTACTGGTTTAAAGAGAGTCCTCTTTCATGATAAAATAACTTCTTAAATCATGGCTCAAAACAGCTACCATGAACACTGCTTTGTGAGAGAAAAGTAGACCAAACTATTTGCTGTTACATATTGAATTAGTCCAGCAGAAAAGAATGGTTAAGACTAAAATAAGAATTTATTAGCTATACTTGGCAGCTTTTCCACTCTTTCTGCAGCACCCAGCACCATTCAAGTAACAGACAGGTCCTGGACTTCTATCAGCAAAACAAAGTGGATCAGACGATCCATCTCTCACGCTAAAAAAAAATTGCACTGGCTGAAATTCAGCAGAAGTTTCAAAGGAAGTAAAATATTTCCTTTTGCAATATACACATGTCATTATCTTTGCTACAAATGGTACAATTCAGCCTGAAATTTCTGGACTTTTGTCTAATCCTCCCACTTCATCTGTCACATCTGTTCAGGACCATAAAGTGATTTGTAGGTGCAGGCAGAAAAGTGGGTAGCCAGGGGTCTCCACAACAGCCACTGAAGATAAAAATTTGTACCAGTACTTTGATGGAGTGGGTCTGTCAGAGAAAGTGTATTTCCCCTTCTAAGGGGATCTGGTCCCCTGAATATACAGGGCAAACTATCCAACTGATTCTGCTTATCCAGGGGATACTCTGCAACTTCCAACGTGCAAAAACTGTTAGGTTGGTAAAACTTCCACCTGCCCTCTCCCTAATTTGTTAATGTATAGTATTTGTTAGATCTGAGAAGAGGTCCAATGTGTACAACATTAGCAAACCAGGACAAAACCGCAGCTCAGCACAGGTTTCTTAGGAGGGATCTTAAGCTTTTCCAGATAGACTTCACTTTCAACCCAAAAACCAAAAGCAAACTTGAGGACATTCAACTGTTTGAACCCAGCTTAAAAAACAAGGAAGTGGGAGTCTCTGACAATCAAAACTGTTTACTTTCAGAAAGCTCTGATCTTCTGGATCTGAATGTCTTCAGTTTAGTTCTCCCCACTCAGATATTCAATATCTGAAAGAGACAAGAAATTTTACAACACCCACTATCTTTTGCCGATAACTGTTAATTTTGTTTATGAGACCATGCTTATCCTAAATCACACAGTGAAATGAAACACATTCCTGTCTTTTTTCCTTCATATGTCGTCACTGTCTTCAGGGAACTTGCTACTAACTGAAGCTAGCGGAAGTTTCTTTCCTTCTTGTAGAAAAGATAAAAACAAACAAAAACACTTATTAGAAAAAAATCAATAAAATATGTTGCACAAGTTCTGTTACTGGCTAAAACCTGTATAAAATGATGTTACAGAGTAGCTTTTAGTTACCTTCACTTTTTATTGCACTGCTAAAGTCAATTTAATTCAATGCACACACTAGGTATCAGATTACTTGATACATTTTTCACCAACCATTATGCTAAGAAGCAGATGTTTTAGATGTTATTGCCATCCAGAGGAAGATGCTTTAAGAACATGTGTGAGTGTATATATAAACATGCGTAGACACCCCTGTGCTGTAACCTTATGTACTTCCCAAGTAATAGAAAATAGGGCTGCAACACTTCAGCTGTCGCAAAATAAAACTTCTAGTTCAACACAGAAGTAAGTAACTGTAGCATATTGAATCTACAAGCAGTAGGTTAAGTGCATAGGTTAACGTATTCATGTTATTTTTATTACAGTTCTGTATCTTCGAACCCCCACTCACTGAGGCACAAACATGTCTACCCATTTCAAGAGCATCTCAGCCTACGAGCTTGATCTGATCAACAGAATTCTCATCTGCAACCACAAACAGGAGATCACAGAAAATGAAACGTTCCACTTCATTTGTCCTTTTCTGGTAGAAATATATTAAACATGTATGAAAATTGTACATTTTCTTCCATTGATTTCAGAATATATTCAACCTGAAAGCAACAGAACATGGATTTCAAGAGCTGTCAGACACTCAATTTGCTGTTGTTCTGGGTACTAAAATGTGCAGGGCTCAGAGAACATAAAACACAAAGCTACAGTTACATGCTCAGAATATAGAAGATCCAAACGAGAATTAAAATATTTTCCAGCAGCTTTCCCAAGACTGATTTTTTGTTTATTTGTGAATTTGCTATGCAGACTACTTAGTATGTTTTCTGCAGTCTCATTTTAATATTAATTGTTAAGTATTAACATATTCCATAGTTATATCTGCATAAAAGTATATATATGTACGCGCATTAACATGACTATATAAATATTTACACACACATACCCAATAATTAAGGCTTTTCTTCTATGCACTTCCATACAGGCTTAAATCCAGAAATTATCAACTTCCAGCTGAACTACTCCCACATTTAAAATCACATATTTTCACTACATATCCTGACATTAACATTATCCTGTACACGGTATAGGCAGATTTTCAGGCTTTGCAGATCACCTTCTTTCTTACAGAGGGGGATACCAATAGCAAAGGGCATGGAAATATTCTACATGCAACTTGCTCTTATTTGCATAATAAATACAAGTCTAGGGGCAGAGATAGACAAATGACACCTCCCTGGAAGCCTAGCTCTGTGCTTAACTTTGCTGACTAACAAACTCAGATCAGAGAACAGGGCAGACAACTAATATTCCTGCCACTAAAAAAAAAAAAAACCACAAACAAAAAAAACACCACAAACAAACCAAAACCCAAACCCCACAATAAAAAAAACTACAACAACAACAACAAAAATCCACAAAACAACAACAAGAAACCCAAAACAAAAACCACCCAAACACAGAACAAAAATAAAGAAATAACTTTCTTCCTTGAAACTTCAACATGCCACGTGGTAACACCGGCAAATATGAGCAGTGCTGAACTCGCCCTGCCAACAGTAACGCGGACGCCTCCGTAGCCACAGCACCTGCTACCATGCTGTTGCTGGTGCCCCAGGACAGCATATTGAAAAAAACAATTATCACAAGCTTTGAACAGTATTGGAATAGTATTTACCAATACTATTTTCATTTCATCTGCACGTGGTGGTCCCATCAGGATTTCACTAAGACTCTCACCATGTTACCTGTGATTCATGTTCCAGAACTCTCACATGCTTCTGCAACAGTGCAAAGTGCTTTACTTAGGTTATTTTAATATTCTGAAAATAACTTTTCCTGTCTTTCCAATGAGGTATCAGCTATATTGACAAGCATAGAACTTAAGTTTCTTACATTTGATACTCTGGGCTCAATACTTGTGGCCTTCATTCTGCAAGATAAGCTTCTACTCAACAGGCCTCTGGTCTCCAACAGGAATATGACCTGAAGAAGTTCCTAGTAAGGGCTGCACAGTGTAGGAGATGGCAGCAAGTGTGACAAACTTTTCTTGTAAAAAAGCCATGCATAGTTGTTTGTTTTTTGGTTTTTTTTCTTTCTTTAAACATAAAACAGTGATATTTTAAGCATTATAAAATGACAACTAATTAAACACCCTCCCAGAAGTCCATGCTTATTCCAACTTAGATTTGCAATGAATGTTTTATTCTGGAACTGCAAGTAGCTGGAGTTCCTTGGAATGCTGAAAGGCACTTATTTCCTTCCACTGGGGCCCAGAAGCAGGTCTTTAGGGATTTTAAAGCATGTGGCAACAAATACCCAGTTTTTCCAGGCTTCTGACTGATTCCCAAATCATTAAGTGTGTGATAAGGAGGAGTTGCTGTTCTCATTTGGAGAACCATCAGTATCTGTGAATCTTCACTCTACATCGTATTTCAGTGATAGAAGTACCTATGTACTTCCAGTTTCTTCTAAAAATGTAACTAGCATGTTTAAGTGCACAAACACTTGCTTTAGTCCAGATGAGGCTATTGAGTGGTTTCAATAATCGCATTACACAGGGACCACTTACAGTCACTAGATACTTTTCTTTCAAGCCATTCTCTACAATCAATACTATTTTTCTTGGTCATATTGGTTAATTACTTGATGGTCTGGGTAGAACTATAAGTAAAATGAAGAGTTTAAGAACTTTGGCTCTCTTTCATTTAATTTTTATAATTGGTCACAGTATTTAATTTTTTTAATGATGAAAAAAGTCAGTTATTTCATTCAAATCAGTATTTACCCTTAAGTTTACCATTAACTTAATTTATGAAGACAAACCTCAGATGAAATTAGAAATCCTGAATTATTCATGATGAGATCTACTAATTTTACACTGTTATTTCTTATATGAAACTTCAGTGTGTCAGACCAGAAGTTTTTCTTTCTGGCAGGGAATAAATGCTTCAAAACACTCCCTAGAGAATAAAATGTAGCTGTTGCATTGAAGATAATATATTTAATCTCTTTATTACATTACAGCAACTTTAATAAGCTTTGTTGTACTGCGTTTCTGTATAGCAACCCTGCAAAAAAAAATTCATTTACTAAGTAAGCAGCGTGATGGTCTGTAGTTTCTACCCACTGAACAACTACATTAGCGCTTTCAAAATAGTGAAAAGCAGCAGTAAATTCCTTTCATAAAAGCTGGTAAACACAGCAAGCATGTCAGTCATTCCTCAAAGCAAAGAAGAAAGTTACTTTCTAATCTTCACCAATTTAGCTGAATTTGGATCTAAATTACATATGATTTCTAGCTTCCTAGAGTAAATGTTCGTCCGCTCAAGACCCACTGTGCAGGTATTTAATCTTAATATATTTTAATGCCCATATTGAAACGCATTCTATTACCAACATGAAATCCTCAAAAATGCTGACTGTGTATAAAATGTGTTCCAATTTTCAAATAATTCTTTTAAAATTTTTATCTGGAGCCCAGAAATTAATTACATGTATAAACCTAGCTGGAACATATAAATCAAAAAATAACTGTCTTAACATCACTTTCCTCTCATGTTTAAGTGGCTACTGCAAACTCAGCCTCTGTTTACTACGTATTTGTAGTGAACAGCGAAGTGTCTTACAAGCATACTGCTGTAACAAGATTAAAGTGCCGATCCCCTGCAGGCTGTGTAAGGATCCGGCCTCCATTTATCTAGTACAAGCATTGAGATTTGTATCACTAAACATTTCACTGTTAAAAGTACAAAACACTCTTAAAGAGTCCCAACAACAATCCCTCAACATACTTTAGAGCGTAAGGAATATCAGTACTTTGGCATTTTGTTTAACTTGCTTTCTTTCATCCTTTACAAATATAGCATAATTTAATAAATGTTTAATTCACAGACTACAAAAGCCTATACAACATAGAGTAATTGCCACGGAATACTTTCTGTATTAGAAGCACAACTAGCTACCATGGTAGCAGCATTAAGCCAAAGCAGCGCACTTCTGCTTTGTGTAGAGGGGTGCAAAGTTACACTGACTTTTCTGCTCTTTCTATTTTTTAGTAATGTGAACTGCTAAAATTCTCCATTCTCACTTAAGCAGGGCAGAAACAATCTCATATACTATCTCAAACTGCAGTAATAGTAAACAGAGTCATTCTGGACTTCATAAACTGCAACCTAGTTAATGCTAGAGATGATTATCTGGTATAAAAATGTTACAGTATAAAAGAAGAACAACCAGACGAAAATGAACTGGTTGCTGTCACAACCATAGTTCTAAAAGTGAGACCACCATGACAAACCGCCTTAAACTCAATCAGTAGTTGAAAACCAATGAAGAATTAACAAATAGAATAAGGGGAATAATATTGACGCAATCTGGAAAAAAAAAAAAAAACAACCCATAGTATAATAAACAGTATAGGACTGTTTTTCTAGTTCAAAGTAAGGAAACTAGCAGGTTAACTGTAAGCAGTTAAATACATTCACAAACTGGTTTTGTTAATAAAACTTTCAGACAGTGTACACTGCTCATCTTAGAAAAGACTGCTTAGAAAGATGAGCTTTATAATATTCCCCTGAGGATGAGCAAACATGAGTTTTGATGTGCATTGGAAAGAAGAAAATTTAGAATTCAGAAACCTTGAAATGCTTCATGGCTTCTTCCCCATCTATAGGTCCCCAATTAAACACAGATGTTAAACATATGCTTCAGTCTATTTCAATTTAGGAAGTCAGTGAAGCATGTTCTCAAGGCTTACATTCTGCACAGGGATCACTGTAGCAGCGGCAAATTTAGTCATAAGTAATACTCAACTCTTAAGTAGCAGCTTGGATTAGTGATCTGAAGGTGTTTAATGTAGGAAATCACTACCATTCACTTCATTTTAATAGATGAAAGAGATGGGACACAGGTTTAGGTGCTTTGTCTCCTGACAATAAGGCCAATAAAAAAAAAAAAAACACCCTAGGAAAAAGGCTGCATTGTCTGATTCTCAGTTCAGACTTACAGTCTTTCCAGACATCTAATACAACTGCCCCAAATATTGCATTTAGCAGAAAAAGACCAGCACTAGATCAATATAGCTATTGTAAAATGTGAGATGATGACCTGGAAATAAGAAGGTAATGACTACCAGATCTTCACATATTCTGCATTACAAATCTGCAGTAAATCTACTCCAACACACTAAAGAGTAAACTTTTCCTAGGGAATTAGAACCTGAATGTGTCAAAAAGTTGGTGGTCTGTATCAACTTGAGATGTCTTCCTCCATTACACTCATGATTTTGGAACGCTTTCTGAATAATCTACATATCTATTTTTCTAGTGCAAAATATTTTCCCCAGGGACAGTAAACCAAATATTTGCAAGACATTCTTGACAAAGTAAGTTTCCAAGAATTTCCTTTGCTTTTACTGAATTCTTGCTCAACTTCAAAAAAACATGCAGACTTATTTGACTTATCATAGATGCATGAATGAAAGGCTGCCCGTCAACTGCAGCGATTCCTAGTACTTGTCATACAACACAGAATTATATTCAATGTCTTCTGAAAAATGTTCAAGACCGGCAACTCTCTCATTTCAGCCTTCCTTAAAGACTCATAGGCATTGTTACCCCCATCCTCACATGCCATTTCCATTTTCTGGCCTTTAGCTCCAAACCAAGTCTTAAACAGGCTGAATGAAATAATCTCCTGTTTGGCAGTAGTATGTACACAAGACACACACCTGTTACCAAAACTCTGATGTTCTCTCATTGCTTAATCAGCTGTCAAAACCTATCACTGTCTCTCCTATATCGCTAATGTAAGATTCATTTAACATTCAAAAAGATGCAGGACTCTCAGTAACCAGTAAAACAGGTTAAGCTATACCAGCATTTGATCACTGTCCCCAGCAATGAAAATTGTACAGAGATTTTCAGACATCAATAGAGCAAAGTGGTTTTAACAGACACAGTTGATCAGTAGACAGATTATTTACGTTCTGTATTTGTGTGTGTTTTAAGGCAAGGGATGTTATTTTTCAAACTGTTATTTCACTATATTCCTGACAACAGCACGTTAACAAGACTATGCTAATGTTCATGTTTGGAAAAAATCCTCAGAGTTTCATTACTTATTTTGTAATTATTTTAACTGTTCCCTCAACAAGAGTATTTTTGCTTACTTCTTTAGATTTCACAGTTTATGTGCAGAATTGCCTTTTAACAGCCTCTCTCTGGGCTCCCACAACCTTAATTCATTTGGAAAGTATATAAACCTCTGTGCCATCTGGTAACTTTTTGGAGCATAATTATCCTGATAAATGTATGCATGATATTAGACATTTTCCATTACAGAGGTGACTAATGTTGCTTCTATATTTACAAATCTGTCTCCAGATTTCTGTTACAGGTCCATTTGAGGAACCTAACAGACTTGTTAATTTAAACTTATATCTTACTGAAACTTGATGCCAAGGTTTTTTGGCAAATATTATTTATTACATACTACTGTTTATTCAAATCAATTTCTTCTCTTGTATATTAGGTATACAAAGTAACAAAAATGCCACAGAATTTGTTTTGCACATTTTTTGTATGACGCCGAATGAAATTTTGAATAAAATCACTGTTGCACTGTGAAAGGAAAAATGATTGAAGCAGCAGGTTTTTTCCCCTCATTTTAGAATTTCAGGAAGGCAGCTCTATGTCTTAATGAAAGTTCAGGAAAGACAGGTGACTTGGAAATTTACATCAAGGTATTGTATGTGATCTGTGTTACACAAGACTACTTGAATATATTATGAAACTGGATGTAGCCCAGTGCTTCCTACCCAATCATTCAGCCTAATAACACACGATATATTACATCATACTTTTGTTCATCCCAAAGAGCAGTAACATCATTGACCTCATGAGCACTATCATAACTAAAACCACTCCAGAACAAGTAGACACACTTGTGCCTCTATCTGTATGTGTACAAATAACACACATTCAGTATTATCTGATACCCTGGTATGCTGAAAGGAGGCATGGCAGCCCTCCCCTGTGGGAACTTATGTTTGCTGCTGCTCAAGACATTAAAAAATACAGCCTGCACTTCCTGTGTTGAGAGCTGATAGCAGCCTGCCTTATCTTATTCATCACTCCTTCCATTTCTTCCCCCTTCCTCCCTTTCCACATTTCCAGCCATGCTGTCTCCTCCCATCCCAGGATTTTCTCCTTGCTTTCATAGTAGTTTCTGGCATTTACTCTGCTGAATAAAATTCAAGCCCTGCCTGCTGGGAATACTCATTTCTATAAATTAGAAGTTTTTCCACCTGAAACACCCCAAAACTTCACAAACAGAGGCTTTACTAGGGATCTGCAGACTGAAATGAAGAGACTAATGTCTTTAAAAGGCAGCTCAAAACACACAGGGAGTCAGCCTCAGGTATGTCCCGGTCGTTCACTCAGTCAGCAAATGTCAGTGTCTGTAGCCCACGGAAAACTGGTATAGCACAGTTGATCCGACAATAAAAAAAAAAAAATAATCTTGTGGTCTCAGACTATCCACTGCCAAACTTTCATAGCGCCTACAGAGAACAGACAATTTGTGACATTACAGAAAAGCAAGACTGATAGAAAGAAGAGAGCTATATGTTA
The DNA here is from genome assembly GCF_963921805.1 of Phalacrocorax carbo. Lineage (NCBI taxonomy): Eukaryota > Metazoa > Chordata > Aves > Suliformes > Phalacrocoracidae > Phalacrocorax > Phalacrocorax carbo. Next base: position 37,483,104 of record NC_087517.1, on the reverse strand, counting down.
TCTCCCTTTAGAGAATAACAATATTTTGTGTACTCAACTTATTTAACATTTGCAAAACTGAGCAAGAGGGAACGGGAAAAATAGTTGCTGCACATTTTATAGCTATATAGCTAGTCACAGCATTAACTAAGGTTAGTAAATTCCATAAATATTTGTCTGTTTTTGTAAGCTGATGTTATAAGGCTCACAGAGCAACATACTCTGCTATCAAACATGCATTAAAGCAGCCACTCGATGTGCTTATGAATCATATCTAAACTGTTAAATATCTTGGCTTTTTTAAACATCTGAAATATTATTACTTATGTAAATATAAGATATCTACTTATTTTCCAATATATGACACTTCATTGTGCTAAAGATATTACTTTTTATATTACATATATCTAAAATAAATTGTGAATTACTGTATCTGTGTTCTTCATTAGCAGCAAATTATGAAAGCAGCAGGTTTTTCAGAAAGAGGTACAGGATCAGAATTACCAGTGGCATCGACCCTGCCAACAAACCTCAGTTTCTCAACTTTGACTCTATTTCATTTAACACAGTGACATAGAATGTCCTTCGGTTTGGGTACCTGGGTTGGTGTTCCCCCATAAAAACTGACTTCAAGTGTTTTCCTTTTCAGATACTGCTGCAGATTGCTGAAACACAGGAGGAGATGATGCCAACAAATTCTAAATCACCAAGTTTTTTATTTAAAACTCAACATTTTCATCTGAGGTGCTGACAAATAACTGGGTATCAATGGGCAGACCACCACATTTAACTATTAGACTTGCCAGTATAGAAGTACACTAATTACGCAGTTAAAGGTTTTTTCACTCTGAACTCTATTGAAAAGGGAACAGTTGGCTAAATTAGACAAAATTAATGAAAAAAGCAACACTTAATATTAGACAGGCACATTTATCCTTCTTCAATTCAACCATTAGTAGTCTGTTTTACTGCTGAGTAGCAACAGGCTGGCTCAGCACTAATTAAGGCAGTCATTATCACAGCTAGGTGTTTACAGCCTTTAAAATTCTCACTCATTTTTTCCCCCATTGGTTCCCAGGAAAAAAGCATTTGCCCTCTTTAATCCAGACAGCAAACAGGCCAAAATAAAACATTATCCTATTTAGGGCTGTGAGCCATGGAGTTAAAAAGAGAAAAGCCTTCAACTTCAAGGCATCCCAAAGGATGCACCAGAGCATCTAGGCCAGGATGATGGAGGAGGGCAGCCAGTTCAGGGGCTGCCGACATCTGCAACCATGCAGCATGGATGATGTACCATTGCAAAGGTACATCATCCCAGAGAGGATTTCCTGAGACCTGGTGAGACCTCTGCGGAGCTTGTGTCAATCTTCCCCATGGCTGCAGGTGATGTTCCGACAGTTGTTGATACTACATGGACTGATGCATTGCAGCTGAAGGGGTGGGGTGGGGGAAATGTGGTTTTCCCTTGTTGCTTTGTGAAGATAAGCTTTTACATGTCGTGATAATGCAGGAAGACATAGAATGTCTGTGTTTCATTAAATAACATTATTAAACAGACTGGCTCACAGCCTTGGTGACAGTACAGGGATGGAAAGCTTCATTTAAAATGAGTACCATTCTGAAAGTAATTTGAGGAACGAAACAGAACATGGGATAGCTGTAACATCCACAGTGTTTCTAATTAAGACTAAGGTCCTTATACAAGCCTACCGCAAGTCACAGGTGCATTTTCTGACACATCCAAAAGCTGTATTTGAATGCCCCAAGGTCTGAAGATGTGTCAAGTCAGTCCCTGGGATATCCAAAGAATTTCCTGAAAATCAGGGTCACTAATGGGAAGTGCCTGAAAGGATTTGTGGATTTGTAGGACTAGATCTTGCAACCAGGCCTTCTATATAATATGAAGAGGAAAATGCCTAATGAAATCTAGTAATTCAGGAAAAAAATGCAGCTATCAAAAAAGCTTTCTTTCTTCTTAAATGATGCACAAATAGTACCTAAATCTCAGTACAGATGCCTTCTCCATATGAAGAAATCAACCCACAGATATTCAAAATGGGCAAGACTTAACCCCAGTGTCCTTGAATTAATGATTCTATTATGGTGATACACAGAATGTCATTCCTTAAAGACAGGGAATGCCTCAAATGAGTTTTTACACATCAGTATAAATTAACATAGCTTAACATGCAGGTTCCCCCCTTGTTTTTCATTTCAGAAACATCCAGTTTTCAAGCTGATCACCTGAGATATTGTAAAGAGCACCGAATTCTGACAGAGGTACCTCTTAACTGGGCAAGCATTAGTGTTAATAGGAATTTACCAGTATCCATATGGTCCAGCTTTGCCCTATGACAGTTGTGAAAGGACAAAAACATTTTCTAAGAACACAGAAACACAGCAGTCTGATAATAAAGCAATGGATGTTTTACAAGCGCCTCTTCAGGCAGGCAAGTGGGGACATCCCATTAGGAAAAAACAGAAGCTTCCTTTATGCTTTTAAAAGCAATAAATTGAAAGCAAATATCTTGAATGACATTTCTAATCATAAAAAAGCTAATTTAAGCCATGTTTTTGAATTGTAAATCCCTTTTGTTTACCTGTCTCCCAACTATACCTCATTAAGAATCACGAAGTACAACCAGACGTGATCTGCACAGCAACTGGTGCCCTGCCAACTGAATCATCACATCTGAACGATTAGCAATCAAAATGGATGCAAGTTTTTAAAGATGACTATAGAGAAATTTCAAAAGGAAAGGCTGCAGAAAGCAAAAATCTGCCCTAAGCTTTGAAGCAATGATTATGATCATTTAACAGGGCAGCTGTGTTTCACAGTATGCCTTGCAGTCTGGGTTCTCCTAACACAAACCTCACGCAGTTTCTGGAGCATGCTGCTCTTCCTTTCCCTTCCAAGCACCTTGGGTCCCACCACTCGTCTGATGACCACACCAAGGTAAAGAGTACATCACCGGCTGTGGTCTAACAGTGGTGGCAGTCAATTGAAGAACAGTGTTAAGTCACACAATGTAAAGACAAGCAGAGAGAATCCAAATATTTGACAATATAGAAGAAGTCTGGGAGGAACAACTGGAAGTTCACTTCAAGATTTACACAAGCCTGGCGCCAAGCAGCTCAATACTACGCTGTTTTGTTAACACTCATTTATCTAGAAGTTGAAATGTTGTGTATCACAAGGCCTGACTTCTACTTCTGAGCTCAATCTTCCTTTAAAAGTACCTAATCTTTGCTTCTGAATGTACAAAAAGCATGCAATATAGTAGTTCCCAGTTAAGAATCCCAAAACCATGTAGGCTATAAGGTCTTATTTTTCAAACCCTCAAAACCAACAAAAATATCAGTGGAAATAAGCTGTATAGGTGCTGCAGTGGTATAGAATATGTCAAGCTATTTAATCACAAAAGAAATCAATAAGTTGGTTTTTTCCTTGCTGGAATACTTTATTTATTCTCTTTCAGCCACTAACAAAATCACTGATTAATTATTACTGGTTCTTATGAAGGTTTTAAACAGAAAAATTATCCACAGAAGTATCATATAAAACTAACTACTTTGAATAGTCGAACCATGCAAGTAACTGTTTATTAAGTCAGGTTAAATTACTTTTCTTCACTCCAGTAAGTTTTGGAATATTTTAAAATACATTTCCTAAAGAAAATGACATTATTAACGAAAGAGGAATGGTTTTTAAAAGAGGTAAACCAGCTAAATTGTTTTCTCTGCTCTCCTAAAGAACTGACATGATTTTTTTAAACATCTCACATAACAGTGACTGTACTGGTTCTGCCTTTTTTTTTTAAACCTTGTCAGTAAAAATCCTCCAACAGGTGCCATCATATGAGTATAAAAATTCTTTTTACTGGAATTCTTATTTCTTCTTCCATATGAGGGCTGTACTCTGCTATAAAGGTATCTTCTAACTGTATCCAAATCAGTAGCTGGAGGAAGGGAGCATAGGGAAACATAATGGGCACAAGAGAGACATTTTCTATTACGCAGAAGCAGTTCCAGTAATGATTAAAAAAAAATGCACTGGGAGTACTGCAAATAAGCTCTTAGGACACCCAATGCATAAAAACATCTCTCACTATCAGGTATGCAAATATTTGAATAAATAAAAAGAATGGCATTCTGGTGCAATCAGGGAACAATGGGGCCATTTCTAGACAATTTGTACATTAGGAATGGTACATCTTCCTCATTAGATTAATTGAGAACTAGGCAAGATAGCAATTGTGCAGATGTCACCGAATGGTGCACCGATATGCACAGCTGTCAGCATCAGGTATGGTGCCATTGTGTTTAATGCTTACATTGCCTGCATGTGACAGTCTCAGTAATGAAATGCTAGTTAGGAATAGAGCAGAAATATAGCTGCTTTCTCCAAAGAAATTAGATGTCTCCAAATCACCTAGAAACAGCTGCCAGAAAATTGTTTTGAGTTATACAACTTGAGATTTTTAGAGCAGCAGGAATAGATAATTTGCCAGAGTTCAGCACAAATAGTAAAAAGGCGCCAGAGGGACCTGAGCTAGGTTTACTTAATGCTCCAAGGGGATACAGAATAGCCTGCTTTTCACGACTGAAACGTATTCATTTGCAGTTTCAATGAAATACGATTAGCCATGGGAAATCAAGGTTGATTCATGGAAAAGGACAAGTTTTTGGAAATATAATGGAAAACCTTAGAATCACTTTTTGCAAGACCAGAACAACAAAGCAAGTCTGATTTCTGATTAGATTTTTCAGTAGCATATCAGGTAGAAGACTACCAGAAATTATGCAAATTGTGGATTGAAAATTATACTGCTTCCTCAGTAGGTTATTATGAACTATGTAAGTAGTATCAGATGTACTTATGCAACAGAAAAAGCCACACATTCATGTCAGATGTCACCGTCGGATATTGTGAGTTATCATAAGAATAATTTGTATAACCCATTTTTGTATAAAAGTCTCCTGTGTGTGTAACCATCTTTTTTAAGCTGCTGTGCAAATGTCTTAACGTCTAAAATGCACCCCATGAGCAAAGCCATAGCACTAAGTAATTATGCTCAACATTTGAAGCCCATCATGCTCATGTCACAGTAAGAAACTTATAAATTGACTATGACCCTCAACAGCATTAAAAAAAATGAATCTATTAAAATATACATTAAGCCCATAGTAAGAGATGAAAAAACGAGGAGGATAGCCCTATATTCTTCCTAAAATCCATATAGCAACAGTCATATTTCAGCATTGCCCACACATACCAGATATCTGCCATTAAATAAGATCAAAAAGCCCTCTAATATCTATCAGCATACAAGTCCCTTTACCCTTATATCATGAAAGCACTGCTAGAATATTCTTATACCTTGCATATACTTAGAATTTACTGACATAGACAGAAGACTTTTTTTTATAGAAAAGCTGGGAGTTGAAAGGCAAGGAAGGGGATAATTTTATACTAATCCAATTGTATTAAGCCACAGAGATTGCTACTACAGTATTTTCAAGCTCCTCCTGAATTTAACACTCTTGTATATTCGAGGATAATGGAGAAGAGGTTCCTTTAAACCCTCATGGCGATGCTGCCCTTTTCTGTCCGTATAGCTTGAAATACTTCTCCAAACTTTAAAGATGGATCCAACTTTATCATTTTTTCACCAATGACCAATTTCTCATCATTTGTCTCTTGAGGAAAGCAGTTTATTTATCAAGTCACAAATCATTCTTCTCATTTAAAAAATATACATGTTCAGCACTGATTCCCAAGCATTCATCTACTAATTATTTCATTATCAGCCTAAGAACAAATATTGGGAAGACTTAGCTTGGTTTGTTGTCAGGCTAATTACTTTCCTATGCCACTGTTTAAATTATGTAGCAATGCGTCGTCAACATTGTTCTCTTTCAGCGATTTGTTATTTGATGTTACTTCCAATATTAATTGTGCATTATTGAAAATTCTAATAAAACAGTGACACTTGAGTACTTGCATATCCATATAGACTTACATTAATTGACTTGCAGAAAAGGAAAAAAAAAAAAAGAATAACCATAGGCAGTAAATACAATTCCTTCAATCAAATTACTTAGAATACTCCATGTACTTCGCTGCCTTGGTGAATTTGCTTAAATGTTTCCTTTAAATTTTATTGACAGTATAATGCTGGTTCTAACAGCCAGCCCCTCAGTATATTAATAGAGCTCATAAATGAATATAAAATATTAAAGAAGGTTGGCATTCATTACTGCTAAAAACAACTAACTGTATGCACCGAATTCAAATACAATGGTTAGCAACCCTTCCACGGCCAGCAACGGAGACCTCCACAGGAAAAGCATTTATGGCCTGGGTTTGCATAAACACTTTCAGATCTTTTTCGTAATTGTAGACATAGAATATTATAGTTAAATCTCTTATCTAACTATCCAAGAATTATTATTTTTCAAGAAGCATTTCAAATGAACCATTTCCTTCTGCTCTTCGGACTAACATAGTTCCATACCATTAGTTCCATAATCATGGCTGGGAATTTGGTTCTCAAGTCTTGATTTCAAAAGGACATTCATATGCAAACACACACATCCTATCAATTACGTCAGCATATTGAAAAGGCCTGAGATAGCTATGGAAAAGATTGGATCAGTCACATTAATGATTTAATCTAATATTATATGCAAAAGCACAAGGGTCTACAGTTTCAAAAGGAAAGTGTAGTTGGACCGTTCTTTTGTCAGAGAAAAGGAGTATCAGGATTACTGAATCCAGGTAGAAATGTCTTTAAACATTTCACTGTGCCATTTTAGGCACCTTATTTCTTTAAAATTTCACTTTGCTCTCAATATTTTTTTCTAATCTCCAGATAAAAAACAGAGATTATGCAACAAAAGGACTATGCAAAAAATAATGTACTCTTAAATTTAGATTGTTAATTCATACATTCAAGTTAGATCTTCTCTCTACTGCTTTTGAGTATTTGTACATGTAATTCTATACAAGCTAATGCTACTAAGTTTTCATGATAGTTCCTGGCAGCAGATTTCATAGATTGTCATGCATCACTTACGAGGCAGTGGTGGTGGGAAGTTAAGTATACAAATGTTGCCAAACAACAACTTTTTTTTTTTGCCTCACTATTACATAAACATCTTCATGTGGAAATAAACTTAAGAGAAAATAAACTTCATCTTAAGAGAACTTAGAGTTAGTGGGTGAGAGGATCCAAACCCCTTATTTTCAGCCTTATTGCTGTAGGAATACATTTCAGCATGGAGCCCTTTACTTCTTTAGGAAACCTATACTGTAGTTCCCTCTTTGTCAGGTTATTTTCAAACAAGTAAATTTTTCTAGTTTATACTTCTGACATTCAAACAGTTTCTGAGGTAATCATTCATTAGTTCATATACTTGTGAATTCCTATGTACCCCTCTCTCCGTTGTTCCACAATAAAAGTAAAAGGATAGTGATTCCTTTGCCAAACAGCATTCGAGGTAATGCACCCTAAAACACCTTAAAAAAGCAGGAAATAAGCAGTCCTCATGGTTATTTGCCACTATTTGGGGTAAATAAGAAAAGGAATCACAAGACTGTTTTTTGCAATAAGCATCACCAAAAAAAAAAGTAAGAAAACGCAATCGGGCATATTCTGAGGCAAGTATGAAAGCGAACAAGTGAAAATGTTATGTGGTTTTAGCTTTAGCTTTTGATATGTTCTTTTTGCCCAGTTCTTTAAGAGAAGTCAACAAGCAGAATTTATCAGAGCTGTCATTGACAGCAATGCAATGACAAGAGGCATTTTTGTCATGAAAGGAAGAACTATTAAGGCAAAATTTGAGAATGGAAGTGCAGAAAGCCATGCAGAAGACTGGTCCAACAGGTCAAGGTCCACTTCAGATTTAAAGAAGTTAAGAAAAGTAACAAGGTAAAGCAACATAGGAAAAGTATTGACAAACAAAGCTATTGACGAAAATTAAGCATGAATCCAAATTATGGCAAAAGAAGATTCTTTTCAGCAGCTTCCCAGTCCTTGTGCAGTATGTCACCAACCTACTATACAGTCTCTCAGTTCACAGCGAAGCATCATCAGAACCCCTCCATAAGGATGTGACCATCCCTACTACTACTCCATCCTTTGCACCCCTGTCAGCTGTAAGAGGTGCTGGGTATTTGATGTGGGCCTGTTACATCTGTTAAGTGTCACAAAAGAATTTTCTAAGCAAAGGTGCTCTAAAATCATTAAAATTCATCTTGAATTGTTCTGCTGGCCAGAAAAATAATAAGGGGGTAAACAGGCCTGTGAGCAGGATGACTGTACAAGAAACCCCAAACAATATTTGGTGGGGAGGACCATATTCATCATGGGTCAAGAATCTCCAAGCATGAAAAATGAGAATGCTGCAGGCTTGGGACAATACTGACATATACTTTCTCCCCGTAATGCCTCAGAGAGGGGAAAATATCCTGAACTGTGGGGGTTTTTTTGCAGAGTTTATCTTTTTTAAGTTTCTCTTTTTTAAGTTTCTCTTTAAGTTAAAAATTTTTACAATGAAGGCAGTGAAACACTGGCACAGGTTGCCCAGAGAGGTGGTAGGTGCCCCATCCCTAGAAGCATTCAAGACTAGGCTGGATAGGGCTCTGAGCAACCTGATCTAGTTGAAGATGTCCCTGCTCACTGCAGGGGGGTTGGACTAGATGTACTCTAAAGGTCCCTTCCAACCCAAACCATTCTATGATTCTTTGGTTTCTGCTTTAGTATAGGTCAATACAATTCACACACCATGCTCTATACCCATGTCTTTGTAACATTTGGGAGTGCAAACCCCACAGGGTTGTGGCACCACAGCTGCATTCTAGATGCATGCTTTAGCATTCCCACCCTTCTGAGTTGGTTTTCTAATCGAAAAAATTCCTTGGCTGATAAAGAAATAAAACCCTCTGTATATTTCTACAGATTTCTATGTCATTATAGTCCAAATAAGAGTGACAGGAGCTTGACACTAGTATTGTTCATATGCCAGTTAAAGATAATGAAATAAAAGCTAATGGTACTGTACCCTGTAACTTTTTTACTACTTTTGCCATACTGAAGCATGAATAGGTCAATCCACAAAAAAAAAAAAAACCACCCGAAAAAACCCCCCACAAGTCATGCTGAGCTGTGATTTGTGTATCTGCTTTCTTTTCTGACACCTTTCTTATCTACAGTTGAACGAAACAGTTGAATACCCAATGGTCTTATTTTGAATTGGGTCACTGTGGCCTGACTTTATTTTTTGACCTGTTCTTTTCTTGAGAGCAAACTGACTTCAGTATTAATTTCTCCAATGGGAGACAGAGTGCATACTACTGAAAAACATAAAGTGGTGCCATTATCATCCTCAACACTGACCATCAAGTGCCTGGTACTATAAAAAGACTTTCACACTCTTACTTAAATCTGGTAATATTTGACCTGTCCTATGACTTCAATGACTATATGGCTATTTGCACACTGCAAATGTATGAATAACCTCCTCAAGGCCAAAGCGGAGAATAGAAGCTTTTATTGAAGGGTTTTTCCTTCAAAGCACAAGAGAACAGTTTAAACTGCCCTGGTTACTGTCACAAAGAAGCTGGTGATGTCAGAACTAGAAGCCAGCTGGGCTGGGTGAAAGTGTGAGGACTAGATGAGAAAGGAAGAAGTGGGCTATGAAGCATGAAACTCCATTCTTTCAGTATGCTTCAGGAAGAATAACACATACAAAACCCTGCACACAATCCACACAAAACTATAGGGCATCTGACATTCTTCATAGTTGTCTTTTATATGACAGAGCTACTTCCAATGTTTTCAAAGAACCTCAGTAGTGCCTCTATTAACCTGTTAACCTGCATAGCTGGGGGAAAAAAATGGTATTTTCCTCCTATTAAAAAAAAAAAATCTAGGTTAATTTTATCAGCTAAGCAAAAGCTGCACAAAGTTAAGCTTGACAGAAGCTCTCATTATTTTCAGAAATTGTTCTGAATGGCACTGTCATGAAAAAGATTTGAGGAAGTTGAGTAGTTTTTTTAGGCGTTGTTTCAATTAAGTGTCTAGCATTTTCAATTATGTAGTTTTGAGAAGCTGAGGCATCAACATGCTCCCATTAATTTATACAGCAATAACAGTTTTGGCATAAGGTTAGAATCTCAGGCCAATAAAAGAGATGAGCAGGCAAAACTGTCTCTCACTGAAAGACAACAGGCCTCAGTGGGCTTTCTTGCAAAGTCCATAACTAATAAGTATTTACACAGAGTGAAAGATTAGAAGACCTTCACCAACCTTTTGGGATACATGTGCATGAGAGGGAGGCAAGTGTCCATGAACAGGACAAGAAAAGAATTCCATGTAGTTACACACACATGCTTCTGCTTTTATTACACTTAATGAGATACTGGTATGTAGGGGAATAGACAGGGATCGGCGACCGGAAGATTACGGGATGTGACGGAAAGATAGACTCCTCCCCATAGGAGTGGCAGGAACAGGAACCGCAAGAGCTATATAAGCGTGTGACGCAGCTAAATAGACGGACATTTTGCATCCATCATATTGATGTCTGTGCATCACTGTCCCCAGGGTGGGTAGAGCCCTGTGTCCCGGAGATATGCGGCCCAAGATAAGTTCTCCCGTAGAAGCGTACAGCTACACTGGTAAAGTGATGAAAAATTGACACTAAAGTATAAGAAAATAGTAGGTCTGTATTTACCTCGTGTTAGACTTTTATCACAGTCAGTATCTCTCTTCCAAACTTCAAAATATTTTACAAATATTAATTATGACTAAACTTGCAAAACTTTCTTTTTAAGTACCCTGATATAGTAAATTTGACAAGTTTTTTATAAAGTTCTGAAGAAAGATCAACTAGTTTCTGCAAACCATTTTTGAAGTGCTTCTCAAGAGTTCCTCACAGAAGTACGTTCCCAGTGCAGTCTGCCAGAAAAGTATAGTATCATCATCTGAGAAAAGAAACCCGTCTGGGGGGTTTTGATAACATGAAAAGTTTATCTATTAATCTTTTACAGGTTTAACTTACACAACAAAATAACCCCTGTGGTGACTGGCATCATAGTTATTCCAGCTGGTACAGTACACTTTAGTAAGTAAACTTTAGCCAACACGATATTAAATATGGTATCTCTCTAGTTTCTGCTAAGCGTGGGGAAAAGACTTTTAGAAATAGTGGTATACTTTCACATTTATTTAAAAATGAGATTTATTGCATGTTAGTTAGTTGAAATTACTATCAAATTAATATTGATTTTTCATCCACTCCTAGACCTGACACAACACACATAAAAATATCTTGGCATAAGTCTTGAAGTTACTAATTAAAAAATAAAAGCAGTGAGGTTTGTGCATGCACCATTTGCTTGGATCCAACATCACATATTTGTGCTTGCTTATACCAGCTGCCTTTTTCAGCCATTCTAAACAATAAGATGTTGTTCATTCCTTTTTCAGTGAAGCCTGATCCTCTTTAATAGAGAAAAGCAATATCAGTATGAATTTCTCAAGCTTCTACTTTGTCTTAGATGCAAACATAAGTAAAACCACCTGCATACAAGCATGTCCAAAACCACATGCACAAGCCCCTATATTCTGAACATAACATTTACAATATTCTGTTACAAAGATCTAATTCTATTTTATTAAACCCGTGAACAATCTACTAGTGTTTTCAAGGGAAGATAATGATGCCTATATGGGTGAAGATTTCAAGATCAGTCTTTGAAAAACTGAAATACATATTAGTTTCTTATAGTCAACTTTTTGTTCCACGCTTCAATTTCCTACCAACTCTTCTGATGCTTTGTCTACGCATTACCCTCTTAAATAAAATAAATGCAATGACAAACAAATAAGTGGAAATATAGCAAAGAAATAACATGTGGATTCCTCAGGACTTCAATATGAAAAGTCTTTCACCACTCTTTCACTACTTTGCTCCATATGTCCTTCTGAGACCAAAACTTCAATCACCAATAGGCAAAATTCCCCTTTGCAGGACACTAATTCCCCTCCACCCCCTCTGCTGTCAAATGCTGCCCAACTCCCAGTACACCATAGCCACAGGTCTGGACCATGGGCTCATTAATCAGATCACATGGGCGCTGCTGTCATTTGGGCCAGAGTCCCCTTCTGATATCAGAACAAGCCACAGCCAGAAAGGGCATGGGAGCACTGTCTGCACTTCTGATTGTCTCCGCCTCCTGGAATGAAGGATTTCAGCTGCTATCTAGATTTTTGTACAGTTATCACAGCAGACCATTTAAATCCAAAGTAATTAGTGCCATTTCCCTTAACATTCAATTAACAAGTATTATTCATTAAATAACCACAGATACTGAGACAAGTTTCTAAATTTATTTTGCATTGAGCACTACTACAGCTATCCACGAAGGTTTATTGTGCATACATAGAGAGCATGCAACTCAGCTGTGAGCAAGAGGGCACTGCAGCATGGACCAAAGTGGTGAACTTCACTCCTGTTTCTCCCACTCCCCTCAGAAGATGTGACTGACATGGCAGAAGAACCTATGGTGTTGGTGTAGGGGCTTCAGAATGAATAGTCATTTATTGTTAACACTAAGGAAACATGTTAATGAGAGGTGCTATACAAAAACAGTTTCGGGGTGGAGAAAATAAGAAAAATAAAGTGGCATATACAAGTCTTTACACACTGACAACCACAGGGTCAAATTAATACTGATGTTTTTGTATATGTATGCTGATATGCTAATGTGTTTCCTCCTCTCAGGAGGAACGTGTGAGAAAAGAGATGATTAGGAAGAAAGGGGAAAAGGAAAAACAAAAACAAAAACTTATTCATTGAATTTTCCAAAATGCTCTAAAGCAAAACTTGTTCAAGTCCATGGAAATTTAACTTCTTATTTTCTTGTTAGCAATTACGCTAAGGTGACAGGTTGTGAAAGAGAAAAAAGTCTCATGTTGACATTTTCATTTGGACAAGCTAATTTTTTGTCTGTGGGATGAATGGCTAAACATAAGGAACAGTAAAGTGCCTGACAGGCTAAGAATACCACGTTATGGTTTGCTGCAAAGCCACCAACTTATAAACTGTCCACTTACGGTGAATCTTTATTTATAATCTTTCCAGAATGTCTTCTCACTGACTGTATCACAAATAGCAAGATCCTTCTGCTCTACCTTAAGCTCAAGTCCCATATGCTTTTCACAGGGTTAATTAATCAAAGGGTACTTGCTAATTAGGTGACTTCAACATGTCTAGATACCTCTATTGAAACTGCACTTGTATATCTGCCCAGTTAGTTCCTGAAATTGCTTTAAAGAGGAAAAGCCTATGCAATGTAGCCACATGCTGCATGACAGTCGGCAGAAACCTACTCTGATGATGCTTAGCCCATCTGTCACACAAAGCACTTCAGAGAGCATTTTTTGCAAGCTGTTTTTCCATTGCCAAGTGAAATTTTCTTCCCCTCCTCAAGTATTTTCCACATTTTGTCAATACTTAAAATACAGGTTACAAACCTAGCCCTCAACAACAGATTAGGAAAAAAATCACATTAAGAAGAGATGGTTATTTTCTTTTTACTGCGATAGTTTAAGATTCTTTTCCAATGTACTGATACTGCTCTCCATCAGGGATAAAGTTTCAGGTAGTGGATAACTAAGAGGGATGAATAATTAAGAGAGAAAAAATACTCTATTATGACTATCAAGCTTTTCAGCATAGGTATGTGGGTTATGACAAAATTGAGATGATATAATAGATGGTCCCAACAGCCACATAATATCTTTCAGCCAGATGTTACGCAGAAGAAGAGAGTATGAATTCCATCAAAGAAGAAGTCATCTCATGCAGGGGAAGGCGCGTAATTCCTGAAGGATATTATTCCATCAGTCAGTGCTATAATACTTACAGGTTATTTTGGAAATGAACATCCACGCTTTTTTTCATAAAAGTATTTTAAAAATCTATAACTTCACCTTTGATCATTTTGGCACTTCTCAACCTTAGGACAATATTAAGACTGAAAGGACCCTCAAAGGTCCTTTGAAGGACCCCCTTGACCTCCTCCAAAAATTGGGAGGAGCTGTTAACACTCTTGAGGGAAGAGACATCTACCCAAATTAGAGAGCTGGACAATCACTAACTCTGTGAAGTTTAACAAAGGCAAGTGCCAGATTTTGCACCTGGGGCATGGCAACCCTGGCTGTACACACAGACTGGGGAACAAGAGGCTGGAGAGCAGCTCTGCAGAGAGGGATCCGGGGCTTCTGGTTGACAGCAAGTTGAACATGAGCCAGCAGTGTTCCCTGGCAGCCAAGAGGGCCAAGTAATGTCAAGTAATGATAGGACCCAAGGGAATGGCAGGAAGATGGGCCAGGGGAGGTCTAGGTCAGGTATTAGGAAAAGACTCTTCACCCCGAGGGTGGTGGAGCAGTGGAACAGACTCCCCAGGGGGGCAGTCATGGCACCAAGCCTGACAATATTCAGGAAACAGTTGGACAAAGCCCTCAGAGACATGGTATGAATTTTGGGGTTGTTCTGTGCAGGGACAGGAGTTGGACTTGATGAGCGTTGTGGTTCCCTTCCAAGTCAGGACATTCTATGGTTCTATGATAGGGTGTCTTGTCCTTTACTATGCCTCAGGCATATAAGCATTATTCCTAGTGACAGTTACAATGCTCCCCAGAAAACAGAGATCGTCCCTTCTTCCTAAGAAACCCTAGTTCCGAAATGATTAATAGTAAGTTCTGTTTCTTATTTGCTTCATTTTTTTAAAGTTTTGTCTTTCAGCATTCATTCTGGATTTGATTCACGCAGGTCATATGTTTTATCTGCAACACAGAGCACCTTCCTGATCGTTCTATGGGGACCAGACTTGGCACATGCCCTCTTCCCCTGGCTGCAGCTTCTGTGCAGAGCAAACCCAGAGCATGCCCCAGGTGGTGGCCACTGTTCATCCTAACAGAAGCCCCAGACAGGAGAGATTCAGGGTGCAGAGGACACAGTGGTACACAACTAAAACACACTTGTATTCAGTCCTGTCTGTGTTTTTTTCAAACACATTTCAATAACTATCATTTGTATGAAAGATCTCAACTTCCTTCTACTCCCACTTCCCCATTACTGGAAGTGCTGGCTACCAGTAAGTTCGAGAGCTAACAATTTGCTTATACTAATCTCATTGCGTATGTTCTTTCTCAATTCACCTAGACATAAAATTTTGATGGAAAGAAAAAAATGTGACCTCATAAATGAGATCTGAATGACATTTCTCACCTCACTGAAGGCTAGATTTCACTATTATCATTTAAAAAAAAAAAAATCACTACAAACAATCTGCTCGTGGTATTTATGTCCTGCCAGCAGCCATGCTACATAAGGACAGAAGTGAAAAATGAGAAAATATTGCAGAAAGAGAATGAGGTTTGGCTTCTCAAAATAAAGTAAAGAGAAGAGAGGTAGTCACTTACTATAAATGCTTCAGAAGATAAACATCAGGGAGGAAAAGACAATATCAAGACAAGAACGAACGACTATTAAAGGGGCATCAATATATTTAGATTGTAAATTATGACTGTCAGTCAGCAGAGTACTGAAGTTCTGGAATGGCCTGTGAATTGGAAAGGCAAGACAAGTCATCTAATGTTATGTGACATAACTTGTTGACAATGGGTGAGTCAAGAAGTTTCTTTTAAATTCTGCGTTCTCATCTCTCTAGGATTTGCTTTCTTACGCTTCTTGAAATGTGGGCATACAATGTCATTGCAGTGTTAAAGAGATAATGCAGCACAGGAGTCTTTCTATTTGGGACTACACAAATGGATTTGAATACCCTATCATTTAATTTTTAAGATGGAATTCACTCAGATTATTCAGAGTAGTTCATGCAAGTGTACAAGTATCCACTCTTACCTTGTATATACACAGAAAATTTAAACAGACCTTTAAAGTCTTCCTTTTACAGCAAGACCAGCCTGTGAATATTTCAGTTATTCTTTCTGAACTAGCTTCTGTTTCTGAAATTATATAAATGATACTGTGGCTTAATTTGTGACAATTCAATTCACAGGTGACAAAAGCACAGACTATAGCAGCCAGGTACACACACAGTCAGAACCTTATATATCAGGGAAAGTGGTAAAAAGTTATTTTGGACACTTGCTGCTATTTGATCCTCTAATAGCAGTGGGGAATGAAGCCAAAACCCTACAATGTTGGTGACAACCAGCTGACTAACACCTTCCATCAAAGTGATTGAAAAACTCTTTACTGTATTTAGTAATAGTTTTCCACAACCTCTGAGCTTTATTTCTATCC
The DNA here is from genome assembly GCF_963921805.1 of Phalacrocorax carbo. Lineage (NCBI taxonomy): Eukaryota > Metazoa > Chordata > Aves > Suliformes > Phalacrocoracidae > Phalacrocorax > Phalacrocorax carbo. The sequence continues at coordinate 37,466,781 of NC_087517.1, read as the reverse complement.
TGCCTACACAGCCCCTACTGCTGTCCACTGGCTGACTTCTGAGCATTACACAACCAATTTCTTAAACAGGTCTGAAAGTAGTAGATTTATAGAGCTCACTGTCACCCCAACACCCAGCATCTCCATGGTCATTTCTTCTTAACAGGATGGCTGGGCCTGAAGAGTGATATAAAAAATTAAACAGAAGGACCTCAGAGAAGGACAGAAGTAGGGACTCAAGGAGAAAATCCACACACTGGATATAGGAAGATTTATGGATTCACTGTCTTTACCAAACCACTCAAAATTTCAGACTTACCAAACATCCCTCCCAGGATTTATTCTGCATGCTGTCACAGGAACTAATGTGTTTCACAGGTATTTATGTTGAAAATCAGTGAAGGCACAAAACACATCAGCATTACGGCTCCTCACAAAGTCCTCATGGCAATTCATGTACCTTGAAAATTCCTTTCTCACAGAAAATGCAGATTTTGCAGTACTAAGATCAGGCATATCTCTCTCTACACAAATACAGAGTTTCATCTAAATTCAGAACTGTTATGATACAGCTTTGCCTGAATGAAAGAGTATCTTATTGCCAATATTACCACCATATAAAAATAATTATATCCCAGCTGAAATGTCTATTAATAATTGGCAAATTAAGTCTTTCCATTACTTTTCATCAAGGACCATACCATGATGCAGCAGTTACTGTATTCGTTATGGTCCCTCTCCTTTTGTTTAACTCCTGACTTGGAGAACAGCATCTAAATCATGACAACTATTTTCAGAAAGGAAGTATTTTAAAAAGTATAGTAACTGTAAAAAGCCAGACTACTCAGGTGCAGTAGGATTACAGCTTGCATTTTACTTTCTGGCAATACTGTCCTGCTATGTCAGTGGAACAAAAGCCTCTGTATAGGTTCCAACTTTTGAAAAAGATGATACTTGGTGCAGTTTTGGCTGTGACCTCGACACTAAGCCTTTAGGAACTGTTTTAAAAGTTTCAACTACCTTTGAAGTACAAAGCTTTTGTTTTAGGGTGGTTTTTTTCCCCTTCATGCTTTTCAAAACCAATCTACAAGATCAGTGTTTCTAGCTGAAACTTACAATTAAAATGCTTAAAAGTGAAATGCAGTATATCTTAATTAAATTTACTTTTCTAACAGTTCAAAACCATTAATGTCATTTTACACCCCCAACAACTCTTAACTTTGCTCAATGATCTTAGATGTGCAGAGACCACAATGCTGTTAAAAAATTAGAAATAATTTCTATATGTTTTTTTCCTTGCCACAACATTACCGTTCCAAAACTCTGTCTTCAAATTGTATTATAAAAGAAGAAAAATATATCTGGAGATTGTAACAATACGGTACGTAGATTCACTCAATGACATAACTGAAACTTCCTTTGAAAATATAATTTAAAAAAATATTAAAGATTACCATCACTCAAAAAGCCCAAAAGGTTTGTAGAAGGTAAATAAGTCATCTTTTTCTAAAGGAAGACTTCTTTATGCCACCCCAGTTCAAATTCTTTTCTATTTCTCTGCAAGAAATATAATGATGTCTTGATCAAATTTTAAATAAGCGTTTAGGGCTCACACAGAAATAAACACCGTGCAAGATGGTAATAAGAGTATGTTTATGGGCAATCAATAAATCAGTTCCTCCTTGTGAAGAACACTTCACAGGCTGCATTAAGAAGCCAGTCTGATCCTCCTAATTATCAAACTACTAGTTACCAAGTACAAACAGTCTGTCTGACTGAATACAAACTTTTCAGCTTCCATTACATGATCTGGGTATAACCTCATATAAGGGTTGATTTACTATAGTTTTAGACTACAGGATCAAAGCATGGTGGACAGCAGAGGATTTGGTTGTTGTGGTTTTTTTTTTTTTTTGGCAGGGAAAGCACCTCTAGCAGAACAGAAGAGACTTTTTAGCCCATCCTAGCAAAGCTGTATATAAATGAATGGCATTGCTCTTTTAAATGAGTAACATTTCATTTTTTTAGATATTTTCATTTTTTTTATCTATTTATTAAGATAAAGAAGAAGTTATCTTATATTTTTACTTTCTCCCAGTTTTCAGTAAGACAGTTTTATTTCTGGTATTTATCCTCAATATGAAGCTTTTATTTGTACTTACAAACAAATCATAAGGCAGAAAGACAACAATGAAATTTCAGAATGCATTTTTCCTCACACAGTTTACATCTAAAACCCGCTATACTGACAGTGGTTGGCACCCCTGTTGAGTTTGTTGACGGTTATAGCACTACACCAACTCTAGAGTCAGTCTCCTCATTTTACATTCTGAAAAGATGACATTTTGCACTGAATTTACTTGTTATGTAAAATATGCTGCCTGTTAACAAAAAGTAACAAAAAACCTACTTTTACAACAAAATACACATACTTCCTTGTATTTTCCAGACATACACAGCATCTATAACTGTCACTTTATGTCTGGATGTGCAAGAAAGCAACAGAGGAGTACAACAGAACCAATTCCTGATTGCAGGGCCCCTTATATTTCTAGGCAGAGACAAAGCTCAGCAACTCTTTATCCCATACCCTGCAACACTGAAGCAACACAAATATATGAAACAGTCTTCAATAGACCCATCACAGGTATCATCAGAAGATGAAGATGCCCAAGGCAAGGCTTCGTCTTCACGCGTAGGCACCCAAACCTTCTCCTCAGTTCCACCATATATGCCAAAGATGACAACAAAGAACTCCAATGCTACTTCTGTAAACTAATCACTTTTTCAATATAAAATTGAGTAATGACATACACGTACAATTACCTCTGATCAAGGCTGAGTACCTGTGGCAATCATCTCTCAAAAGAGGAATTAAACAGGAATTAAGAGTGAACAATGCAACCAGTTCAAGGCCAAGACAAACATAATCATCAAAACCATAACAAAAATACTTAAGGGAGAAACACCAAATAGACTATAGCAGTGGGGTAAACAAAAAACCAACAAGATTTTGGGACACCAAGTTGCCTAGGATGTGAAGTCAGTCATATTTCTCCCTGAATGTTGATGACAGTTTCTGCAAGCATTGCAGAAATTCCAGTTCCTCTCAGGTAACTGGGACCACAAACTTTTTTTAAGATATATGGTGACAAAAAAAGGCAAGTCATACACTAAGTTTTTGATACTACTAGCTTTCCAACTTTCTTGGGAGCTAATGATTTTATCTATATGTAGCTATTGTTTCATAAAACAACATCTATAGTAAACAAAACAATTCCATTAAAATTACACATAGGAAGGCTTTGCCAGGTAGGCTATCCAAATCTAAAATTGAGAGACATACTATTTTTGATTTTCATATATTAAATTCAATAGGAAATCTGGTATTATTACTGACTCAGAAAAAGCGGGCCACTTTAGCCAAAGAAATATCACTTTTGTCAAGTCAACATAGCGCTAATACAGCTTGGCCATTGGGCCAGTTCTGTTTCACACATTCTTAGAGAACAAATGCATATTTTCTCATTTAGCAATTTCAGATTAAAAACTGTACAGCTGTATGTAGTTTCTTGACCAAGCTTAAGTTGCTTGCTTCCTCTCAAACTTGGAAGACTTTGAGAAAACACACAGTGAAAATAAAAGGGGGAAAAGCTATTTGAGACTTGCTTTGCTTGGCGATGTAGTTCTTTAAAAACAAGTTATCCTTAGATAACATAAGGCTAACGAACTGCATAATCAGAAAACAGTATCAGCTGATAAGATCACTAGAACTGCAAGGAATGATTGCATTATAGTGCCATCACTAATGCAAATCTTAAAAATTTATGTTTTTCAAGACTGTTTTCACACACCCTGTTATAGTCCAATTATATCCTAACCAATCCACAGATTTAGTTGTAGTCAGTTTAGAAAGCAAGCTAAAATTTAAATGATTGCTTCTGCAAGGCCTCCTGAGCTCTCCTAACGCTTGTACAGTACAGTTGATCATTGAGTAGACTTCACTGACAGGAACTGGAACTGAATTGATTAGTCAACATGCTACCCTCACTGCCGTGGTTATCCACCCCGTGCCATCCTTCTCACAACCATCATATCATATGCTTCTTCTAATCACACTTCATTTCTGGAAAGAGCCCGATTCCACTTCTGGGGGAAAAAAAGGCTTTAAATGGCATCATGATCTTCTCTGTTATCTGCATTAATATTACATTCCAGAGACTATTATAAATGTGCCCATTTAGGCACTAAATTACTCTCCACACAGCATACCAGTTTAAACAGCAAGTCACAGTAGATTAGTTGTATGGAAGGACAAATGTAAATGGGAAAGGAGCAAAAATATATAGGCAGATTGCCACCTTTAAAGGAAGGAATCTGTGAAAAAGGTGAGACCTTGCCAGAATACTCTCTATAGTCTTTACTGTGGACACCTTCTAAAACAAGTTGTGTCTTTAAAGCAAACAAAGTGTAAGATACAATGCGACAAGTTGCCAGAAACCAATTATCTCCAAGAAAACAGAGATAACCTTGGTCAAATCTAGCCAATGGGCTGGAATGTTATTTAGGAAGGGGACAACAAATAACACACAGAGCAAAAGACTACATAAAAATTGTTTCCATAGAAATCTTGTCCCCTAAACCAGTGATAGAAATCACCATGGCAACTAACTTGAAGAATTTTGATCCCGATTTAAAATTTGTCCTGGTTTAAAGATTACAGGACAGATCAGACCACTGCACTAGCAGCTGTATCCCTCTTGGAAAAAGTTCAAGTTGGATGCTTGCTTAATTACAAGTTTTCTTTTTTGCCATTATGTAAGTTCTATTACTAATTTTCTCCCTCAAAGGATAGTTACTCACAGATTTTGTTGATTTTTAGAAGTTATGTTTCAGCTGACTGCATAAATTACAAACAAAAACCCAAAAGCACCAGGGTGTGCCGGATACTGTTTGAGATCTCTCTGTAAAATAAAAATCAATAAGTTATTTTATTCTAATTCTACACAAAAGCCATAATTTTTTTTGGTGCATCCATGTGTTTTAAAGGAGTCTGTATAACCACAGTAGTAGAGAAACTATTTTTTCCTATTCTCATGAACCAAATTATGTATTCTTTGCCATGTACTATTTATATTTTGCGTCTCAGCTGCCTTGAAACCCTAACTCAATGTTTTAGGTCTGTTTTTACTCATATTGTTTTAGGGGGAAAAAAAAAAAAAAGACCCAACAAAAAACCAAACAATCAATCAGACAGTGACCTCTGGCTGCTGACCACATTTGGGAAAAAAAAACCAAAACAAAACAGGTAGCTGCTAGGAATGATTACATCATTCTTTTATCTGAATATTTACTTTACATCGTGACAATTACTCACAGGATATTGTGAAGCCATGCCTTAAGGTCTAAACAAATAGTTCTTCATTCTCCCCTACTTTCATGGTTATAATTTTGGTGCTGCCACCAGTTTTAAGTTATGACATGTAGTCAAAAATCCTATTCTGAGGAAATTTGGCATGAAAGTTAACTTGGATTGCCAAAAGCGATCTCACTGAAGAGCTCTCTTGGTCCCCTTTAACTCCATCCTAGCCATTGCATTTAGGAAACAGACAGGTGAATAACTCCCTATCAACTACTAACCTGTTCAAAACGTGAATTTATTTCAAATAGAAAGGTTATGTCCAGAGGACAGCTAACCTAACATTATGAGGTTTTACTGTCTTTTTCCCGCTTTATTTTAATTCTGTACATAGTGTGCTTCAGACTCTAAATAAGAATTCTGGCTTTAAGTGTAATCTCGGAAAAAAAGATATTTGTGACTATTAGCTATGGTGGAACTTAGTGTATGGCTGATCCAGTACTCTCCCTTCATTAAAGGGTAGCCACAGAGTCTGTATTTGGAAGTTCTTACTAATAAGCTAAGGGGTTCTTCAGTTTTCCATTTTCAATTAGCTGGCTTATATGGAAACAATATGGCCTGGCACAGAGAATTATTTATGCCCACGTAGATTCAGTATGACTGTTTATTCGCCACACAACAGAAATCTGCAAAATAAGTAATCTGAGAAAGAAACTGCTATCACAATTCTGGCAAAAATTCTTCTCTATCATTAACTCGATCGAAATTGTTTTTATGCAAAGGTAGTATTTCAATAGCTCAAGAAAACCACCATAGCTGACATACACTCAGCAATGAAAAATACAAAACCAAACCACCCTACCACACAAACACTGTTACCATATTCACTTCCTGAAGTAGATAAATTTATTTTGATGGTATGTGGTTGTATTCTTCTGTATTGTTTTACATGACATTTTATATGCATCACTTCAAAAAGAAGGCTGGAAATTTTTCTTCATGTCACTGTGATTTTTAAATTTTATCCTGTTGTTAAGTGTGATAGTTGCTAAGGTGTTACACAGGTATACACACAATGCAGCTAAATTTCTCTTGCCCTGTGTTATCATAATCAAGAAAAGGAGAAAGAAAATGAGGTTAGACTATTTTTGCTGCTACTGAAAATCATTGTTTTCCCTTTTAGTTAAGAATGTTTTCCCTCTGCTTTATCCAGCTATTCAAACTTTCAGGAAATGCTTATGATAATACTAAAAGGACAAGCACTTTCAACACCTCTGAAAATGCTTCTGACTCCTACCACTCTAGGTCAGGTCAAAATCAGAAAAATTCTGGTAACATGCTTTATGCCAGACAGGTGTACACAAAAGAAAAGAATTTCTAACCCTTCAACATGAGTTAGAAACAATAAAATGCTAGATTAATAAATAAATTAATAAAAACTAATAAAAATTTTTAAATAAACTTTTCCAAACAAAGCAGACGATTCTTTTTGTTGAACATCTTATACCTTTACTGAGGTAGAGAGAGACCTTTTCATGATTAATGACTAACATGAAGGTAGCCAAGTGCCAGTGGAGCTGTCTGCAACTATTACAAATTGCAAAAATTGTACCTTATCTGCTGGATGTCTGCATTATTCTGTGCCTACTTCAGCTCACAAGATTTGAGAAGTCTTGACTTAATCTGAAGCACTTTGCAGAAGGATGAAACCCTCAGAGAGCTTTCTCTGTGTAGCTATACTATTCATTTTCTCTTAGGGACTGCAGCTTGGTGAAAGAGGAAAAGCAGTCTCTACCTTCCAGTCAGCTTCTTTCTCATTAATACATCCTTAATTTTTTCCTCAATAAAGCTGACCTGTGCAGACCCATGCAGCCACTGTCACACGCTTGCTTCTGCTGCAGTTCTCATTTTGTCCTTAGCAGCTTGCTGGTAGACATTACATTAATGATCAGAGACTTGGTTTTCAATGCTGTTTCACCTTTATTTAGAAGAAAATGGGTGTCTATCCAGGCTCTTAACCACAAAGGAAGGAGACCACCATCTTTGGCCACACCAGAGACAAAAGCTTGTTCATTGTTCCATCTTATCTGAAGGTGGAGGTTACTGCACTGACATGGAAGGGAACAGAGATACACACACACACTGCATGAGGCAGAAGCTGCCACTTTGGGACCATGAAGACTGACATATGGAAAAGACCTTCTTAACTAGGACTTGCAGTAAGCAATGCAACTTTTCTTCCAGGAGCGTGCTACTTTTATGAACAACACTTTCCAAAGAGGTATCATCCAGCTATGGTCACTCAGTAACCAGCCCTTACAGCCCAGGACCTACACATGGCTTCATAAAGTTCCAACCACTGTGTCACCCCAAAAATCAACAAATGACCCAACATGGAGAACAAACTCTTAATCTCCATAAAGATGGCGTCTTCTGGTGAAGTGTTTGAGGAAGCAAATCCACAAACTATGTCGCATCCAAGAGAAACACACATCCACAAGGATCTATTAAGGCAAGTGCCATCTATCCAGAAAGCTATGCAAACCAAATAAAGCAGAACACACATCACTACTAGAGGGGGGGAGGAAAAAAAAAACACCAACCAACCAACCCAGTAAACAAAGACCCACATATCTACAGGTAGTTACATAATACTAATCCAATAAAAGATGTCAGCAGTTAAAAAAAGACTGGATTCTATGAAACCAGGCTAAACTATATTGGCTGAATATCTGAAATAATATATAGAAGTGCGTTTTCCTGCCCTAATACATCTGTGATTAGTGTTTAGGCATATCTTCTGATTTTGTTAACAGCTTCTCAGGGAGCTTTTCAGTGAGTAAAGGTTAATATGTACTTGGAATTACCCAGCTGATTTGTCATCTCACCGTCATGTGGTTAAGCCCATCACAGGAACCAATGCATATTTATCACCATTTCAGGAAAGGCTTAACAATATCCTATGTCGCATCATTTAGAGGAGGTCACATAAGTTTTGAAGTCAGCCTTTCACATCCACTGTATGACACTATTAAATCTAAGTGTTTAAAACAAGATCTTATTAAGATTACACAGCAAGACTGGGGATACACAGTATTTTACCTACAAAGCACTATAAAGCATCTTGAACAGTCAGCTTCACACTGATGCCGATTTCAAAGATTTGCTGCTACTTGAGAGTCTTAATTAGGCAGCTGTATTCTAATAGACGGTTTAGCCTCTTCTGAGCTAAAATTTCCTGAGCAGCTTGCCAATTCAAAATACTTTACTCTTCATATGTTGTCAGTTTAGGCTATTTTGCTTTACTAAATCACCCTCAAATTATTGCTGTCAACAGTATTTCAGTCTAGTAGACTCTTCAGGTTATATCTCCTGCTCATGTGAAAAACACAAAGTCTTGTATTGTATGAGTAGCAAAAATTAAAATAAAAGGATTATTTGTTGTAGAAAACATGACCATTAAATGGTTATAATAGGCAGCTACATTACTACCTGTAGTGGTCATGCCTAGTATCATTAGGGAGTCCTACAAGTGAGATTCATCATCTCTTTAACATAGCGCTTCTCATAATTTGTTAATTTTTGTTAGACTTGCAATCAAACCGTTCAGAGAGCACTCTGGGACAAAGACTAAACCCCATTTATCTTGGGCTGATCCTTTCAGGGTCTAAACCGAAGAAAAAAAATTTCTGTGCAAATCAGACTTCTGGATCTGGGATGAAATTAAAAAAAAAAAAAAAAGAATTAAAACAAGATGGAACACAAACACAAAAGCCTTCTTGTTTTACCTATATAGCCAATAGGTATGTGCTGCATATTTCAAAAGAAATTCGTGGTGATGTACAGCAAAATGAATTAAGAGGCATGGGAAACAGTTTTACTACTTGCGTTCTTGCATTATTATATGGAGTTCATTTTACCAGCATTTGCTTTAAGATTTACAAAAGAGTTTACTCACACACATACATTTGCAAATACGTAACTCACTACAGTGGTACTTTCTGCGACTTGTTCGCTCTAGTACACAATATCTTCATATTAAAAGATTTTGCCAAGATATTTGCTCTTAAACATTTTTGTTGACTTGCAGCTTTTAGTGACTTGAGCCACAAAAAACCCAACAAACAAAATTAATTAAGTGTTCTTTTTTTAAATCAATAACCCCATGGTTAAGTACTTTGTCTCGAGACACAATTCCCAGAACTCTTGCATCCTCTGAGGGTTTCCATCTGCAAGGGTAATACTCTGATTTCTAGACCTTCGATTATTCCAGTGACAAGTATTCTCAGTTATATCTGTTTAGGTTTTTTGCCTCTGGATACGTATTAAACACTCCCTGGAATACTGACTGAACCTCAAAGTCCCACTTGCTAGAGACCCAATTCTAGGGCACCATTTTTCTAATCAGTCCATTACATTAATATAATTCTGGCCAACTAAGTGGATATTTACATTTCTAATGGAAACCCATGAGGTTAGCACAGCTTAATTAGGAGAGACTAAAACAATGCATTTGTCCCTAGTTTAAAGTAGATCAATTTGAAAAAGTGAAGTAAGTGTCTTTAGATATAGAACACGTCTCTTTTTTTCAAAGTGGGAATTTAATTGTTCACTTAGACCCCATGTTAGTACCATAATTACTTAGTTATTGGAGAAAAGAGTGGATCCTTCTCTTATGGATATTCTTTAAGTATAATATTCCATTGTCTCATTTTAGTTTAAAAAAAGGGGGGGAGGGAACCCCACTGTTTCAAGAGGAAGACTTTTGCTTAAAGAACTAAAATTTCTAATTTTATATTTTACACGAAAAACCCTACCCAACTATTACTAAGCATAATTGTGTTTTGAACAACCAGTCCTTGCCCCTGCATTTATTCCCAGTCCGATGTGGAAAAGGAATTAATACAAATGCCTCAAAATAAATCAACAGTCAGAAGGAAAACCATACTCCTACAAATGCTACATGCACACAATACAACCAGGGTGACTATCCAAACCAAATGTGACACTTCTAAAACCAAGCAAAAACCAGTTATATGCAGCTAAAAGCCATTAAATTTCTCTTTGATCAAGCTACACTAAATATCTAATTTTATAGAAAAATTACTACTGCTTCTGTTAAAAGGAATGCAAAACCAAACAAAAACAAACCCACCCCAATCCAGGTTCCCAATTAAGCATTTCTCTCAGGAGTCAGTGTGGCCACCATGTCAGCTGCACCCCGTAGTCTCGTGTAATGCCAGGCTACTTTACCTGAGCAGCTTAAGATGGTTCCTCTATTAAATGAAAGTGCTAGAGGACCTATGAAAGCACAATATCTAAAGCTTAAAATGCTACAGTACTTTACCTCTTGTCCGTTTGAACTAGTTTGCAAAGTCATGATAGTCCTTATGAAAGCACTCTTCACTTAGGGATTCAGTTTCACAAGGCTAACTTAACAGAGATGCTTCATGATCTTTTTTGAGAAGGATAGGCACATTTTTTTGCCTAAAAGCTTCTGACCAACTCTACAATTAGCAGACCAGCATACAGACAAGAGTTTTGAAACAGTATTTGCCATATGGCCTCAAGATAAAAGTGTCCTTCTTTACCCAACTGCAACAAAACTAAAAAAGAAAAATCTCTCTCACAAGAACAAGGGAAGCAGTGCTGACAAAAAATATCTTGATGAACCATTAGCTCTTCACCACTATTTTTGGTTAGCGAAAAGAGAGAGGGTTCTAATAGATTACATTATTTCTATAAATACTGTATCCCATGAGCAGGTAAAGTAACAAAAGCAAAGTTAAGCAAAGATTCACACACATTAATACTATATTCTATATAGCAGTATTAACGTGTGTGAACCTTTGCTTAACTAGAATGTAATACTAATGTGCATGAATCTTTGCACAACTTCTTGATATCCATAGCATATAGCAATCAAGATCCTAACATGATCTGCTCTGTTTGCATGTTTCTATACACCATTATCAGTGAGAAACTTGTCAAAAAATAAAAACACAGTTGTGTAACTGACAGAAAATATTTCATACAGATTGTAACAAGCCATGAAGCTTCTCTCAGGGGGCAAGTCATTTATGTCCTGTACTGGACAATTAATGTCATTACAGAACACAGAATTAATAGCCTTCATTAAAAGCATCTGGAGAATTTCACTGCTACAATAACTGTGACCAATCCAAAATGTCCAAGTACAAGTTGAGGATGCATCCTTCACTCCTGCCTTGAAATTTTCATGAATGATCTTTTATTTATTATACATAGGGTCACTCTAGACCAGACTATATATATTTAGTTTCACTGAATAAACACTGTTTTACTACATTGTATCTGTAGGCTGCTAATACAAGATTTCTGTGTTAGTTCTGAACAAGAGCAGGTATCCTCTTCTGAAGGGCTTGAAATCTATGGAGTAACTGAAAAGGGCTGGTAAGATTTACATAAAAAGAATCTGCAATATTAATAAAGATAATTTTTTCAAGTCTGGTCAGACATTCTATCAAATTAAAAAAAAAGAAAATCAGTGGGCTATTTTTACATCAAGTCATTTGTAATCCAGCTTGATACCGGAACTCAAAAATGGCTCTAAGTAACATACATAGATGACATATTCAGCTTACTATGTCTACATGTGTGCTGTATGCAATTAACATGAACAAATTAAACATTTTTGCTTGATAACTGAATTCAGAGTAGTTGTAATAAAGAACATTATCAGAAGACAAAGATACTGTGTTATACAGTATGTTATGTCACATACAGCAACATGTTGTTCACAGGTATAAAATAATCACATATGACACGGCAATTCATGATCTGTCTTAGATGGAACACCCAGATAAATTTTGAGGAACTGAAATTATGAGTCTTCAGATTCATAAGGATGTTTTGCCTCAGTTTAGGGCATAACCTAAAAAACCCCTTTTTTGTGTTTAAAAAGTTCTATGCAAATCATAGTTCATGTACCATGATACCTACTCTTTTTTTAAACTTCCATTTTCAAGGATGAATTTTTAGAGGGTGGAAGGTTGGAAAAATCATAGAAATACTGGTGTAGAGCAAACTGCTGAGAATAAAGACTGATCAAAGTGCATGACTGATCCCAATGAGTTCTAAAGTATAAGCCATTCCCATTCTTAAGAACTCTTCCATAATAGGCAACACAAAAACTTCAGCAAGAGCTCTGAGTTAAACTTCTTAACGCAAATAGTTGTCTCATCGCAGCCCAAGTGTCATGGGCAGCAGAATTTGTTCAGAGCTATAAGTTTTAAAGAGGAGACTCCCAAGTTACTAGTGATAGGACCAGAGGAAATAGCCTCAAACTGTGTCAGGGAAGGTTTAGGTTGGATATTAGGAAAAATTTCTTTACTGAAAGAGTGGTCAGGCATTGGAACAGGCTGCCCAGAGAGGTGGTGGAGTCTCCATCCCTGGAGGTATTTAAAAGACACGTAGACGTGGCACTTCAGGGCATGGTTTAGGAGACATGGCAGTGTTGGGTTGATGGTTGGACTTGATGATCCTCGAGGTCTTTTTCAACCTTAATAATTTTATGGCTCACAAAAATACTCACCTATGGAGAAATCATATATCTGGAAGGGAAGGAGCAGCAGTTAGGAGCAGCATATTTGAAAATAAGCATTCCAGCTCACCCTACACCTAATCTCTATCAGAACTTTTTGTAAACCTCCTGCCAGGGGCAGGGGTGTCTGTGATCCAGGGTTAGTTTCGATACAGCTCAGCAATGCAACCTTGTCTCAGATGTTGAGATGACTGTGAAGTTGTGAGAAAGACCTGTGAAAAACTAGAGACAACTTAGCAAGTTAACAAGGTAAAAATCACAGACAGAGGTGGTGCTGCTAAGACAGTCATAGTAGCTCCTAAATTCAAGAGGAAAAAACGAGCTTGAGAAGGTATAAAACCATATGGGGGAAAAAACCATCAAATTGGAAGATCACAACTCAAGGAGTTTCACCCTCTTTTGAGAAACACTGAGGCTGACTTCTCCACCTGACTAGTGACAGGTTGCCTGGCAAAAGCTCACCAAAAGTCTCATTGGGATGGTTAGCACAGCATCAGGTTAGTTCTAGCTTATCTACTACGTGTTTAGCCAATAAATAATTGTTTTACACTCGCAAACATATCCTGTTTGCAGAACCTCTCTGCACACAGTAGAAGCTGCTTGAGCAAAGTGACCCCACAGAGAAAGTGCAGACCGTGGGCATGAAGTGAGAAAGAGCTTGCCTTGAAAGGTTTTTAGAAACCTTGGGGTGGGGGTGGGGGAAAGAATTACAAGAAAAAACATAGCTGCTCTCTTATGTACATATGTATGACACTGCTGCAACAGTCTCTCATCCGGAAGTTTCCTCTCTGTACCCAGAAGAAAGGATTAAGCTATATTACACATATTTTGGAAATAAAATCTCTGACAGTGAGTTGCCAAGAGAGTGCTAATTTTGAATTTAAAACAAAATTCAATGCCATTATCTAAAAACAAGAGAGTAAGACTACACTAACATCTACTAGAGCAAAAAGATAAATATCTATTTAATTTCTGTTACACAGGATGACCATTTAAAACCAGTATTTAATAAGATGCCATTTAGGAAATAGTTATTTGTTTCTTTGTTTTCTTGGAAAACAATACTAAACTAGTAGAAGAATTTGAGTGCTGACATAAAAGTAAAACATCAAAGAAGCGGTCTCTACTAGAAAAATTATTCCTATAAAACTCTGTCTGTTACCAAAACCCAAGAAGCAAACTAATCCTATCATTCGTATTCCCATTAATTCTCTCATGGTGAAACATGGCATGTAAGTAGTTCAGGTGTATGAAAGCTCCAAAGAGATTGGAAAGACAGTCTTGTGAAAAAATCTCAGAAATAGCCATAAAACAGACAATACATCTACTACAGAATAAATTCTTTGGGTGGCTGGGGGAAAGGGGTCAGGAAGATATGTTGATGAATACTGAATAGGAATCATGCTTTAGAAACCTTTTTTCCCCAGAGTCATTTAAATAAGTTAGTCATTTTCTTGTCACTCATCAACCACTCTTGAAGTCCAACTTCAAGAAATCTGCAAGAACAAGATCAGTTGAATTATCTCCTCTAGACCAGTCTTTATTGGAAATAAAATAGTCTAAATAGTACAAAATGGTATGAGCATTTAAAATAGAGTTGAAATAGTTGGGGGAGGGAGGAATACATAAAACATCAAGGGAAAACTAAAACCAGCAGCCTGATGTGATCTCAAAAATAGTGTTCCTGGAGTAAAGAATGCCTTCTAGACAGTTTTCACCTATAAAGACACGATATCATCTCCCTTTTCTAGGTCAAAGAACAAGCCATGACTATCAAATAATTTTTACATGCAACTTTGAGAAGCTCAAGCCTAAATTCAAGTGCACTTCACATCTCCTTTAGTATATTCAGGAGAGCAGTTCAACCGCCTAAGATAAATACAGAACTTTGTAGTTCTGGAAGTCAAGCTTAAGTGCCAATTTCTTCACCTGCAAAAGTGAAGCTATTGATGTGTTTCTCATCAGCTGAGGGGAGAAGGGAAGAGGGGACCAGAGAAGAAAGTGCAAGAAACTTTCCTATTGATATATGCATAAGCAAGTGTGCTGGTTTTGGCTGAGAAGGGGTTAATTCTCCTCACTGTGGGGGTCGGCTGCCTTTCCAGCTTCCCGCGCTCTGCCGCGTGGCGGGGGGGGGCTGGGAGGGGCAGGGCCATGGTGGGGGCGGCTGACCCCGACTGGCCAATGGCAGGTTCATTCCATACCATGTGACACCATGACCAATATATTGAGGGGGGGCAGTGGCAGCGCGGAGGCGCGGCATCGGGTCGGCGGGCGGTGAGAGGCTGCGGCGCGTGCAGTTTGTTTTGGCGGTTCGTTCCCCCCCCTCCCCTCCCTTCCCCCTCCCCGGGGGCTTTGCGCCTCTCGTTGTTCTCCTTTACATTGCATTTCTACTGTTGTTTCTTTTAATTTTAATTATTAAACTGTTCTTATCCCAACCCACGAGCGTTACCCTTCTGATTCTCTCCCCCATCTACCGGTGGGGGAGTGAGCGAGCGACTGTGTGGGGCTGAGCTGCCGCTAAACCACAACAGCAAGGAAGAGTTCAAGCATTTGTCCATGATAAAGTTCAGCTCTTCAAATGAAACCATCCCCTTTCCTCACCATTCACAGCATTATACTCGTCATAACCCCAACCCTCTAGGGCCCACATCAGGGTGCGCCACTGGATGCTGACTCACCACCAGGAAACCGTTCGTCCTCTGCAGAGCAGCAGGCAAAAAAGTCCATGGAAGGAGTCACATATACACACCTAACAATCACAACATACCTGTGCACCACCTTCCATCTGTTACCATGACAGACAAGTGGTGGTAAATACTAGAAGGAAGATGAGTTGATGTTTCTAACAGCTTTCATTACTGTTTATTTCATAAAGGAACACAAATCTGAAGTCCTGGGTTTCATTCCCTCTCCTGGGAAGTGTCTGGCTTTCCTGCCACTCTTCTTGCTTTATTTTTCCGTGCTTACTTGTTGCCTGCTTTCTCCAGACCAATAATCGTGAAGACAACTTTCACACCCAACACCAACGAACACTCAGGCCATAAGCACATGTTTAAGAAAGTGGGGTGGAGGAGGAAGGGAAGCACCATGGGAAGTACACAGGAAAAGAGCTGTTGACTTTTAAGAAAAACATGTTTTAGCTTTAGGCTTTAATGACATTCAGATTGAGCCCACAGTTTATAGCATGAATTCAGTTTTAGCATTTAACTTGGGCCATGGCTAACAAAGTTAAAGAAAAGGTGGGAGGTTATAATAATTTAACTTGTTCATTGAGGAATTATCTTTACAACATAAGTCTTATAATTTGAAAAAATTAACCTCAAGTGACTTAGTTCTTCATGAGAAAGGTGGCAGCTGACATGTATAAACTCAAGTACTGTACTCTGATAATCCCCACTATGGGTTTATGAAAAATTCTTAGTGTACTGTTTCCAGACCAAGTCAACAGTACATGGTGAGTTTAAATCTAAGCCTGTTGCTAACTCCAGTTAATACTTTACGCACGTTCATCAAAGTGCTGTGCTTTTAGTCACATTTCAGTTAAAATTTGACAATCATAGAATCATAGAATGTCCTGAGTTGGGAGGGACTCACAAGGATCATCAAGTCCAACTCCTGTCCCTGCCCAGGACAACCCCAAATTTACACCGTATCTCCAAGGATGTTGTCCAAGTGCTTCTTGAATATCGTCAGGCTTGGTGCCATGACTGCCTCCCTGGGGAGCCTGTTCCTGTGCTCCCCTACCCCCTGGGTGAAGAACCTTCTCCTAATACCCAACCTAGGCCTCCCCTGGCCCATCTTCCTGCCATTCCCTGGGGTCCGAAAAATAGGGCCTGATATTTAGACCCAGATAATTAGGATCTGTAGGAAAGTGCGCTCTTTCTTTTTCTTCGCTGTACTATTTAATCTATGCCAATTATATCACATTTTGGTAGGCTTTAAAAAAAAAAAAAACACATTCCAAATTACTGATATTAAACCAGTTGCTCTCCAATTTTAATTTAACCTGCTTCCTGTCCTGTCAATAAATTAAAGAGAAGGTTACGCATATTGCAGTTAGAGCTGTGTTGAAAATCAAGCTGCAGCCTGCTTTCCTGAGTGTGTTTACATGCATTATTATAGCTTAATCTGCTCCCTAATTTCTAAAACCATGCATTTTTCCTCCTTTATCATTTATTTTGAATGCATCATGTTCACAAATGCTGCTTACTTTTCTGCTAGGGATTTTAGCCATCTGTGCTAACACAGTTGCTGAGAGATTCATATACAATAGGAAAGAGCTAATAGTCATTAACATGAAACAACAATAAAAGATCTAAATTTTTAAGCTCCAGCTTCGCCTACAGTTTATGATTAATGAAAACTAGTGCTTACTGAAAGCTGATTATGTGTTTCATTCTGTGTGAAGCCTGAGGGTCTGAGGCTTAGAACACTAAAATTCCTTCCAATTCCACCCAATTTAATGTCTCTCTCCAATTAACTTTGCAGATTGAATCGCTGAGTCAGCACAATCAGTGCAGCAAAATCCATTAGAATAGATCTTCCTCTGTCTTGCTAAAAAAGCATCAGTTGGTGATCACAGCTGATGAAGCAATACAAGACAGCACAACACCCCTAGAAAATTACATTTTCTTTGAACTCCCAAATTCACGAGTTTCAAAGTACTGACCACATACTTACTAAGGTTAGCTTAGATTTAGGCAGAGGCGATGTTTCCGCTCAGGAGTAAGAAGACAACCATAAGATTGTGTGTGGTGTAGCCATTACTGCTATAGGAAAAGTTGGGATGCAGGCAAAGAGCTGCTGGGGAGCAAGGAGTGTAACAGAGTTAAGGAAAGAAAAAAACAACCAACCAAACAACAAACCACACTTCACCTTCCTTGATCTTTTTTCTCAATAGTTTCCTCAATCATGTTTTTTATTGAATTATCAGTGAGCCAATATTAATGACAAATAGATTACCAGATTAAACTGAAACACTGCTTGTTTTTCTATCGAGGCCACAACTGAGGAAGCAGTCTGTTTAACAATGAGAACATTATGCCAGATATTTCTGTGTAACATGAACTCACAGGTCCTACAAGCTCTTCTAGGTCAGCAGTCAAAGCCAAATTGGAGGCTGGCTACTACATACATTTGGTGCAGGTTGTGCAGAGTAAAGGGCTGCTGGAACAGCAGCAGATTGGCTGTACAGTCATAATCAAGGTGGATATGGCATCTAAACAGACAGTACCAGGGAGAAAGAGAGAGCCTTTTTGAAAGAGGCAGTTAAATAACTTGAAATCACTAAAAAGACGACCATCCCTCCCACCTCAGCTTCATTCCCATTCTGGCGTTTCTCTCTGCTGTTCATGATGTTTTCTGACCTTATTAATCTCATTGCAGTGAGCCAGAGTATAAAAAGGTAAATAATTCTCTGCTTGTGCAGCAAGTGCCCCCACACAAGGAGAAGGGAAGGTGGCACTAAAAGATGGAGTAGTCAGCCCAGCCTGACTTCTAACATGTCATCCTTTGCCTAAAATGCTATATTTAGTTTGGGGTTTTTTGGGGGGGTGGGTGGGGTTGGGAGTTTTGTTCTTCAAGCAAAGTAAACGAGTGTGTTTATTAATTTCCTATTCATCTACCAGGTCCTTAAGAAAGGGGTAATAGACAACTCTGTGACTGGCAGCCCCACAAAAGCTCAATTTCTCAGTAATTTATTCTAATACATGCTTCCCCCCCTCCTCCAGTATTTCAATGAACAGAATAAAGTACTTTTGAGAAGATACATAAATAAAAAATTAATAATCCTAAAATGTGTTCCTTTGCTGATACTCTAAAAGAAATGACAGGCTATAATCCCAACATAAAGGAATCTAAATTGGAGTTAAAATAAAGCCTTTAAGTTATTTAGTGATTAAGGAATTTCATTTACTTATTTTCAAATTGCAGAAAGAATCAGAACATTCAAAATTTATTTAGATAAAGTTAATTATATCACATAATTAAATTATTAAACACATGAATTAATTATAGCACATAAAATTAATATCTCATTACAATCTCAATTGTGCAACAAGTACATTTGGAAACAACAGAAAAAGGCAAAGATTCTGTTTTCAACTCCTATCCACCCCCTTTAAACCAAATTAATTCATAATTTGTTTCTAATTAAACAGAATAGACATAAAACAAGTACACTATAAAAGAAAAAAGTTTGTCCTCTAGTATTTCTTGTTTCATGGTAGGTTTTTGGTTTTTTTTAAATTCATTCCACTGTATCCCACTCATACATATTCAGTCCATTCACAGGTCCCTTTAGAAGTGTCATCTGTATTCTAAGAAAATACTAGCCATCTACTATGTACTCAAATTCCCTGCTTTTCAAATTTTCTACAAAAAAAACCACTATCTATTTGTTCAGGCTATACTATTAGAAGCTTTAATTCTAGCGAAATTTTGGAAAACACATTAGACTTCCTGGTAAACGTAAGCATTGCAGAAGAGACTGATATTCTACTGCCTGTCAAAAGAAAACCTACGCTTTTAAAATCAATGTACATTCTATTTTATAGATCACAAGTTACCTGAAGTACGTTCTCAGATCAGTTCAGACAGTTTTGTAGGTGAGGTTAATTCCATCAGTTCCTTTACACTGAGAGAACTTCTAGTGCCTGTATGAAAAAAAAAAAATATAAAATACAATAACAGCTTCCCTATAGAAATCTCCAGGGCAGCTTTACCAAAGCAATATTCCTGCTTGAAAGTCTCAGATATAATTCAGCTGAGAGTACCACAATTCTTGGACTGCTCTGAGAGAAGTCGTACAATTTCACTTCGAGTATTTGAAATTCTATATTGTTTCAGTGAGGGACCAAGTTTTGCACTGACTCTCAAGGAATGACACATATTTGAACTATTAAAATGTCATCCCATAATTTGTGATGCTTCATTTAAAAATGCAACTGGGGCGGGTGGGGAAAGTCCTTCAATGTTTGAGGTACACAAAGCCCACTTAACGCTGTCAGGAAACAGCAAATGAAGCACTGTGGATTTGTTTGGGGGGGTTTTGTCCATTTTTGGGTTTGGTTTTTTTTTTTGGGGGGGGGGGGGGGATGATGTGCGTGTAAGAAAAGTTACCATTGTGAGAGAATTTAATTTGTAATAGAATAATCTTAAAAGTATCTATACAAGTATCTATTTTGAAATTGTCATTAGTTAAAAGTAGTAATCGCACAGATTAAACAGTTTCATTTGGTTCTAGTGCCATACAAAAAACTATGAGCTAATTTAAAAGTCAATCAGTCCTCAGAGCAAGACAAGGTCAAATCTGTTTCACTGTTTGAGGTTTTTTTTTGTTTACTTTTTTTTAATGGTTCATTCACTGTTGCACAGCACTACCTGCAAGAACTTGTGACTAATTAAACCAACACATAGGACAAAAAGATTGTTTAGTATAAATACTGTCCATCATAATGCGTCCAATTTCATTATTCTATTCTTGTTTTGCCACTATCGCTATTGGCTATATAACATATTGCTAGATTAATGCAATTTTACTAAAAACAAATGCAGTTGTGAGATTACAAAGTCATGTCACTAATATTAAAATTTTAAAATGGAGCATTGTTTTGCTCTAATGTGGTTTTATTCTAGAAATGAAATATAATCCTCTTTCAGAATAACTACCTCGATTAAACCCTAGTATTTTAACAGAGTACAATTTCTTCTCATTTATTTACATCCATTAGAAATTATTTTTATAATTTGACTCTCAAATATGCCCTTGTGTCAGAGCAGCACGTGCACAGGATGCAGGGGACAGGAACAGGAAGGGCTTTTCTGCAGTGGTCATTGCCTGCAGCTTGCTGTCCCCTGCACCTTTGCATAGTAACTGCAACCCACGAACCTCCAGCTGGAAGGTAATAACATGACAGCTTACCCAAAAAGCTTTTGAAGCAGAGCCAGCAGCAGCCAGACTGTTCCCAGCGCAGAGCAGGGCATGCGTGCACCGTGGCACAGGAGGAAAGTGAGCACTCTCTCCCTCAACTAAGGAACTGTTTTGTTCACAGACACACAACTTGAGAATGTGTAATGAATTTGTGAATTAATAACAGTAATGAATTGGAGAGCTCACATGTTAGACTAGTCTGTATGAAGGGGACTTGTTGGATTTGTCTGCTTTTGGAGTGAGGTTTTTTTTAAACCCGATGAGCTCTTAAAACAAAGTTTACTGAGTACGTTGTCCTGTAAATTTTACGAGATCCAAACAGAATGTGGCAGTTGTCTATATAATAAGTAGGTTCTGATGATATGCTAACTAAGAACAAGCAAGCCTGCAAGGACCAAATTTGCTGCTTGCCTACTAAGTTTGTCAAAAACTTCTGACTTCCAGGAGGTGCAGTATGCCTAGGACTCAGGATTCAGGTCCACTATGGAAAGCTTTACCAGGTGGAGCCCCACAGTGAGCCACAGCTTCCAGGACTCTCCAGAAGTAGTTTAAAATCTGAAGGTCACTATTTTGAACATGATTTGCTTTAGAAAAAAAAGTTTTCTTGTAAAAAAGGAGTTGAGATTTTGAACTGGCAAAATGGAAGTACTTAATTTTTACGTTAGTAAGTGTCAGAAGTCTTATTACAAGGACTTAACAATGACAGATCTGGTTTATGTTTGAAAAGGAAAAAAAAAAGAAGTCTAGATTAATCATACCACAAGACTGATGCAATCCTTCCCCTCTCCTATCATGACTTAGAAAGCTCTTGATTAAAACAAACTCTTCAGAGTACAAATTAAGAGAGTCATCTGGAGACACAGAATTGATTTTCAATAATTTCTGTAAAGCTTGGAAGGACTCAAAAAGCTGTGGATATATTTAAAACCAGTAAGTGAGATGACTCAGACAACCTCTGCCCCATCAGTCTAAGATCCAATAAAGTAACTGGACTCTGCCATTCAGAACCATTAATAAAGCTTTTAGTAAGATTGTGTAAGATAAGACAGGCATGTTTAATGCAGCTAGACTTTGATGAGAATTAGTTTTAGGCAACAAAAGCTTTGAGGTACACAGGTGAGATCCTTGGCATTTCAGCTCACCCTCTCATACAGGTTGAGTCACTCAGCAAGACTCCATTTCCTATTAATTACTGCAATAAGAGGATCCCCAATGAGTTTGTTAATGGTGTCCTGATTGCCTGGCATTATAGGAAACAAAATAGAGCTGGCAGGCCTACCTCGTTTCCACTGCCTTTCTGGTACCATTTAAGGATTACATTCTCATATGCAGGAGCACTCACACAATGGCAACATGCTCGGGTTATTTCAGAACTCACCTGAAAGCCAGGGCCCAACGACATAGCAAGGAGTTTTGCTGTTCAGTTCAGTGGGACTAGTTTTAGCTTGCCAACATCTTAGACATGCACTCCATATTTAAGTAACACCTGGAGAATAAATAAATAAAATTCTGGGCTACCAAAACAATTAGTAATTCATAACTAGTAGTCCTAGAGTCAGATATGGATTCCATGGAAAGGGACACAAGGGGACGAGGAGGGGCAGGCACCGATTTCTCTCTGGTGACCAATGATAGGGCCCGAGGGAATGGCAGAAAGATGGGCCAGGGGAGGCCTAGGTTGGGTATTAGGAGAAGGTTCTTCACCCAGGGGGTAGGGGAGCACAGGAACAGGCTCCCCAGGGAGGCAGTCATGGCACCAAGCCTGACGATATTCAAGAAGCACTTGGACAACATCCTTGGAGATACGGTGTAAATTTGGGGTTGTCCTGGGCAGGGACAGGAGTTGGACTTGATGATCCTTGTGAGTCCCTCCCAACTCAGGACATTCTATAATTCCATGGAAAGGCACAGAGCTACACTAATTAGAGGTACAACAGAAAGCAACACTAAAGGAGTTTCAGGTAAGATGACTGTAATTACTTTTCCAGGGGACCAGTCTGGTCTAAGCCATCCCCAACACCTCCAGCTGTGGTTGTAGCCACAGGAACTGAAGATGATCAGCAGGTCTTTAACATCCCTTAAGATGTGGCCCAAATAATTTACATATCAGCAACAGCTAAGAAACATTCAGAATGTCATTTAAGACTGTTTCAAATTTATTTCCCACAGTTGTCCATTTTAAATTCTATATTTTACTACAAATTCTGCACAAAACATAATTACAACAAGAAGCAAAGTTTGATGTGTTGTGTTATGCCTCAAACTCCTAGGCAGTCATAACAAAAAAAAAAAGTCAGTCTAAGAGCTACTCTGTTAAAAATAAGACAAGTAAGAAAAACAATTATAAGATTTTTTTAAGTGCTGTTTTCCAGCTTCTCTTTTTCTGTTTTAGTCAAAAATACTGACAAGTACTTCTAAATTTGCCCCAAAATAAGAGTTAATCAAATCTTTTCAAACATCATTAAATTAAAGTAAAGGTTCCATTAAAGTAATTTCAGCTTCAGTTTAAGGAGGGTTCACGCATCATTATCAGATTATCAAATATGTCAACGAGCCGTTTGGCTTAATGGTTTTGCATACAAAAAGGGATTTGCTCTTGGAGCACTTCATCCAATTGTAACAGTAACTGCACAGGCCCAACATGAGCTGTGTGACCCAGGTGGAGATCTCCATGCCCTGACTCCTGTTCATACTAAAGCAGGAGCACAAAGCTTGTTCTCTCTGCTAACTTGCCTCTTGGGATGCCACCACTTACAAGTCTCTCAGAACAGGGATCCTATCTCCCATCAAATCTGATACGTTTTTCCTCTGATCAGCAGAGTTGGAGCCAAGTAACAGGTATGCTTTCACCCCTGCATACAGGGCACAAGTCCAAGGGGGAGCAGCCAGCAGGCAAGAAACACAAAGTTCAGCATAGAGATGAGATGCACACTCTGTCTATCCTGCCTGTACAGCTTCGGCAGGCTGTGATCACCAGACTGCCAGATTTGGTTCCCTGGACATCATACACATCCCTGGACATGTACATCAGCCATCTAAATAAAATAACCTCTTAGATAGGTGGAAGAGTATGTCTTTGCCTAGCCTAACCTATTTTCAAAGCCAGATAGGTTGTGATAAACACCCTATGCTCATAATTCAGATGAGGAACTGAATCTCTTTCACCAGATCCGACTTTTATTCCAGTGCTGAAATCCAGAATCTTAAGCTAAATTTGATGAGGATGGTACCACTAACATGACCATTTTTAATAATCATACCTTCAGTATTCTTACTAGTGTGAGTAAATATACTTGTCCTTGGGGATAACCACCTTAGTACTATTTTTACTCCACTATTTATGCATAGGTGCCTGAGCTTGCTGCTAATGTCAAGACCATCAGTAGCAGGGGAAGGAAGGCAGGAGAAGAGGGGGCAAGGGTCAAGAATTTAGTCTTCCAATAATAAAAAGGTGAATGGCGTGTCATATTTTAAATAACTTTTCAGTAGCTGCAAGATAAGGACCTATAAAATACTCCTCCAGTTTTTAACAGAGGGAAAACAGGTCTAGTGCATTGGCTTAACTTTGGTTGCTAAAACTTCCGTACTGGTATCCTTACAGATAAGTAGGTTAGGTCATGGTAAACAGACGAACAGGCATATTGGATGGGAATTTAAGTACATTTATGCTTATGCCCCTCAGTCTGCAATAAAAAAGAAGTGATAGACACATTCCATTTAAGCTGAGGTCAGGGGAAAATTGAGAGATATAAAAACAGTTAAACATGTAAATTTTGAGGACCCATGGTAATAGAAAATCTAGGTATAATCTTTTAAAAAAATGAAGAAAAATATGCTATACCTGGGGAAACTGTATCTTCATAGATTATGTCAAAGATTAAGACATGCATAATTGATTTAGCTAGCTTAAGACAAATGAGACACATGGAGAGCCAAGAAAATAATAGTTTTAAGGAACATTCATTAAGCTTAACTAAGTAAAATATAGTTTGTAACATGCAGAGCAGCTTCCATAATTTATACATATTCAGTTTCCATATTTTCATTAACAGATATACTTAAGACCATACTGACAAATGAAAAGTTTTAGTTTAAGAAAATCTACAGAAAAAAAAAAAAGATATACAAGGCCAGATCAATTTGCCATTATGAGCGTAGGAACCTGTTCACACTGTAATATTGCCGATAAATGTAAATTTGATTCTGTGCTTAAAGGATGGAACTTAAGATTTGTGAAAGAAATGAAAATTTAGAGTCAGATAAAATCAAGCCTGTCTGTGGACTCACAATTTGCAATGCACAGGGTTGGTTTTTATGTTGTTAGAAAGGAAAACATAATTTTTTTTAAACTCAAGATAATACATAAAAACCAAACTTGTGTTATTTACATTCCTCAGGAAAAGGCCTTGAGTGCTCTGACTTCATTTTGGGCATAGCTCTTCAGCATATATGGGTGAGATTATCTCATTTGCTTTCCTTCAGAAACATACAACACAGGGAGTTAGTTACAAGACAGCCATTCTACCACAATTTATACAAGCTGCCAGTATGCATGTTCACTCTTGAAAACCTCTCCTTCTTTCTTTTAAGGCTGTACAGACTTTTTATTTTACTGTATTGGTTTATTGCTCAGTGAGATTATGCTGATCCTCATTCTCTGCAGTACTAGTTTCAACAATTATTCAGCAATTCTGACTCACTCATTATATACTGATAATTCAATAAGTAGGAAAAATCATTGGGTAGCATTAACCTTTTCACTGCCACTACATGCACACATTCAAGCATTAATTTTGGAGTTGAAAAGCTTAAATTAGGCACTGGTATAGAACACAAGACATGATACAATAGAGTTACCACATGCTCCAAACTGTAGAGAAACATAGTAAGTTGGTAGATCGGGTATTTCCAAACGACAGTCAGACTACTTACAGAGAATGTGAAGATTCTGTAACAAAGAATCGAGATGTTGTTATACACACTATTATTACAAAGTTGCAACAAACCCAGGTGGAGATGAGTTCTATTATTTCGCTGATAGTTTTTACTCTAAGCCTACCAGCACCACCTGGATTAATTAAAAACCTTAGTCTGAGAAGTTGACAGAATTTCCCTTAGCCTTGACAATCCAGACATGCCATCATGAACAACCTTTCAAAGATAATTGCTTATATGTAGAAAAAGAAGTGTGCTGAACTACCATGGTTCTACCTATTAAATTAAGCAACATTTGATTTTTCTTCTTCATAGACAAGAACAGCAAGGATTACTGCTCAGCAGCTTTTTGTTTTTAAGGGCTGTCAACTTTGAGATGTGCTCCTGGCTGTTATACTACCTCTGCTTTGACATTCCTTCTTCCGCTCATCTTCACAATAAAAGACAAGACACAGGAAGGAGGGATATTTAAAAAAAATAAAAATAAAAAAGAGGGGGGAGAGTCAAACTCAATTTCTTCCTTTTCCTTCCCCTATTAACTGTAGTTTCATTTCAATAATGTTAACGTGAAATACAAGTGGTTTATTATGCACTTCTTTGCACAGCAACTTTGGCTCAGTTAATAAGATAGTTACCCAGTTCCAACAATTTAACCACCGCCATCACAGGCCATCTGAAAACTTTCCTGATGAACAACCTATAGCAGTAGTAAAGATGCAGATTTGCAGATAGACTCAAGGACCCTGAGGTTGCGGCAGATCAGCACCGAGTTTATTGTGCAAGAGAGCGCTAATCGTGTCATCTCCAAATATTGCAATATCCAAAAGTCAACTGCTCACAATTAACAACTATAATTGTCATGACAGTGTGCAGCTCCTGCATTTTAAAATATACTGCACATTTGGGCTGGTGGGGTTTTTTTGTAAATTTAATCTAGATGCATTTTGATTTAAATGAATTCTGATAGTTGCTGTGCAGTTTTTAGAAGTGAAATAAGATAGAGAATAATTTATGGAAGAATGTGTAAGTAAGCCCAAGATCGCAGTCAGTCTTATTAATATGTGCCCAAGCACTTATTTGCACACAGCACTGCTACGAACTCGGACTATCCTGGCGCCTGCTGATCCCACTGAGGTCAAGAAAATAGCCCTTCAAATAAACTTCATAGGGTAAGTTAGCTGGGTTCAAGCCAGTTAACTACTTAATTATTTTATTGGAGACTAGCAGAGATGTAACACCCCATGAAGCCTTTCAAAAAAATAGAGGAAAAAGAACATTAGTGTTTCTCTAGCCTCCCAGCTCAGTGCATTCAGCAGCGCAGCAGGGAGACTTCTTCAGTTTAACACAGCCAAACTATTTTCATGGAAAATAATAATGTAGGAAAAAAACGGCAATTTGGGTACAGTATAATGCTTGGGAAAAGACTATAAATCCAGGCAAATCTAGCTGGAGCCTTAATATAACTTTTTTTGCTGAGTGCTACACCTGCATATTCTAACAACATTTTACTAAATCCCAGCCAGTATCTGATTCTAAACAGGTCAAGATTTCTCCTACACTTTTGTTTTACTGAAAGCTATCAAATAAATTTTCTTCCTTAGAAACTTAGTCCAATGATTGTGACTACTGGCCACATATCAATAACATTAATTAGGTTAGCACTGCTGATTTGTATCAGTCAGATCTTGTCCCAGCATCCCCATGAAGAAATACATAATCATTTATAAGTGAGATTTTAGACTTCCCTTCAGACAATTAACCATAGCAATTGGAAAACTCCCACTTCAAAGATTATTTTTTTTTCTTCCTTCACCATACTTGTCCTGATAAAGTGACCAATATGAAAGTGGAACACACACTATGTTGAAAGCTCTTGCTAAGTACCAATTTCAGAGTAGGAAAAACGTTTTCTATCCCAAAAGACAACATCACTTATATACACTTAATTATTCTGGCAAACAATTTATCTGTTTTGCTAAAAACATTCTTTAAGAAGGCACATTTCCCAAACAAATTTTTCATATGAAATACCTAATTTGGTAGCTTTTTAAGTAGTAAGCTGAAAAAAAAGAGACATTTGAGTGAAGTGTGTCATCATTTTGGCTGGGATGGAGTTAGTTTTCTTCACTGTGGCTGGTGTGGTGTGTTTTGGATTTAGTGTGGGAATGGTGTTGATGGCACACTGATGTTTTGGCTGTTGCCACACACACACACATACACACACCCCCATTTCATATCTCTATCTCATAATTTTCCTTTGCATTATATTGTTGTTGTTATTATTATTATTGCTGTTTTAATTTTTCAACTATTCTTATCTCAACCCACAAGTTTTCTTACTTTTACTCTTCCAACTCTCTCCCCAACCCCACTGGGGTGGGGGGAGTAAGCGAGCCGCTGTATGGTGCCTGGTTACTAACTGGGGCTAAACCACGACAGTGTGTTTCTCAGATCCCAAATAATTCATCATTTTGCTCAGCATATCATTTCTTCCATGTTCTTTAAATTAGAAATGTGATGTTCACTGGGTTCTACTCACCTTCATGCAATAACATTTGCCCACACTTGCTCTGTGAATTTGTTTCTGCAGATGATCTAGCAGAGCCGATGATGTGTTGTCTACAAAAACACACACATACACTGAGGTAAAGGATGTAAACAGCTTTACCAAAACTTTAAATTATAAAGTTTGGGTTCATTAAAATATTGTTAAAAACAAAGCAAGCAAATTGTATCCACAGATGAGCAACTTTATACCTAAGCGTCCTCCAACCTTCTATAAACACAACAATACAACTTACTGCAAATATAACAATGCAGACATGGATCTACCAAGCCTCCCTTACCTCACCAATACCCCTCAGCACATTTCCCAGTCTAATCATAACCAACAAGTTCAGTCAACCAAGCGAAGCAATTATTTAGCTTCCTCCTCTGATGGATAGGAAAACATGCTTTTGTAATCATGTGTGTCTAGATAAGACATTTCATATAAGGCAACTTCCTGTGGATCAAACAGATCAATAAGTCTGGTCAGTTTACCTGTGCAAGTTTTTAAATTTTACTTTGCAGGATAGCATGAGAAGTATTATCAGTCACTGAAGTCATGTGAAATTCTCACTCCTCTAACTTTTGAAGAGTTTTTGCTCTCAGAATTCAACTAGGAACACATTTGGAATGTTTTCTTGACTTATCTTGGGCTTAACCAGCAAGCTTAATTCATAGATTTAAAGACAGAATTCGTCAACTGTTTTGGCTTTTCCTAGCTGTATTTTCTGACCCTGATAAAATTTAAGAAGTTTGGGGTTTTGTTTTTTTTTTTTTAAATATAAGTTTTTTCAGATTTCTTTTTACAACCCAGTCACATTTCACTGAAGTATCTAAATATTTTTTAAAATAGAAACCACTATGGGAAATCGAAATAAAGGAATACCTAGCTGTCCCAGCAGAAACACAGAGAGTATGGGGCATTATGGAAGGCTATAGATAATTAGCACAAGCTCAATCTTTCCACCAGCACAAAAGGGAATTTGCAACACTTAAGAGGTCAGGCTAAGAACAACCTCAAAACCCCTGGCAACATACCCACAAGTGGGTTAGTGTGTTGAAATTCAGATGTTTAGATAATTTAACTCTTGCTTCCAGAAGTCACATTGGGGAAAAAATAATCAGGAGAACTACTGTTATGTCTTAACTATATGGTGTCATGACCACTCAAAGAAAAAAGAAGGAAAAAAAGAAAAACCCCATACTTGCTCCAGTGTTTGTAAACACTATTTTATATTTCACTGTCAAAAGGAGGGGAAAAAAGAAAAAAGAAATAAAAAAAGATTTCTCCAGAAATTCCAATTATATTTTGAACAGATCTATCCTAATAGGGTATAAATGAAATTCAATTTTGAAAGCTTAGGAGAAAAGGAAGGGGGAAAGCAAGTCTTTAATATGTTAGGCCACTGAAGACAACAACTATCTTGCTATACATGGTGCTATATTGATAGTTTCAGTTAATCCCTTGTTCAAAACAAGCACAGACAAATTAGGTGATGGCTTAGAACATTTCTAACACCTCCTAGGGAATATCTAGTGAGAGATCATTTGGTACCAGCTAAGCAGTGTGAACTTGTTAAAATTGACCTTTCCCCTTCCCTCCCACAGCATAACTGATCAACCACTTCTACTGCTCTACAGCAAACCCAGAGGCCAAGAATGACATCCTAGACTAATTTAATGCCCTGCTCTGTTAAAACCACTTTTCTTAATGATTACTCCATTAGTATTTTCTCAAGACTACAGTCATCAGTAGGAAAATGGATGCGTTTCAGAAAAAAAAGTTTCCAAAAATAAAAAAGTGCAGAACAACAAGTTCCACAAAACTAAAAAAGCTTTTTCTTTGTTTTTTTGTTTTTTTTTTTTTTTGTACTCAGTTGCTTTCCAGCCGAGTCTCCAGGTATGTGGCTATCTAGTGTGTAGCATACAGATAACAACACACCCTCCAGATGTAGGTTACAATTTCTTCTTTATTATGGCAATTTCTAGAATCTAAGACTATCACTGTAATTGCTAGATGTAGCCTAAGTAGCGCCTGACCCATAAAAACAGCTTTCTGAATTAAGTGGTAAGTAGACATTTCCAAGTGTCTACCCAGGATCTCAGCTACCAGTTCAAACCTCAGAGCCCTAAGCTCCATAGTGAACGTAATGGTTTTCCATTGTCAAATCTGGTAACAACATTTTGTTTAAATTCAAATATTCATATATACAGAGGTAGGTGCTAAGAATAATATGCACAGCTTCTGAGTCATACAGTTAAAATCTTTCCACATAACACCCAATCTATCACCCATTTAAGCAGCTAGTTCTTTGTTTAGCAAATCTGAATGCAAACTACACTTCTAGTTACATGTATTTTTTTGTTAACAGCATAATTTTTATGATGCTATAGTCACAAAAATATATTTGTTTATTTTAATAAGGCAATCTGTTTTAATACTAATGTTATTTAACAGTCTAAAAAAATACCCTTTAATGTGTATTAATGTGTATTAAGGAAACAAACAGGGTAACTAAAAGACACACAATTAAAGACCACAGAATGCAGTTTGGGTAGATACAGCTGTTCACCCTGAAAAGGAAACAGTTTGTCATTAGCCACACCAATGTGAATTCTTGCCCCACTGTTAATAATGCTGCACTATGAGACCTCCTTAACTTGCCTTTTTAAAAATAGGAAATACTTAAAGTTTTGCCTAAATATGACAACGTTCCACGTGTTCATTTGAGGCATTATCATCTCCCCTTTACCACACCTACGTATGACAAAAGCGATTAGACTTTTTTCCAGTTTGTGAAGCTAATACCTTGTTCATGACAACCCAAGAAAACTCCTCCTATAACATATCTGACTGTATTTTAAAAAAAGGTACCTGTTGCTCAACTACAGTCTTAATATAGAAAACATCTGACTTCAGTTAATTCATTACAAATTACTTGAGTTGCACTTTAAAACAGTACCTTTATATGAAGCTAATTAAAGGCATTTAAAGATTGGGCACAGAGGAGAAAACACCATACAGTAGGAAAAAAAGTTTAAAGAATACATTCCATAATCTCATAAAACCTAAGGGAGGTGATCCACTGAAGTCAAAAGAATCACTTTCGTATTTAAAGTTTACTTTGAATTTTACTAGGAATAATTTCTCATATTAGATAGGTTTCCTTCACATAAATGAAAATAAGAATCTGCATCAGTTGAGGATGTTATTTAAAGAAAAAAAAACACACACCAAAAAACATCACCAAAACCACCAAACAAACAAACCAACCCCAAATCCCAAGCCTGAATTATGTACTTCTAGCAATAATATTTTCATAGCAAAAAGCACACCTGAAAGATTTTCAGGGTAGCTGTGATTCAATAATGCTGATCTTGCCAGTTCTCCATTACCAGATTGAGGTCTAGACGAGCTGAGGTAACAGGCTGAAAAATGCACTTTTTTCATTAAGGAAGCAGTCTAGCAGCATGTATTAACATAGTGTCTATTGTACATCAAGTTGCAAAATTATTCTGATATCCAAGAATCCCTGGCCAATGGCCCAGTAAGTACAGATTTTTCAAGCTAGATTGAAGCGACAGGCTCATTGACTATCAATTTTTATGCTAGCAAAGACATGCAAGAGCTGTCTTCACCACTCATTTCTGAGTTTTTAATCAGTTTTTAGCCACCTCTGTCCATGACCTAGAGGAACTATTTAACACATCAGTAACCTCTGAAACCAGCAGTCATTAGCAAAGGGCACTCAGGAATGCAAAGAATTAGACACGATATTGACAATTAAGATCCACCAGAACATGCATTATTGATCCTTCTCCGATACAGGGCTGTGAGTCAACTGCAAACATTAGAGAAGCGAACCACCACCACCACCACGACGACTCTTCAGCTCCTTGTCCTCAGTCCAGTCTTACTTGTTTCAGAACTTGTGGTTGACTTGGAACTTCTAACCCTAATCAGTCCAATTCCAGTGGGTTTTGTGTTTTGGTTTTTAAACTATAAGATGACTAAACAGAGAAAGGTCCTTACTAATCACAGAACTGACTATGCATCCCTCAGTCATGTTATCACCTGCATATTTAATCTCCCGCTACGCACATTGTATTCACAATAGTACCAATACAGGCAATGCAATTTCATAGAGGGAAGGGTAAATAGCTTTCATACAAGATCCGTATCAGAACACTGTATTTTGTTCACTCCTAGAGATCCCTCTTTCTTTGTATTGTAATTTTCTTTAATATTCACTAAGTCATTAAAATAATTAAAACAATATGGTAGTTCTATGTTAAAAAAGTCAGAAAGTTGTATTAAGAAGGGAGTAAAGCCCAAAAACGAGGAGTTCTCCATAACTCCTCCCCCTAGTTTTTCTTCTGTTTAGTATACAGCACATAATTTGGGTCTAAAAGGCTCTAAGCTGTTACAGAAAAAAAATTTTAGCAGCTTCTAGCAACAGAAGGTTCCCATCACCAGATAATAAAGATTACACAATAATTTTATTGCTGCCTGATCACTGCAACAACAACACTGAAGCAGGACAATTGTTCCCCCCCTTTTTTTTTAAAGGAAGTTTTTAATGTGAAGACTAACTATACACTTCACCCTTTATGATTTACTTTAGGCAAAGAGAATATACAACCAAGGGAAAAATCATAAGGTGGTTATTCCCCCAAATGATTTGATTACATCTATTTTTTTTCCTTTTTTTTTAATTTTTAAAACACCTTTTTGTCCTCCCCTCTTTGACAAGATTCTCGATTATCATTTCTAAAAGAGCATTTTTTCACAAACTTTACCTCTCTTGGACTGCTGGGCTAGCTTCCGTCTCAAAAGTGAATGTTTCTTCACCAACCATTTCTCAAAACATGCAATCCTGCCACTCTCCCCCCTCCACCAAAAAAAAAAAAAAAAAATCCTCCGAAAGATAAAAAGTAACTTCTGGGACTACTGTGGAGAATTCCAGAGCCATCTTCCACGATGGGGTGATGAAAGAATAATCAGGCAGATGAAAATGAATGTATATGGAACATACCATAACACAAGGAAATAAGAAAAACAACTGTGCTATCACATATGAGGTGTTACCTGCTGACTGCAGTTTCAGAGCTAGACCATAAGGTTATGATAAATGTAGTAATGGGCTCCTTCCTTAATATGAATCTAGGCATTTTGAGATCTGATTAAGGAATAGAGCTATAGCCAGGCTAGGTCTCTGCTGAGAAAACAGATATCCGAATCCTTGAGAGGAACTGAAATGTCTCCCACAAGTTCTCTGTAGCATACCATACATGTAATGGATGTATATATTTAAGTATATACATTTGTTGCCTAGATTTTTTTGCTGAAAGTATCTCAAAATAATAACTATCCATTAACAGAGTAAAAACAAACACTGTACCATGTCATCTCCCTTATTGCCACCTTCAAAGTTTGCTAAAACGACTTGCTGCACTTTAAGAATTTATCTATCTCTCCCAACAAAACACTACATTGAACGAATATTAAGTTGTGCCAGAGTTAATACCAAAGAAACTCACAAATAAGAAACGTACCATATGTCTCATTGTAAAGTGAAAGTGTCTGAACATGCTCATCAGTTTTGTGAGATACTCATCGCCAAGATCCTGAAAGAAATTACTGCAGCCCTCTGTTTGAAGCTGAAAGTTATTGACCAAATAGACTTGGAGATCTTCCAGCTTGTTAAAGGTGCTAATGATTCTCGTATGCAATTTTTGAAGAAAAATGAGCTTCAGGAGTGAGTTTGATTTTTCTGTCAAAAACGTAAACTGCACTTTAAAGTTGTGCAGTGCTGTTATCTGCCTGAACGTGCTGAGACACTTCAGAGAAAAATTCTAATTCAATATATTCTCCAAACAACTTGCCTTCAACAAGGCAAAGATACATACGAGGTTCCTGCCTACTGTAAATCCTACTCTTTAAACCAAGTAAATTCATACATGTGTTCAGCATCACTGTGCCATTAACACTGTTCCTTTATTGGGGTTCCTGCAAAAAAAGTCCTCTTTAGTTTCATACAAAGTTTAACACACATTATCAAAGGCCTTTTGAATCAGGTAAGCAAGGGGAGAGCTTGTGGCAAGTGATCCTGTATTTATGCATTTTGTATGCAATGCCATGGAAAAAATTTGCTGCACTCATTTTTCTGTCATATTTCCTGTCACTATGAAAAAAGAAATACCTTGTAAAAGTCTCTTCTGTTTGCTTACAGAAATTTTCATTAAAACCAGGGAAAGAGGGGAGGGACGTGGTTGTCTCTCATGCAGGGAGACTAAATGTTAGTTTGTTTACTATTATTATTAAAAGGTTAAGCAGAGAGAGGAGGATAAGAACTTTTTGCCTCTATACATATCATACTCCCAAATTTCAGGGAGTTTTTCATCATTATCATTCATTTTCAGGAGTTTCCAGCTAACTCATACTAATCAATAACGCTTTCAAAAAGACATAATTATAAGTTGAGAAGATAAAGGAAAACTGAGTATATTATTGGGTGGGGGAAGAAAGTGAAAAGCAGATAAACACATTCTGATTCCCAGCCCAGAGAGGTAAGTGTGTAATTTGAGATAAGTCTCTTGTTTCCAATCTTACAGCTGGAAACTCCCTGTTAGTGTCCCCTCCTAAATCACAGGCTTGATGGTATACAGGAAAAACTAATATGATCAGCAGTCATTATCAGCAACAATGGATCAGTTAGAACATTTAAGTCAAGATAGATCTAAATCAGATATAAAGTTGAATATGGTATATGCATATCAATAGCCTCAAAGCATTTGCTTCTGTTCTAAGACAGAACAACTTTTCAATACATAGTTCCATGTAAAATACCTTGTGAAGTACAGAAACATGAGCAAAATCAAGGAAGAGAAATCAGGTTCACTGTAAAATTCCTCTTGCAAATTCTGGTAGGTGGTCTGGGTAAACCCTATTCAAAGAAAACAAAATGCTCAGAGCCCCTAACTGTGTATAAATAAAATATGTAAGTGATTGTCATGAAGAAAATACACAGTAAGCATAAAGAGTAACCACAGTGCCTGTCACAGGGGCTGGAATATCCCAAGGATATTCAAAATTTTCAAAAGCTGTTGTAACTAGTCTGAAGAAGAAAGAGAAAGTGAAAGAGGGGGAAGGCTGCTGTATGGAGTCCTACACGACAAGTAGCAGAAACTGCTGAAGGAGAAGGTGAATCGAGTCAGTTTGCAGAGGTAAAGGCCATCCAGCTGGCCTTAGACATCGCTGAACAGGAAAAGTGGCCGGTGCTCTATCTCTATACTGACTCCTGGATGGTGGCACATGCCCTGTGGGGCTGGCTGCAGCAATGGAAGCAAAGCAACTGGCAGCGCAGAGGCAAACCCATCTGGGCCATCACATTGTGGCAAGATATTGCTGCCTGGGTAGAGAACCTGGTTGTAAAGGTACGGCATGTGGATGCTCACGTCCCCAAGAGTCGGGCCACTGAAGAACATCGAAACAACCAGCAGGTGGATCAGGCTGCCAAGATTGAAGTGGCTGAGGTGGATCTGGACTGGCAACATAAGGGTGAATTATTTTAAGCTCGGTGGGCCCATGACACCTCAGGCCATCAAGGGAGAGATGCAACATACAGATGGGCTTGTGATCGAGGGGTGGACTTGACCATGGACACTATTGCACAGGCTATCCACGAATGTGAAACGTGCGCTGCAATCAAGCAAGCGAAGCGGGTAAAGCCTCTGTGGTGTGGGGGACAGTGGTTGAAGTATAAATACTGGGAGGCCTGGCAGGTTGACTATATCACACTCCCACAAACCTGCCAAGGCAAGCGCCATGTGCTTACAATGGTGGAAGCAGCCACTGAATGGCTGGAAACATATCCTGTCCCCCATGCGACTGCCCGGAACACTATCCTGGGCCTTGAAAAGCAAACCTTATGGTGACACAGCACCCCAGAGAGAATTGAGTCAGACAATGGGACTCATTTCCGAAATAACCTCATAGACACCTGGACCAAAGAGCACAGCACTGAGCGGGTGTATCACATCCCATCACGCATGAGCCTTGAGGAAAACCAAACGATACAATGGACTATTAAAGACTACACCGAGAGCAATGGGCCATCTGATTAGTCAACACTAACAGATCTGTCAACTGAGCTGGCCCTGTCCAATCAAAACTTTTACACACTGTAGAGGGGGATAAAGTCCTTGTAGTGCTCATAAAAAATATGCTGGGGAAGACAGTCTGGGTTACTCTTGCCTCGGGCAAAGGCAAACCCATTTATGGGATTGCTTTTGCTCAAGGACCTCGGTGCACTTGGTGGGTGATACAGGAGGATGGGGAAGGCCGATGTGTGCCTCAAGGGGATTTGATTTTGGGTAAGAATAGCCAATGAATTAAATTGTATTATGTTAATTGCTATATAATCAATTCTGTGGTGGCTATACACTGTATCAATAGTATTACAGTAAGAATCACCTAAATTAGTAAAGAATGAACTTTGATGAAACTAAGAAAACTAAGAAAAGTGCAGCAGTGATAGAATCAGAGAATCACAGTGATAATGGAACCAGAACTGGCTTCCACATGCAACAATCTAACACCACAGACCACCTTTCCTGCCCTGAAGGATTGTTATGACAGGTGAAGCCCAAAGTCATGGACTAAATGAAGCCAACAAACATTTTGTAGGGATGGCCCATAGACTGAAGCAATGGTATCTGTGTGTATATATCAAAATACAGGAAAGGTAGTGGTGATTAATTGGGATGTATTGGGAAGTGTGGGACCTGGGCATGGCACCATGTATTGTACATCACTTAATTTGTATATTCTTTTACTGTTATTATTGTTATTATTTTCCTTTCATTTTCTGTCCTATTAAACTGTCTTTATCTCAGCCTACGAATTTTACTTGATTTTTGCCCAATTCTCATCCCCATCCCACTGGAGGTGGGTAGTGAACAAACATCTGTGTGGTGTTTAGCTGCCTGACGGGTTAAACCACAGCATCCTCTTTGAAGATCATAAATGTATAGTACAAGGAAAATAAATTGCTCAATGACAGGTTTTCTAAATTAACTTTGATAGTAAGCCAAAGTTTAAATCAGGAAGTATTTCATCAGATGTTGGACTTGCTGCCATTTTTCCTGTTTTTTTTTCTTTTCCATATTTAATTGCATAGCTCTATCCCAAATACATGATGTGTAACAGGCTTTTTCACAGCAAAGACTGTCTACAGAAAATTGCAGAGCTGTGTTTGATGGAACTGCTGCATTGACTGCTAAATTCCAAACCTCTTTTTTCCCCATTTACCCAATGCACCAAACTTACTAGATCTACATCTGTCCTGTACAACTTCCGAACCTGAAATGCTATTATTATATCATAAATTCACCAGAGGGAGACAGTCACAGCATAAGACTAAGTTATAGTAAAATAATACAATGACTTGAAACCTTGGTGCTAGGGAAAGAAGAAGAAAAAAAAAACCAAAACCCAAAACTGCAAGAGGCAAGGATGCTTCAACCTGACCTTTCAAGAAAGCTGGCATGTTAGTGTAATCAAACATCAACATTCAAGCTCGTAACAGAATTTTCTTTTAAACTTTTTCATTACGTTGAAGCACTAGGCCATCCAAATAAACAAAGTATGTATGAGCTTTCCCAAAGGAAATGCTGGAGGCACAGCCAGAACACCATTAAATCTAAATTGAATAAATACACACAGTAACAATTTTGTTTGCCATAAGAACAATCGGTTACTGTTTCCTAATACCTTGCTTACCTCACTATTCAGGAAATACATCACAAATTGTCCAGCCTCTGACTATGAAACTTGCCCATTCTACATCTTCAGAGGCGGTGAGGGGTGAAGCACCTGGTTGCAGAGCAGGGGAACATAACTGCACCACAGAATGGATAGCAGCAAGAGAGCATGTATGTACACACACAGCAAAATAGTTTACAAAAACTGATTTTCCAGGCACGTGGATATTTCAAACATCATTGTAAAATGTGTTCATCTGATTCGTGTCAATATGGAACAATGCTAGAGTCACACGGTGAAGTGTGACCTCCTAGCATTTGACCGTTCTGTTTGTGCTTGTGTAACCGAGGGCCGTTCAATTGACTTGTTAACTGTCTTAATGGTTGGAATGTTGATTGGCGATTTGGGTTGATGGTGAAGACAAAAGCGTGACCCAAAATTGATCAGATAACTGGGGGGGCTGGCGCCTGAGATGGTGCTTGGGCCAGTCGGGAGGGCGTCCTCCTAAAAAGATACAACTCAGTTGACCTTCAGGGACTAACAGTGGAGGCACCCTGCTGCAAAGGGGAGTGACCAAAAAGACTTGCCCCCCACACCCGTAAAGAGCATGTGGGCTAATCTACATGGCAAGCGTGACTAATTTAACTACGGCTGACCAACGGCAAGTGGGATGCTTATCACTGACCAATGAGTGTAAACTTAGGCGTGTTTTTACTAATTGTTATTAATTAAGTAACTGAATATAAACCCTGTAATTTTGTATGACGGTATGCACGTTAGGCGGAAGGATCCCCCGTGCATCCAGCGCTGCTTGCTTGTCTCTATTCAATAAATTGTAAACTTTGATTGAAATTCCGTTGAAGGCTAAATTAATTATAACAATCATTGTACATGACTTTACACTAGCAGTTTGCTAAATGCATCCAGCACACCATCCTGATAGCTAAATATTGCTCAGCTGAACTCTTGCACACACCAGCAACCACTTGTGCTAGATTATGCTACTAACTTTCACACCTGTTTGTTCCACCCACCCGATGCAACACAAACTTGTTAGATCTACCTCTATTTCAATGCAAATTCTTCCAAAGATGAATAAGACTTGCATATTCTGAAAATAAGAATGCATAAACCACAAGTATTTAAAAGAAGTCACTCAAAAATAAAAGAAAAAGAAACCACAAGCAGACCACAGCAGAGAGAGAGGCTGAGAAGGTTCCAGCACCTCTCCACCTCCCGTTCTGCTGCTGCTGTTCTCCCTCCCCTAGGAAGCCTAGAAGAAACTGCACAGGTTTCAGCAAGAAGAGTAATATACCGGATCAAAGATGAGAAAAGCAGGAAAGGAAAGTTCAAGCCTCTTTGCAGTGCATATTCCACAATCTCACTTTCATTTAAAACTACCTAAATTTAGCAAGCCACTAAACAATAAAGAAGCACGCATTGCAGTCACTGCCTCAGCTGCTCTTTGCACCCAGCAGAAAACTTGTCCTGGTCTTCAAGAAACCTGCTAAGTTCTTACCCGGCTGCTCGCAAAAGTTTTGCAAAACGTCCCCCTTCACAGACCCACCAAAATCTTTCCTAGGGCTCTTTTTGCCTTGATGCTACTCTTTTTTCCTTGAGAGGAGAAAGATTTGTGCTGAAAGCCTCTCCCCTACAGCTCAGCCCTTGGCGGTAGCACTGCATATGGCTGCCTGGTAGTAGGCAGGCCGGAGCCTCCCCAGGTAACCTCAGCTGTGGTAAATCACCACACTGCCCCAGGTGTGCATTGCAACCTATTTTACTCACCTTGGAACTAATTCAGCCTGTTTAGCACAGGCCATTGGAGATGATTTGCTTTTGTTGCTGCAGAACAAAGGGTAACCTGCCAGCCCAGCTGTGACACTCTCAGCACTTTTATGAAATAATGAAAAGATTCAGCAGGTTAAAAACTGGTGTCAGCAAGGTCCTTCCCACGTGGATTTGCATGTACAACAAAACCATGCTAACAGAAGGGCAAAGAAATGCTAATAACGCTGGCCTTTTAGCTTGCCCTCACCAAAAGACCACCTTTACAGCCACCACCTCTCAACTACCTGCTAATGAACCGCTTCCATTATTCTCTGTGAAAAGGGGCTGCATAGCTATAAACTGACCTTACACCTTTCTTAAGAATGATCATACAACCCGCCCCTTGCATCACGGGGTTGGGTTTTGCAGTAGTAGTCGTCTTTAGAACCACTGTCTGCACATGGATGTTAAAAGATGTTGTTTGCCACTACAGAAGGGGAGAGAAGTGACTTCCTTTCATAGTAGCGTAATGCTAATAAAATAGTGGATAAACTCATGAAATCAATTCAAAAGCAAAACTTGAATAAAGTTAACCTGACTTTTTTGTTCCAGGCTAGGTAATGGAAAATGAGTAAATTATATTTTAATGATGCTAGGAAGTAAGATTTAATGGTCTTTACCCTCAACACTTCAGTTATATATATATATAAATATATAATAACTTCAGTTATTGAGAGCCCTCTCAGCCCATATCCCAATACTGTGGAAAGAATAAACAGGACAAACATAGTCTGGTCAGCAGCCATGGAAAAGGAACCTGAAGAGGTTTCATCTTAGTCACTGAAAATGATACACCATTGACTACCACAAATTACTCTGTTTTCAAATAATGATGTAAATTTTCAAGGAATATAAACTTTGTCTTGGAGGTAAATCAGAATTTGGGAAAGACAAACAGTGCCAGAGCAACCAAAATCGACCAGAAATCGCTGATATATTTTCATAACATACATGTATTTATTTACATACAAATAGAAATAATGAAGGAAAATTATCTTCGGCATCTTAAAGTCATTAAAGAGCAGGCCTACAGGCCCAGAGAAAGAAATAGTAAGAAAAAGAGTAAGAAAAAACATGCTCTTCTTTTCTAATAGTCTGTGCAGAGGTCGTATTTGATAATGTTAATCAGCTGGAAGTCAGGTGTAGTGGTTTAGCCCCAGTCAGCAACTCAGCCTCACACAGCTGCTCGCTCGCTCCCCCTGGTGGGATGGGGGAGAGAATCAGAAGGGTAAAAGTGAGAAAACTCGTGGGTTGAGATAAAGACAGTTTAATAGGTAAAGCAAAACTGTAATAGTAATAATAATAAAAATAGTAATATAATGAAAAGATAAAGCAAAAGCCACGTATACAAACAAAGCAAGGGATTCATGCACTCCTTCCAATCTGCAGGCAGGTGTCCAGTCATCTCCAGGAAAGCAGGGCTCCATCACATGTAACAGTTCCTTGGGAAGACAAACACCATTGCTCTGAATGTTCCCCCCCTTCCTTCTTCTTCCCCCAGATTTATATAGAGGCATGATGTCATATGGTAT
Source organism: Phalacrocorax carbo (assembly GCF_963921805.1). Taxonomy (NCBI): domain Eukaryota; kingdom Metazoa; phylum Chordata; class Aves; order Suliformes; family Phalacrocoracidae; genus Phalacrocorax; species Phalacrocorax carbo. Next base: position 37,425,324 of record NC_087517.1, on the reverse strand, counting down.
GGAATATCCCTTTGTCCTGTTTGGATCAGGTCTCCTGGGTGTGCCCCCTCCCCTCCCGGCTTCTTGTGCACCTGACAGAGCATGGGAAGCTGGAAAAGCCCTTGACTAGTATAGGCAAATACTCAGCAATACTTAGCCGCTGGTTAACAACAACCAAAACATAAAAGTGTAATCAGCACTATTCTCATACCACATCCAAAACACACTATACCAGCTACAGTGAAGAAAATTAACTCTATCCCAGCCAAAACCTGGACATCAGGCAATAAAAGAAACTGCCCTGTGCCAAGCAATTTGACTCTGAGTGATTCCTGAACACCATCAGCAATAAAACTTTAAAAAACGCTTAGAGTGGAAGTCAAAATTCTCAGAAACCAAGGAAATCACCTAAAGAAGGCTAGCTGGAATTACGGGATTGCTTTTGCAAAATAAGATACTTGGAAAGGACTTTAATTCAGAAACAAATTGCAACGCAGTTGCTATTTTAAAAGATTACAGTTAATCCATTCATCAGTTATTCAGGCAAAGCAACTTGCCTGTAAGGAGTATTTTTGTAGGAGTACTGAATCTACAGGAGTTTGCTGCATTTCATGTAAAACGATACATGCTGTAAAGGTTTGCTTTTAGCATTTTTCAGCGGGAAAAACGATGCAGTGGAACCAGATAGATGTATGCAGTGGCTAGAGATGAACACAGATGAAAATTCTATTATCAAGAAATAATGTAATTAAGAAAAATTTTGATACAACTGTGCACCCAGACAGAACACAAATTTGAAGGTGCCACTGATCTTTTTGTTCCAATAGACAAGGAGTGAGTAACCAAGTTCTTTCAAAATAGCGAAGGATCTAATCTACTTTCCTAAACTTGCCAAAATTATGTGTTCTAACCTGAGAGTAAACCATATTTTAAAAAGAATAATTTAATCTCAACATACATTTCTGAAATATGTCCACTTAAATAGGAAATAAGCTTTGAAACTTGGCAGACTAAACAGAGAAAACACCACTTTTAACACAACTAAGTCAATCTAGGAAGCTGCAGTAAGAGCACTAAGGAAGTCCTTTAACACCAGGATACACAAAGTTGGACCTTAGTAGTTTTCTGTATTTCAAAGGTAGGACAAAAATTGAGCTCAATAGCTGAATAGGAGAGATGGCTTTGACATTCATACATGAAGATAAAAAGTATCATGCTGCTATTATAAAAGGCCAGTGTTATAGGACCACAAATTGCCCCAAAATTAGCAGTAAGTCTGTGCAGACTGTCTTTTGGCAAATGCCCTTTATCTCCTCTCAGTGAGATAAAAAGATTTTTAAACTAGAAGGAGCTGCATTTGAATAAAAAGGGCTTTCCTGTATGCTGGAATATAGGCCACCATATTCAACATTTTAAGTCTGGAAAAGCAACTGGGCAAGACCAAACAGAAATAAAGATCCATAAACAACTCTGCCTATTCACTATGTTTTTAATTTCCGCTGAATTTCTGAGTTAAAGCAAATTCTGCCCAGTCGTCCCCAACCCCTGGGAGACTCATTTCATCCCCTCTAATGCTGTTTCTTGCTGCAGAGTCCTACCCTGCTATTGCAAAGCACTCAAATGCCTTGTGGACTGCAGAATGATCTTTCCCTGACTGTGCTCAGTAGATCCCCAAGGGAAGTAAAAATACCCTCCACTGCACTTCCCCATGGGGTTTATCAAACCCAGCCAGCTTTTAGCAGAACTTTGGGTATAATAGGAACATGCGAGTGAAATAATCTCTCAGAGCTGGCATTAGCTGAATCTAACATAAACAAGCTAACACAATAGCTCAGTAGGGGTTGACGGTAATAGAGGCATACACCTAAAACAGACGTAATTATAGTTATCTAGAAAAGGATATGATTTGTAAACAGGATATATACCTGAGAGGGATTTGGAGCTTACAGGCACACCCTCTAGATCATTACATTAAAATATGTGAAATTAGGTCCAAAGCTGCATTATGTACATGCCCATCTGATTTAAAGACAACATAATTGCCCAGGTTCACATGAAATATAGATCTATAGATTATGATTTTCAGGAATACTTCCAAGGAAATTAATTATAGATATTAAAACAGAATACCTGGGACAGCATATTTCCAGTCTGTTTTAACGATTTGAAGTGACTGAGGAAAGAGGAGGCTCATTGCATAAGCCAAAAAATACAGGCTAAGTGGAAGTGCTGATGGTAGCACAAGAAAAATTAACCCCAAATACAAAGTAAGCAGATTTGTAACACAGAAACAAAGCCAGTACTGCAATCTTAATTCTGTACCTCACTTTCCTGAGATTCTTTTCTAGAGGATACTTGGCTAAGCAAGCAATTATATACATTTGTTTTCACTAAGCATACTGTATCTGAAATGAACATCTCTGGCAATAGACCACAGTTTAATGGGAATTGATTTAAGGAACATTTAATGTCTATGAGTAACACCACTGCAAGCCCTCATTATTCTCAGTTCCCAGATGACAGCAATAGACAAATTAATGTTACTTAAACTGCAGAATTACTTCAGAAAATGCTCAATTTTTTTCACCAGAAAAATTAGGAAGAATAATACCTGGATTATAAGAAACTGATGTCAGAGCTGCTGGTTACTTGCAGGTAAATAAAGAGAAAGCAAAAGAAATCCTTGCTTCTTCAAGTTGATTCTGAGCATGTCATTAAGGGGAAGGCACAGCTCTAACCAGTTGTGCGCTACATTCAGCCTTGCAGTGCTGCAGGGTCAGAAGCCAGGACAAAGGGCACTTCAGAGAAATATGTTGTGTTAGCTCCTGGTCATTTCAAATGTTGAAGGCATGGGGCACAGAGGCATGTGGGTTTATCTGAGAGTGCAAAGCATTCTGGGATAGCCTTGGAGGACTATGGCCATCTTCAGGCAGTCTTGTCCATACATGGGGCTGAAGATTTTGACTTACTGTGCATAAACACCAAATAATTTACAAATCTTAGCTGAAAGTAACTGCATGTCAGGTTTAAAAAAAATAAATGAGCATGTTGGCATTTTCTGTCAAAAAACTTTACAAAGCCGCATCAAAAAGATCACTTTCTTCTAGGGCTAAGTAGAAGGATGAGAGAAGAAAGACTGGATTTCAGCATATCATGACAGAACTCAGCAGGAATCACTACAGGAAGAGCTACAAAGCATATTTCATTTGAAGCAATGAACTTTGATAGGAATTTCATTTTACACATGAATGTACCTTGTGTGATAATCTCCAGTCTGTTTATTCATCAGCTGGAACTCAGGTTATGAATGTGAAGGTGATAGAACCAGCGAATTTTATGTTCCTGAAGTGTTAGAAAAGGTATTAACCTTTTAATGTTTCTTCATTCAAACCCAGCTTTCACAGTAAAAAGTAAAACAATTTATTTTATTTTCTATGTGATATTAGGCACAAGAGGAACTCCTAGTTCATAGCTGGAGAAAAAGTGAATATAAAAGATTTTATGCTATTTACATCTTTTCAGGAGTCATGTAAGTGACACACAAACAGTGGGATCATCAATGTAGCAAAACAAAACCATAGACAATGTTTGAAAATTTAGCCCAAAGGCCTTTCTATTGGTCCTGAGCCAGACAAATATCTTCCAAAAGCATTTTTTTTTTTTTAAATATCTAAGATAGCCTAATTCCGATTGTAAGTAAATGTACTGTGAATATTTTTAATGTGATTTACTAGGGGGCTGGACAGGCTCAGAGAACTGATAATGGAAGTTATGGAAAAAACTGTGTGAATTTCTTTGAAATCAAGGGCAAAACAAGGATTTGTTATTCATTATGATGTCAGTTTCCTGCGACGTAAACCACAGGTAGTTTAAAACATAAAATTATTATGCATACCATAAATAGATAAATAGCATCTGAAAACTATTCCTAAGAGAAGTAAGACAACTGATTACTATTTTTTTCACTACCCAGAAAAATGTCTTAGCAGGCATAGCAAGAGATTCTTTTCCCATGCTTTACAGGCTTTTAGCAGGAAGAATGCATTCCTTTCGGTGTGTTATTTATCTGGAGGATGCATTATCCATCCAGGGCTTTTCTGACAGTTTGCCTTTTCAGTGGACTATTACCATAAGGTATTCTAGATAAGTGGTTTCCTTCCTCTATTTAATTATTCCTGCCACCTGCCTAGGTAATTCAACCTCACATACTAGAATTTCCATCAGGAGCAGCACATGCCTTTCAGGAAGGTACTGTCTGTTATCCTGTGATATATCACAAGTTAGCAGCTCTCTCGACAGTATCAGCTAGCACATTTGAGACAGTAAAGATGTGGAAAATCACAACTCCCCATTCGATATCCCCTTCAAAACAACCTTCTGGGATGGAATATTATATTTTGTTCAGACATACTTGTACTATATACCCTGTAGGAGCCACTGGAAAAATCCGTTCATTACAGCTAGAAGCCCAGGTATATAAACTGGTGCCATTCTTACACTATATGCAAACAACAACATATGCACTGCTTGTACACGCTGTCCCTTCATCAAGAATAGAGAATAAAAACTATCTGCAGACATCATATCACATAAATATTTTGAATTTAAGTGGTTAAAGCATCTGTGAAATATTAGTCTTTCTCTCGAGTATCTATATGCTAAACTGGGGGACGCTGAAGTGCTTCTGAGGTTGTGGGATTCCACCAGCCGCATCCCATGCCTGAATAAAACCTGTGTTCATGCCAGGTTTTCCAGCCTGCTCCCTTCCCTGTTGTCGTGGTTTAGCGGCAGCTCAGCCCCACACAGTCGCTCGCTCACTCCCCACCGGTAGATGGGGGAGAGAATCAGAAGGGTAACGCCTGTGGGTTGGGATAAGAACAGTTTAATAATTAAAATTAAAAGAAAACAACAGTAGAAATGCAATGTAAAGGAGAACAACGAGAGGCGCAAAGCCCCGTGGGAGGGGGGAAGGGAGGGGAGAGGGGGAACGAACCGCCGGAACAAACTGCCCACGCCGCAGCCGCGCGCCGCCCGCCGACCCGACGCCGCGCCGCCTCCGCGCTCCCTGCAACTGCCCCCACCTCAATATATTGGTCATGGTGTCACATGGTATGGAATGAACCTGCCATTGGCCAGTCGGGGTCAGCCGCCCCCACCATGGCCCTGCCCCTCCCAGCCCCCCCCCGCCACGCGGCAGAGCGTGGGAAGCTGGAAAGGTAGCCGACCCCCACAGTGAGGAGAATTAACCCCTTCTCAGCCAAAACCAGCACATTCTCCACCCCTTATTCCATACCATTTACACCATGCCCAGGTCCCATATGATGCAATACAACCATACCAACCACCACCCCTCCCCTTCCCATCCTTTAACATAATACACAGACATCATTCCCTTAGTTCATGGACCTTCCCTGTACAATGTCCATTAAAAATGTCCATTGAGTTCATCCAGTCCATGACTCTGGGCTCCATCTGTTGTATCAGTCTTTCCGGGTGGGAGAGATGGTGTGTGGCGTTGGGTCGCTGCATACCGAGTCAGTCATCGTTCCATCACTGATGCACGGCTTGTTTCATAGTTGATCTTCCATGGGTTGGGAGGCTCGTACTCTGATATCATTGGTACAACACAGAGGTGACACACAGTATTATATAGCAGTTCACATTGTGCCATGCAGTTCATTGACTGTTTTCACCCAAAATCAAATCCCCTTGAGGCACACATCGGATTTCTCCATCCTTCCGCATCACCCACCAAGTGCACCCAGGTCCTCGAGCAAAAGCAATCCCACGAATGGGTTTGCCTTTGCCGGAGGCAGGAAGAACCCAGACTGTTTTGCCCAGCATACTTTTTGTGTGCACTACAGGGACTCTATCCCCTTCCACAGTACGTAAGGATTCTGACTGGGCAGGGCCAGCTCGGTTGGCAGATCCCCTCGTGTTGACTAACCACGTGGCTTTTGCTAAATGTGTATCCCAGTGCTTGAATGTTCCACCCCCCATTGCTCTCAGTGTAGTTTTTAACAGTCCATTGTACCGTTCAATTTTCCCAGAGGCTGGTGCGTGATAGGGGATGTGATACACCCACTCAATGCCATGCTCTTTGGCCCAGATGTCTATGAGGCTATTTCGGAAATGAGTCCCGTTGTCTGACTCAATTCTCTCTGGGGTGCCATGTCGCCACAGGACTTGTTTCTCAAGACCCAGGATAGTGTTCCGGGCAGTCGCATGGGGGACAGGATATGTTTCCAGCCAGCCAGTCGTTGTTTCTACCATTGTAAGCACATGGCGCTTGCCTTGGCGGGTCTGTGGGAGTGTGATATAGTCAACCTGCCAGGCCTCCCCATATTTATATTTCAGCCATCGTCCCCCATACCACAGAGGCTTTACCCGCTTCGCTTGCTTGATTGCGGCGCATGTGTCACATTCGTGGGTAACCTGTGCAATAATATCCATGGTCAAGTCCACCCCTCGATCACCAGCCCACCTGTATGTTGCATCTCTCCCTTGATGACCTGAGGTGTCATGGGCCCACCGAGCTAGAAATAGTTCACCCTTATGCTGCCAGTCCAGATCCACCTCAGCCACTTCAATCTTGGCAGCCTGATCTACCTGCTGGTTGTTCCGATGTTCTTCAGTGGCCCGACTCTTGGGGACGTGAGCATCCACATGCCGTACCTTTACAACCAGGTTCTCTACCCGGGCAGCAATATCTTGCCACAGTGCGGCAGCCCAGATGGGTTTGCCTCTGCGCTGCCAGTTGCTTTGCTTCCATTGCTGCAGCCAGCCCCACAAGGCATTTGCCACCATCCAGGAGTCAGTATAGAGATAGAGCACTGGCCACTTTTCCCGTTCAGCGATGTCTAAGGCCAGCTGGATGGCCTTTACTTCTGCAAACTGGCTCGATTCACCTTCTCCTTCAGCAGTTTCTGCTACTTGTCCTGTAGGACTCCATACAGCAGCCTTCCATCTCCGGTGCTTTCCCACAAGGCGACAGGACCCATCAGTGAACAGGGCGTATTGCTTCTCATTTTCTGGCAGTTGGTTATATAGTGGGGCTTCTTCAGCACGTGTCACCTCCTCCTCTGGTGATAATCCAAAATCTTTGCCTTCTGGCCAGTCCATAATCACTTCCAAGATTCCTGGGCGACTGGGGTTTCCTACTCGAGCCCGCTGGGTAATCAGTGCAACCCATTTACTCCACGTAGCATCAGTTGCATGGTGTGTAGAGGGGATGTTTCCTTTGAACATCCAGCCCAGCACTGGCAGTCGGGGTGCCAGGAGCAACTGTGCTTCAGTACCAACCACTTCTGAAGCAGCTCGAACCCCTTCATATGCTGCCAATATCTCTTTTTCAGTTGGAGTATAGCGGGCTTCGGACCCTCTGTATCCCCGACTCCAAAACCCTAGGGGTCGACCCCGGGTCTCCCCTGGTGCTTTCTGCCAGAGGCTCCAGGTAGGGCCATTCTCCCCGGCTGCAGTGTAGAGCACATTTTTTACATCTTGTCCTGCCCGGACTGGCCCAAGAGCTACTGCATGGACTATTTCTCGTTTAATCTGTTCAAAGGCTTGTCGTTGCTCAGGGCCCCATTTGAAATCATTCTTTTTCCGGGTCACTTGATAGAGAGGGCTTACAATCAGACTGTAATTTGGAATATGCATTCTCCAAAAACCCACAACGCCCAAGAAAGCTTGTGTTTCCTTTTTGCTAGTTGGTGGAGACATGGCTGCTATTTTGTTGATCACATCCATTGGAATATGACGACGACCATCTTGCCATTTGATTCCTAAGAACTGGATTTCTCGTGCAGGTCCCTTCACCTTACTTTGTTTTATGGCAAAACCAGCTTTCAGAAGGATTTGGACTATTTTCTCTCCTTTCTCAAAAACTTCTTCCGCTGTGCTGCCCCACACAATGATGTCATCAATGTACTGAAGGTGTTCTGGAGCTTCTCCCTGTTCCAGTACAGTCTGAATCAGTCCATGGCAAATGGTAGGACTGTGTTTCCACCCCTGGGGCAGTCGATTCCAGGTATACTGGACGCCCCTCCATGTGAAAGCAAACTGTGGCCTGCACTCTGCTGCCAGAGGGATTGAGAAGAATGCATTAGCGATATCGATTGTGGCATACCACTTGGCCGCCTTTGACTCCAGTTCGTATTGAAGTTCTAGCATGTCTGGCACAGCAGCACTCAATGGTGGAGTGACTTCATTCAGGCCACGATAGTCTACTGTTAGTCTCCACTCTCCATTAGACTTCCGGACTGGCCATATGGGGCTGTTAAAGGGTGAGTGGGTCTTACTGATGACTCCTTGGCTCCTCAGTTGGTGAATGAGTTTATGGATAGGGATCAGAGAGTCTCTGTTGGTGCGATATTGCCGCCGGTGCACTGTTGTGGTGGCGATTGGCACCTGTTGTTCTTTGACCTTCAGCAACCCCACCACAGAAGGGTCCTTTGAGAGACCGGGCAAGGTAGACAGCTGTTCAGTTTCCTCCGTCTCCAAGGCAGCTACATCAAAAGCCCACTTGTAACCTTTTGGGTCCTCGAAATACCCTTTCCTGAGGTAGTCTATGCCAAGGATGCACGGAGCCTCTGGGCCAGTCACAATGGGGTGCTTCTGCCACTCATTGCCAGTGAGGCTCACTTCGGCCTCCAATACAGTTAGCTCTTGGGATCCCCCTGTCACTCCAGCAATGCTGATGGGTTCTGCCCCTATATAGTTCGATGGCATTAAGGTGCACTGTGCGCCGGTGTCCACTAAAGCTTTATACTCCTGTGGGTCGGACGTGCCAGGCCATCGGATCCACACAGTCCAGTAAGCCCGGTTATCCCTTTCCTCCACCCGGCTGGAGGCAGGGCCCCTCTAGTCCTGATCATGGCAGTCACAACTCACTTTCTGCAAATGTGAATCAGGAGTCCCTCTATTACACTTAGAAATAAAATCTGCGCTTCTACTCCTCTGTCTGGGGACTTGTTCACTGGAAATTGGAGCAGTGGCTTTCCTGGAAGGACCTCCCTGAGTGACTGTTCTTCCTTGCAGTTCATGCACTCGTGCCTGTAGGGTCGAGGTAGGCTTGCCATCCCACCTCATCATGTCCTCTCCGTGGTCACGCAGGTAGAACCATAGGGTGGCCCGTGGTGTGTATCCCCTTCTTTGAGCCAAAGGACGCTTATTCCTAACAGCTGAGACACTGCTCTGTCGAGGTGGGGAGTAGGACAGATCTTCTTTGAGTTGCTGGACTTCCCAGGATAGTTTCTCCACAGCAGAGACAAGCGAGGAAGAGATATTTGTGTTGTAATCTCGGAGTCTATCTATCACCTCTGCCACCGTTGGTGTCTCGTCATCTTTCCAGGACATCACTGCCAATGAGTTTGCATGCGAAGATGGTGCGCTCCGTACAAACTTCCGCCACATGGGTCGTGTGCACTCGGCTTCATCTGGATCTTTGGATGACCGTTGATCGTCCAGGTCACCATAAATCACCTCAAACACAGCTAATTCCCTTAGATACTGGATGCCTTTCTCCATAGTTGTCCATTTTCCTGGGCGATATGTAACATCTTCTTTAAAGGGATACCTTTCCTTCACTCCAGACAGGAGTCGCCTCCAGAGGCTGAGGGCTTGTGGCTTTTTTCCTATTGCTTTGTCAACGCCCCCTTCCCCAGAAAGGGATCCCAATTGTTTGGCTTCTTTTCCCTCTAGTTCCAGGCTACTGGCCCCATTATCCCAGCATCGGAGCAGCCAGGTGACAATGTGCTCACCTGAACGACAGCTATAATCTTTTCACATATCTCGCAACTCGCTTAAGGACAGGGATCGGGTGGTCTCTATTTCATTTATTACTTCTCCCTCCTCTCCCCGCGATGGCCCTGGTTCTTCATCATCCCATTCTAAACGAGTTGATGTCCGCTTCCAATATTTTGTCTTGTGTATGGGGGCAACTGATACTGGTACGAGTTTATTTTCTGAGCTAGCTCCGGTACTTGTTGTGGGGGTTTGAGTGGCTGCAGTGCCTGTCGTCCGGGCTGGATTGTCTACAGTGCCAGTCACTTTGCATTTCAATCCAGAGACATTCTCTTCCCCCTGGGGGCATTGAATGCTGTTGAGCAGGGCTCGGTATGCATGGGCCAGACACCAGCATGTTGCAGTTATCTGTGTCTCTCTGGAGTTCCCAGCGTAACAACATACTTTCTCCAAATATTCTACTAGTTTTTTAGGATTCTGCACTTGTTCGGGGGTGAAACTCCAAAACACTGGGGGTGCCCACTGCCCTAGGTATTTGCCCATGCTATCCCACATGCCCTGCCACTCGTAACTATCAAGCCTCGGGGCAGATTTCTGGGTGATATTCTTAAGTTGCTTAGTCAAAACCAAAACAACATGCCCAAAAACTAACAATAAGTGCATCTTAACCACCCAAGGATGTTCAAGATACAAAGATGTTGTTGTAACAAAGGCACAGACATCATAGAACAAAGTTGCAAAGGTATTATTCTGTATTTCCTCCATATAAAATCTCTCAGAGGAGGAGGTATAATTGCTAATTGCCTCAACAAGGTGGTATCCGAAGTACAGTAACGGTTTCAGCAAAAACCCCAAATACCAGATAAAGCTGAAAACGAGTGTTTTTATAACAAATCTTGTAGGCAAAACATTACTAATCACAGCAGAACACAGCAGACTCAACAAATCAACACCAATCTGTAACACCAACTGCAAAAAGGACAACGTGGTGCTGTGACCAGCAGCTGTTGTTATCTCCAACCCTTGAGCCCCACGTTGGGCGCCAAAAAGACTGTCGTGGTTTAGCGGCAGCTCAGCCCCACACAGCCGCTCGCTCACTCCCCACCGGTAGATGGGGGAGAGAATCAGAAGGGTAACGCCCGTGGGTTGGGATAAGAACAGTTTAATAATTAAAATTAAAAGAAAACAACAGTAGAAATGCAATGTAAAGGAGAACAACGAGAGGCGCAAAGCCCCGGGGGAGGGGGGAAGGGAGGGGAGAGGGGGAACGAACCGCCGGAACAAACTGCCCACGCCGCAGCCGCGCGCCGCCCGCCGACCCGACGCCGCGCCGCCTCTGTGCTGGCGCTGCAACTGCCCCCACCTCAATATATTGGTCATGGTGTCACATGGTATGGAATGAACCTGCCATTGGCCAGTCGGGGTCAGCCGCCCCCACCATGGCCCTGCCCCTCCCAGCTCCCCCCGCCACGCGGCAGAGCGCGGGAAGCTGGAAAGGCAGCCGACCCCCACAGTGAGGAGAATTAACCCCTTCTCAGCCAAAACCAGCACACCTGTGAAGGAAGCCCAACTGTCCCAGGCCACATAGGATCACACCCTGTTCCCAAGAGATCCCTGAGCTGGACAGCCAGGGAATTCAGGGTCAAGGGAGCATTGAAGAGTTTACATGAAAGTATTATTTTCCTATGCTGATATACCAATATTAGCAGAAAAACATTAAGACCTGTAGCCTTGGTGGCTAGGTCTCAGTGTTTTCTTCCAGACTTCATGTATTTAAAGTGCTTTGAAGATGAGTGTGTCTTGTTTGTGGTCATGCACTTAATGTACAGTATGGTTAGGAACAGAATTTACTGGGATGCTGTAGCCCCTTTCTAGAATTAGAGGTGAGATTCTAATTGCAACTAACTTGACTTCAGTGTACTTCAGAGAAAATTTCAATGGGACAGGTCATGGGTTTTTTCAACAACCTCTGAACAGAATCAAAAGAGTCTTCCACTTCTTCCCCATATCATTAATGAAAACACAGGTCCTTCATAGAGCTCTTACACAATATCCACAAAAGAAAATCAAGTATCAATACAATTTCCTTGTACTGCACAAAGACCTTGACTCTTCTGCGTTTTTTTAGATATTAGTTAACATTTTCTCTCTTAAAAACTGCTCTGTGGATCTCTCAGGAGTACCAAAGGATGTCATGTTATGTATCAGTTGCTATGGTAACTAATCCTTTCTAAAAGGGAGAAACAGAAAAAATTTGTAGAAGTCCATTTCTTACTACGAACAAAGGATGCCACTAAATAGTCTGTAGTGGCAATGCATCCCATTGCCTTCCTTTGTTTTACTCTTATTTATAAATGATCACAACTGATTTAGTACAGGACCGTATAGTTTTTTCTTTCAGTCTGAATATTCTGAGTTTCCTGTTTCCATGGAGTGTCAGAAAAACAATTTAATTGAACTCAGAAAAAAGTGGAGGGTTTGTGAAAAGGGGTTGAGTCTATTCCAGATGTCTTATTTTATTTGTGGGAAGGCATAATATTAATGAAGAGTCTTTAGGGGACATACTTTAAATTGGAAATGGTTACGCTTCCCAGAAAAATTACATCTAGTGAAGAAATTAGGGCTAATTTTACCATATTTCTCTATTTCTTTCTCTCTTTCTTGCACCAGAGGAATATCACCAGGACTGGAAAGGTCCTTCATGTCTTGGTCACTCTTTGACCCCAGTGGAAGCCTCCATGTTGCAATGAGATGTAGATTTAGTTTATAATCCTTTCATAATAAATTTCTGAGATATCATTTGCTGGTGGCACAGAACTCCTGAACTGCATTTGCCGAGTCCAACAGTGGTAACCAGTAACTCTTCAAAGAAAAGTACCGCATCAACTGGCTGAAAGAGAAATTTCCTTATACCCGATCTGTATCAATCCGTAGCCTCTGAGGATTCTGCCTATAGATGGTAGTAACAGTCTTCATCAAAATCCATGAAAAAAATCACTACTGGTGTAGCTTTATGCCAGTGTAAGACTCAAAAAGAGCAGTTTGGGAGTACTGCTCTCAAGAACCTCCAACAGCGCAGTTACTGCAAGGGGCAGCCCTTTGCCCAGTCGCAGGGGTACCCCCAGGCACAGAGATGACACACGCACTGCGACAAAAAAGACATAGGGCAGGACATTTCTGGTTGTTGAAATATGAGCGAAGGTGATAGTGGTGGGTAGAAATGAAGAGAATACTTTTATAAAAGCTCCCTAAGTCATGTCAAAATATTTCTCATTAGCTTTTCTTGCCCACTTCCTTTCTCCTCACTGCTGTCTTCCACAACACGACAAGAATCATGAAGAAGTAAACAACCTAATTCAAAGAGTTGTGTAAAAAAAATGTGTTCGAGGTTGTTCAGAGGTGCAGGAGAAAGAACAAACAAATTAGCGATTCTATTAGTTGGCTTTCTTACCAATCTACTGGCAAAGAAAGCACATACTTTGCCAGAATGAAAACTGCAGAATAAATCTGCTTACACACACACAGCTTGAGAACTGTGGCCATTTAATAAGTGGCTCCATTTAACATAACTCTGAGGAATGGATTATATTTACTTTACCAGATTTACCAAATTACTCGCCTGCCTACAACAAACAAGTCACCTACAGGAGATAAATGTAGCTCAGCTGTAACAGCACTCTCCTTCAACTGGTAGCAAGACAGAAAGGGTACTCTGTAAAGGAAAGGAAATTCCTTAGCCCTTCTAATTGCTGGCCTTAAGAACTGGAAGCAAGCACAGAAAAATAGGATCTAAAGAATTCTGTAATATGCATAATTATTTTCTATATTTAGAACTAATTATAAAACAAACAAGTGTTTATTGCAGAAAAGAGTTCTATGATCATGACTTACTTTCCAGTATCTATAGCAAGACTGGATTAAATAATTTATTCCGTCAACTAGAATCCTCCATATCTGAAGAGACATGGCAATGGAAATGAGGTTCCTTTAGAGAAGCTTTAATTCTGCCTTACAGAAGAGAAAAAGCTACTATATGAAGTAATTTTTTTTGGTGTTTGAATGCTACAGTGTCAGCAGAGCAGCTGTGAGAAGGAAAGAAAACCAGGTAGAAACTAGCCTTGAAGTATGTTTGATGGCAAATAACCTAAAAGCTATAGATCACCGAGGAAGTGGCACAGCCAGATGTTAAGGGAAAGGGAAGAGCTGCAAAAGCTTCTAGAATTTTTAGGGTTATTTGATACCAGCTAATTACACGGTTGAGGGAGCTGAGCTCAGGCAGGGCTGGTGATGGGAACAGAGCTGCTTGATCTAGGTCACAGAACTGCTACGACTCAAGTTTTTCTGAGGGACTTTTATAGCTCCCATCTGCATAGTATCTAAGAGCCTTACATTCCTTTAGTGTGTTTATTCTCAAAATGTCCCTGTGAGGCAGGGAAGCACTGTTATTACCATTTTACTCATAGGAAAAAGAAACCTGGAGACTGTAGGGAAGATCATCAGTTGGCATAAATAGTCAAAGCTCCATTAAAACCAAGAGTATCTGCTGATTCTCCAGTAAGGTGAGTGGAACTAAGATGATTTAAGCTAGCTGAGTTTTTTTTCCCTACATGATTTGTCGAAGGTCACACAGGAATATGACAGTAATGGAAAACGAACCCAGTCTTCTGAGGAACACTAATGACTGGCCCATCATCTTGTTTTTCATGTGTGATATAGGCAAACACGACTGAAGAAGAAACCTGAGCCCCAGAGCTGTAAAATGCACAAGGAAGTAGATGCACAGATTTAATTTACTTCTGCTATTGCAGCCTTTTTCTGGTTCTTTCTGACTATCTGTTGTTGGATTTGTGGGTTGGGTGCTGGTTTGTTTTCCTTTTTTTGAGGGGGGGTGGGGAGGAAGTAATTCTTGCTGTATTTCTGATGATACATTTCTCTTCGGCCTCCCCTGCTTTTCCCTCAGTAGGTATTTGTCCATTAGTTGCCATCATGCTCCCCACTCCATCTGCAGCCGTAGGGTCCTATACTCTCTCCCCGTGCTGTGGCACACTTTGTGGAATGCACCAGCGGCCTGTGACCCCAGGGCTTTGTCCTTTGCAGATGTCCAGTTGCCAGCAGAAAGTATTTCCAGGCTAAATGCACAGTATCTTTCAAAAACAATGCCTTCGCATCCAAACACTACAACACAGTTTGGTCCAGTATCAGCAAAACAACCTTAAGGAGAGCAAAAGATGTATCAATACCTGGGGCTGGAGAGACTGTCATTCTACCAGCAGCAGAAACTACCTGAACTGGACATAAGATGCTTGTTTCTCATGAAAATGAAGTTGGGAGATTGAGGCATTTTTCCAAAATTAATAGTCAGTTGTTTTAAAGCAACTGTCACTGAATTTAAATCACTTTGAATTTCATAGTTGTGAAACATAAAAAATATTTTGTACATTTTTAAATACTTTAGCGGTAACAAAATGAAACTAAACAATTCACTTCCTGCAAGTTGCTGTCCATATCAACTGCTATTTGAAGATCCATCTTATCTGTTGATACTACATCTGGCAGCCTTGAACAACATTCATTACAGCTGAATTTTTCAAATAGAAAATTTGCCAAGCCTCGAAAAAATGCACAGGGATGACAGATGTCAGTCATTTCTTCTGACAGGTCAATTGCAAATTTTTGCTTCAGTGGTTTAGGTTTTGCAGCATTTAAAGCAAAACAAGAATTATCACTAGAGTATAAAATGAATTAAGGTGCATAAACTGAATGCCAAAGACAGATAGATATATACTGATAACATAAAATTACTACCATGCAAACAAAATACCAACTACAGGCAGCACAGGGAGCATACTACTGTCTATCAAGACAGGAAAAGATTTGTGCTGTCATTGGAAATACTTTTACAGCAGTCAAAAGAGAAGCCTTGAACTTGACAAAGAAGGTCTGCTCTTTCTTTGATCCTATCAATCAAGAGTCCAGTAGGTCCTAACTCAAATAAGTTATATCTTAGTTTCACCCTTGGACAAATACCAAGTCGTTTTCCTTCTACCATTCTGAAAAACAGTTGATTTACACTTTTTCTGGAATGTAAGAAATTATCTTTAGAATGTAACTGATGCTTGCAGGGTCATTGACCATTGCCTCTACAGAAAAACGTCAAGGTGACAAATGTGTCTGAGGATGACTATTTTTAATGTTGGATGGCATGGCAGAAAACTAATTACGGGTGTCATTTATGTTTTATTTGTGCAAGCAAGATACTGTCAGCAGCATACTAATATAACACAATAGACCAGATAAATTCTGCTGTCATTTATACTATGCAGAACCCGCAGTAAGTCCACTTAGCTATAACAGAAATGCAAACTACAGCAAGAGAAAGCCAAAGTTATGCTATCGGTTGGTAAGTTGTCTCAGTGCCCACTAGTACCATCCTAGTAAATCCTAGGAACAGAAATCTATAGACAAATTTGGAGTGAATAATATATGTATAAAGTATCTATAATGTATCTCCTAGTTCTTGATAAACAAACCCTGGAAAACTACTCATCTGGAGTCTTCTAAGTTATTCCTTAAGCAATATGGAAGTCAGTATTATTTTAACATTTTTAGCTTTCAGTGGGTTAGATTTTCTTATCATACAATAATCACATATTAGGATTAAGGACAAAAGAAAGTAGGAATCCTTTCTGAGGCCAGTTCAGAAGCCTCCTACAAGACTTGGAAAAACTTGGATTAATGATATTTTAATATTTTTTTCCTCCCTTTAATTTCTTGCAAAGTTTAATAAAAAGGCAATACCTTTTAACATGAGCAACTCATGGAGTAGGAAAAACAGATGAGCTTTCAGTCACATAAAACTTTCTTCAGATACCTTCAGCTGTTTAAACACTACAGAATTTCTCATTTACATCTATTAAGCGCCATAGTTACAGCCACATTAGTACCACTTTTCTCTTTATATCACAATCTCTATTCAAAAACCGTATGAATCCTGAATCCTACAAACAGCACAAATCCTATGAATCCTGATACCAATGTGAAACATCTCAATGCCACCGTCAGATAGCTTTTCACATACTAGTCATCAACAGCAGAAGAGGAGATGCTAATAAGTTTCAACTCAAGGGTACCGTATAACACAACTAAGCCCATATGGTTTAGCGAACACAGCCAGCTTTCCAAGATTATTTTAATATGCATACTTTGGTCCTTGCAGCCGGACAAGCTGGGGTTTTATTTGTTGTCTTTTTTTTTCTTTCTTTTTTTATGTCTCTACCATCTGTTTTATGAATCCTTGAATTTATAATATAAAGGTCATTGTTTCAGCATATGGGGAATTAGATTTCCCTTTAAAGACAGAAGTTGGCAATAATTAAATGAATATATACATTTTAATAAACGTATATGTACATGCGCCGCCATAAGTGTTTTGGACCACGTAACTTTAAAGCATTTGATAAATTGCTAGGAGGGTTCTTAGAGGGAAGTCTTGAATGAATGGCACTAAGGAAGAGCTTTTAATCAGGTCCTTGGGGATCTGGTATGGATTCTTCATATTTAAAATAGACACAATTAAGGTACATTAATGATTTTTATTTTTAAATGTATGTCTGTGTAGGAAATACTGTTGCAACACTCTCTCAGCAATATAGCAAATGTCCACCTAAGATCCTAAAGCAGAGGAAGGTAATATTAAAATTAAAACCTGAAACAATACAGGTTTCACTCAGGCTCTCATTGAGTCCTACTCACCACCACCTGGATGTCTATGATGTCCAAGAAGTCTGTCCAGCTGTCAGGGCAGGGGTGCTTATGTGGTCCAGGCAGTGGTCAGGTACCCCAATGCTCCTGTCTCCTGTCTCCAGATATTAGGTCCAGGATCTGTTGTGGTGACAGGGAGAACAAGGGATGGCAGCTGTCAAGTCCTTGCCAGATCTCTGCAGTTCTTTGTAGGCTGGTGACAATGTTCAGGTTTTGGAGATGTGTTTTTAAGACCTTCTGGAGCTGACAGTGAGGAATGTCTCCATCCTGTCCCACCTCTGTGAGTCACCAGGAGTCACCACTATCCTTTGTCTCCAAAGCTGGGTGGCCTTATGAAACTGCAGGTAGATGCACTGGGGTCTTGAAGTCATGCCAACCCTGATGGGTTAACGTGAGCCTCTTTCCTGCTGTTTGCCCCCTTGGTGCTTCCACACCCAGACATTCCCACCAATTCCCCATTCCCATTGACCTTAGCCTTTCTATTACAGTCCTCTACATCTGTCTTTTTGACTGTCTTGGTATGTACTGCTCTTGAAGGAAATTGTCTAATGCTTAGGGTCAATAATTACTTCAGGTAACACTTTGTAAGATATGAACTTTTGGTGAATGATTACTCATCCAGATCCTTAGGATGTAAAATGAGATGGCAAGACAATCCTACAGTGCTTGCAGAATATAACGCAGCAGAGATGTGCTGGGATATCAGAAGACAACCAAATGGAAATGAACTTCTCTGTGACCAAAGGAAGAATCTCACAAAATATCACTTGTGGCAGTATTAAAACAGTGGCCACTAACGCCCAGTTTCTTACTGCTTCATTCATTTGGAATTTCAATAGCATCACAGCCCTTTCTGGGAAGAGGGACAAGGGAATCAAGGCACTAACATTCAAGGGTGGACACAGTGTGTGTAGGATGTCTGCTTGGCTATCAGGACAGAAGACTGAATAGCTAGTGTTATTTAACCCATTTCTAAGATCAGGCAAGGGGATTTGTGGGATTTGTGATTTTTATATGTATGTGTAGACTATATACTTAATAGGCTGTGGGTTCATGGCTTGATGAGCCCCTTGGGATCAGAATGGCAAGAGGGACACAGCCATTCTTGATAACTCTCTTGTGTTCCTTGCGCTAGGATGGCATCTTCCTTCCTCCACCCAGAAAGTAGTTTAAGACCAAGGCAAATATAAGAAAAATTACATGGCGTATCACTTTTGGTAATTTATTTTAACATTGTTTCTCAGATGTGATTATTTTAGGATTGAGAAAGTATTATATTATATTATATTATATTATATTATATTATATTATATTATATTATATTATATTATATTATATTATATTATATTATATTATATTATATTATATTATATTATATTATATTATATTATATTATATTATATTATATTATATTATATTATATTATATTATATTATATCTATTAGTTCTGGGGATAATTTGTTATCACTTGAACTAGATAATTGAAAAATCAACTTTTAAACTATATTTGTGTTGTGGAATTCAAAGCTCTGGGTAGTTATTTCAAAAAGGATTTATGGGGTTTTATTTTTCCAGCTTTATAGAATGCATACACTGTGCTACGTAAAAATAAGAATACATTTTATCGTCCCCTACTTTGACACCTGAAAGCAGTTAAGAATCTGTCGGAAGCTCAAGTGTTTCCAGTCACTGACTTCCCTACTGTAGATAAAAGGCCAGTCTGGGTTTTAGAAAACCTTTTCTTCCCATAATAGATGGTGTATTCCATCTAAATTAAGCACAGAGAATTAACAGGAGAGAAAAAGGTAAAAATCCCGAAGATCTCAATTAGTAACATAAAATACTAGCCATTCTTAATGCCTATTCCATCATTTGCAACGCAACAAAGCAGGCCATGCATTTTACTTCAGCACTGACTTCCCTCCTCAGCCTCATTCTCTATTTGCAGGTCATACAAGTTTAACGTATCGCCACATTAGCTCCTCTCAGCTCATGCTGAGGGAAGGACCCCTGCAGTATCACGGCTGTCCATCACATTGAAGTGATTAGACAAAATCTTGCTTCCCCTGGCAGTGATGAGCTAGCAGTGGTGAGCCTCTGCCAGCCCCGTCCAGCTCCCCACTGACTGTTGCAGCTGAAGCTGAAAATCCAGCATGCATTGTCATCCCTGACAGCATCTGTCAGAGGCTGCCTATCAGCTCACTGCAGTTTTGACCCTCAGACGCTGAGCCAGTGTCTTCAGCTTACCATGCCTCGGCAAACTGCCATGATGGCTATAATAGGAGGAAGAGAGGATTTGCCTCTTGAAACCTGACTTTTTCTCTGCTGTTTTTCAGTATTCCTGAAATTATTTTTAAAAGCACTAACGTTAACCTGTTTGAACACCATAAAGTGCTTAAAGTCCCAAACTCAGTTATGACAACATGTATTCTTTAAAGTCCTTCAGACAATAACCTTAGTTCCTGTTTGGGAGGTCTGAAATTATGAATTCTGATCTGTCAGGGATAAACAGGCATACAGTCACATGTACGAACAATTCTCACTGGTATCAATGTGAAGCATATTGTGGACAAAGGGCAACATTTAACAATTTTTGTAACTCTTTACACGTTTGGTATCACGCCTTTGAGTGCTTGGGCACATCATAAGACAGAAACTTCAACCTGAGCAGAGTCCTTAGGAGCTACTGCAGTTTTAGAATGAGAAATAGCAACACAATCTGAGGTAATCTTTGAGATTCTTTGAAAATGTAAGCACTAAAGAGCATTTTTTCCTCATTTTGTTTGTATTCTTGCATACCAATATTTATTCCCCAACACAACACAACTACTGCAGTTAGTTTTTACAAAAATATAAATATAGAGGAAATAATTCTTGTTCCATGCAACAGTCTTTCTTTTTTTGATAGCAGAACAATGTTTATGAGTCAACAGCAGTTTATTGCTTCTCTGTCTCAAGGTTTTTTTGAGACAGGCTCTCAAATTAGGTTGGATCTTCACTCACATCAGTCAGAGAGAACTCATTGATTTCAGTGTCTGCAGACTGGAGCAGATCAAGTCTTTATCCCCCACTTTTTTCTTTCTCAACTCAACTTTTTGTTAAAATGTGTAAAAATGTTTCCTGAAACCTCCAAAGACGGGACAGGGGGTCCCATTAACAGTAGTAATTTTATTGGCCTTTCTGCATCTTTATCAGCATCTTTGAGAACTGATGGAGAACTTAACAATGCTGTAAATAACTGTTTGCTCTCTTTAAATATGATGATCTCTCCTACATTTAATCAATAGCTAGCATTTTAAAGCAGAGAGAGGTAGATGTAACACCCCACAGGAACCATGATTTTGGATTAAAACCATTTAGCACTGCAGTACATATCAGTAATAAATATTAATTTGACTACAGAAGAAGCCAAGGAACTTAAGTATTCAGAGATGTACTGCTATCCAGGAGTATACCCAAAAAGTGTGACAGTTACAACTCAACAAACAGCAAAACAGTTTTCCCCAAAAGGTTTAATGTAATAGTGGGGAAAAGCATGCAGGAACTCAAGAAATACACACAATTTAAATACAGAGGGACAGTATACACCAATATAAGCTCTTTCCCATTCATATTCTGTCCAAAAGAGCAAGATTTTGATAGTAGGAAGGTAGAGAAAAGATAAGAGGCATAGCTGTACACAAGATGCTCTCTGCGTTCCTATTATAGTGTAATACAAAAATAGCTTTGAAATACAAAAAAACTCCATGTTGTGAGCTGGCTGTATTCCTTCTAGTTATTTTAA
Source organism: Phalacrocorax carbo (assembly GCF_963921805.1). Classification (NCBI taxonomy): domain Eukaryota; kingdom Metazoa; phylum Chordata; class Aves; order Suliformes; family Phalacrocoracidae; genus Phalacrocorax; species Phalacrocorax carbo. The sequence goes on along the minus strand of NC_087517.1, from coordinate 37,404,056 downwards.
CCCACAACAAAACAAAACAAAAAACTGTAGAACGCCCCCCAGTTTGGGTAGCGTAAAAGAGAAGGGTGACAAGTTGGGTAATAAGAACACTAATGGAGCAAACTTCAAAAAACCCAAATATATAAGTGACAAAACATGTAGTATTACTAGGCTTTCAAATACCCAGTGCACATGGTCTTCTCACAGACTACATGACCTAGATCATGGCTGCTTAAATGCCATGCAAATCCAGACCAGAACCAGATCACAAATAATTTTTTCCAGCCTTGATTCAGTCATGAATAATTATGGAACTGTAAGCCTGAATTTGATGTTGGTCAAATTAAAGGAACCAATAACCTGGAATTTGGATACAACTAATGATTAAAGATAAAGGGCTGAATTCATAGAAAACATGACTTCCTGGAGTTCACGGGCTTTTGGGCTCTATCATCACGTTGCAGCCAAGAAAGTTACCCTGAGTTTAGACAGAGGACTCTTCCATACAAGTGGAAAGATTACTTTGGATTTGGCAGATTAACTGGCACACTACAATCCTGAATTTGCATCAGGCATCTAAAGATTATAGGGATTACTGTACTAGTCAGATGAAAGTTTCATTTAGCCCAGTATCTGGCCTTTAACAACAGCCATTCGTAGAGGCTCAGAAGTATAGGGCCTTGGGATGGAGTGATCATTCCCCTGTTTCTGAGCTTCCAGCAGTTCACAAATTGGCAGTTGCCTCACCAGTATCATGATTACCTCTATTTCACTTATTTAAACATATTTTGAACCCATCAAAATTTGTGGCATCTAAAAAATTCAGTGGGTATGAGTTTCTCAACATAATTATGCATAATACAAAAAAGTTCTTTTCATTTTGTATAAACTGACTGCCTGGTCATTTCATTTCATGTGTGTTGGTTTATGTCCTTTGAATAGTGAATAGTCATTCCCTCAAGACTTTCCCCGTGTCATTCAGGATTGTATAGATCTCTATAATAACCATTCACAGTAGTTTATCTTCTAAGCTATAGAGTCAGTTATTTCATTTCCTCTACATACGGAAGGTATTCAGTACCTCTGATCATTATTCTTTGTTTTTCTAGGTTACTACATACTCTGCTGAAACAAGGTGAACAGACTTGTAGCATATATTTAAATGTGAGTTCCCCAAAGCTGTATGGAGCTGTATAACAATGATTCATCCTGTCCTTTTCAGTGTTTCCTAACACCTTCACTTTCCTGTGCACCACTTAATACCAAGCTAACATTTATAGGTAACTGCAGATAGGCTTATAATGCTCTCTTAATAATGGCGTATTTAGAACCTACCATGGTATATGAAGATTTTATTTGTTTGCTTGTTTTCCCCATGTGCATGGCTTTTTGTTTATCAACACTGAATTTCATCTGCTGCCTACTTGGCACAGTGAGATGGTAGAAAAATGGTCTATAGCCAGCCTCAGTTTCAATACTCTCTATCATCTGCAAGCTTTCCTATTCACCCATTTTTCATCATACAGGAATATTTTAAATAGCAAACATTCCAGTGTCTCATTTCATTGTAAAAATAGACCATTTCCTCTGACTCTGCTTTCTAACTTTAAAGTAGCTATCAGTTTCTGAGAATAGTTTATTTTATGACAGGTTAGTTCCTTTAACAGCCATTGGCAAAGAACCTTGTCATATGCTTTGCCGTGCTTCAGGGAGGGAAAATGCAGCTGGTGCAGAGCAGAGCTATGGAATTAATGAAGAGATATAAATACTTACAACACTATAGTAGGGGTCAAAATACTCAAGGATCATATTAAAAGATAAGATTATTGCCATTAGATACACCTTACTGAAAAAATATCTTGTAGAAATGACTACTTAATCGGCAAAAAGCTGTGCTAGAAGTTGAAATGTGATTTAGTCTAGAAATAGAGTGCATTATTTTTAAATGGTGAAGAAAATTAATCATTCAAACAAATAACCAGAAGCAGTGCTGGATTCTATACTATGTACAATATTTCTCAAAGTTATCTTTCAGTTAAAATTTTTTCTTGCAAGTTCTAGGTTTTCTATTATGAAGAAAATTAGATTAGTCTGTTCTAATGATATTTTCTGAGCTGAGTCTAGAGTCTACTTAATGATGTGCTGCTTTATTAATTCCTTTTTTGGTCCAGTTCCTGGAAAATGTGCTAACAATCCACTTCTGTATGGGTTCAGCCTAGAAATCTTACACAGATATTATTTTACTAAAAGTAGTCAGTTAACGGTTTTCTCTCTGTATTCTCATCCAAAGAAATGCACTGTATTAATAAGCATTCACACTGTGGTATTTACAAACACTGTACCACTCTAGTACAGACTGTTCTTATGGGAACACCTTGGATTAAAATATTTAAACACTACCAAATCTCTTCCTTGAATCCTCTCTCTGGATAACCTGTACAACAGGCATCCATATGCAAAGTTAGTAGCTGGCCACTTTCTGATTTAAATTTTGAGTTAAACTGCTATAGAGATGCTATGACAGATGTGGAATACAACAGCTGCTTAAAGGAGCAATAGATGTCTGTTCTCATCTCCTTGAGTGACGGTGATATAATGCCTTTATTCTAAAATTGCTGTGAAGATCTCCCATGTGGCAAAAGGCAGCCAGCATAGAAAATGAGAGGGTTCACTGCTTTCAGCCTTATGATTATACAATTATCTGTCTGATAAACTGTTCCAGAATCATCTGAGCCAAAAGCCGTAAATCTGTTCAATGCTATATCAATTTGTGCAATATTTTTTCCTGTAATCAAATGTCATATTCCTGTTCTAGCCGACTTTAGCTTATATTGTTCCATAAGCCATATGATTTCAGTGTGTATACAGCGTGATTGTCCTTGCTCCAAGCTCCATAAACAAAAAGAAAATTTATTTATTTGGAATGCATCGGCTACACTTTTTTTTCCTGCAATGCTGAAAAATGTGCCCGAGCTCATCTGAAGTGATGCATGTTATTTGTAGTTTACTGTCTACACCACTGACAGTTTAGAGATCAAATAATGAAGTGTGAGAGGTGCACTGATCACTGCAGACCCAGTTATGTTACATTTCAAGAGAAGATATGCAGCAGACTCACAAGCATCCACCACCACTCAACAGCTTATTAATCAGCAGCCCGCTGGTCTCTCATCATCTTTGCTATTTCACACCGTCAGGAGCTGTGTTTACACGAGAGGTCTCAGTGAAGTTGTTCCTAGGAAGGACACAAATACCTGCCTCGTCCTTTTTCTGCCTGTAGAATGTGCTCATTGCCAAATCCAGATGGGGTCTCTGGTTAAATGGATGTCATTTACCTCAAAAAAAGAAACACATGGTAAACTACATAAACAGATCTCTCTTGCCAGTTCACTTGGGGTTCAGCATAAGACCACTCTAAAACAATGAAACAAAATGTAGAGAGTAATTTTCAACATTTCCTGACATGCATCCTGTTTTTTCCCTCTTTTTCCCAAACAAGAAGAAAAATAATTACTACTTATATTCAGAAAACAAAAATTAAGCAGTCCAAGATCAAGGGTTATTTTCAGCCAAACAGAGGAAGCCCAGAGAATATTGCTTGTAAATTGTGCAATAATGAATGCATACCTCTAACTTTCTAGCTTTGAAAAATAAACAGGTAAATTACCTGCTGGCTATTTACTGGTAAGTATTTGGGTAGCACTCTCCGGGACTTCCTTCTGCAAGCTGCAACATCAGGAAACATAAAATGAGGAGTGGGAGGTTTTGCCAGAAATATGTGGGGGCAATAAAAATGGGACTACACAATGAACACTCTCCTACACTCGTGCAAATAGAGGGAAGGGTGGGGAAGTGGTATTTCAGTGTGATTTGCTTGACAAAGGCTTAGTGAAGAACCAAAGATTTAGCTTATTACTTTTTATTGAAAACACTGTTCTCAGTGAGGTTTTTTTTGTTAGCGAAGTATAGACACAATGCTGAACTGAGGACAAGAGAAAACGGTGATTAGCTCTGACTGAATACAGTGAACAAGGTCGGTCAGGCCATCATGAGCACAGAAACGCTTGTATTAAAATAATGTCCTCTGCTAATTTCTTTTCATGATCTGAAATTTTGCTGGTTTCAGCTATGATTTACCACTCTTTAAACAGTTGTTAAAACCCCCGTTTGCATAAAGCATCCAGAACAGTCATTCTCCATACCTTCAGGAAAGCTCACACTGTGGGGTTATGTTTCATGCTACCTCCTAACTCAGCAAGGACTCCAAACAAGCCCCACGCTATGGTGAAAAAGGAAAGCACAGAATGAAAAGACTGTCAGCCACAATGCAGGACTTCCTAAAAATGTAGGTCTGTTCCCAAACAATGGCACTGGGGCCAGCAACTAACTTTTTAAGAAAACAGCTATCCCACTGTGAACAATTTACCTGTTGTACACTTTACCTGCTGTTAACTCTTCCACTCCCAAAACAATATTCTAATCCTTAATGGAACGGCTTTTCATCATACACCATTCATTTGTGTGCATTAGAAACTGTGCTGCTGACTGATTTGCAGTAATGAGTCTCACCGTGGTAGGCTTTTGATGTATCATCTTCTGTTTCAAGAGGGGGAAGTTGTAGGATGTGGTGGGATGATGGAACTGTTGTGAACATGTAGGAATTACACTGTGAAAAATTATTGTTGACCAGACAACGTGACAGGGAGTCAGCTCCAACCTTTTCTTTTTTAAACAGAACCCATCCATTTTGCATCCTTGATTTCATATTTCAGTAAAAAATACACATATATTCTTTTCAGAGGTGGGACGAAAAGCAATTATTACCTTGCCTTACTAAATCTACCAACGGATACAGGAGAAAACTTCAGTGGGTGACAGTTCATTTGTTAAATGCTGTATACACAGCATGGTATACCAAAGTGGAAATTAATTACTTCACTCTGATTTTTTTATTATGTATTATTTGTAAGACATCTGTGCTCAGAACTCCCAAATGAACTCAAAGCTCTGCCACTTCAGATGTTGTAAAGTAGTACAAATGTAATAATAAGGTATGTATACTGGTTATATATAAAGTATATGGAATGGCCTTACTGCCCAGCCAGCAGATAGCAAGGCATTCCAGGCAATTTAAAAATATATGAACAAAGTGTTTACACCTTTATTTTCTTCTTCTTTTTTTTTTTTTTTTTTCTGAGAGCAAAATGGGGGACTGACAGTTGTAAAAAATGAAGGAAAAGAAGAGAATTTCCTACACAAACCAGTATGAATACATGAGTGGTTTTTCATTTCACTGACATTTCAAAAAAATTTAAATTAAATTCTGCCTGCAGAAAGACTGTTAACTGACCATCCATACAGTTGCTTAAAAAAACCCCAAAACCACTGATGAAGAACCAAAGTTTAAAAAAAAAAAAAAAAGAAGAAACTTTTAAGATTTCTATATGTTATATAAAAGTTTTCAGACTAGTAATGGAAAACATTAGATCAACTTTCAGATTAAATGGACAGAATTATTAGCTCTTATTCAATTTTCGGTCATGTATTATGCTTTTTCTGTCACAATATCTGTTGGTTTTATATGACAATTTCTTTCTTTCACTTCTAAGTTTAGATCATTGGCAGCTTTATCATTCTGTGCCTGCTGATGAAGTAAGAATTAACACTATCTTTGGATGCTTGATGATAAATTAACAATATTTCCAACATGCTCTTGCAGGAAGCTCAAAAGTATCATGATCTGATTACCCACCTAATTGCTTCCTTCCCTTTTGTCCTTTTGACTAGTAGCAAAAGCACTTTTTTGACTGTTTATCTTGTATTTCCTATACATGAATGAGTACCCTGAGTATTTCCTTTTCTTTTTGGTCAATAACAGGTTCATTTGCTCACAGACACACACACACTGAGTCTGATCCAAAAACCCTGAAATCCATTTCCAAGTTTGTCCCTTGCAAATCTGTTCTCCCTGCAGGAAAACTTCTCCTTAATCTAGCTTATAGTCTTCCACAGTTATGAGTGAACATACATAGGCAGAACACATGAAAATGAGCATATAATATTTTTTAAAGTTGCATATATAGCATCATTGTGGTTTTTTAGGTACAACCAGCTCCTCTTTTCAGTCTTAAGTCCAGCTCTCCACAAACCCTAGTAACAGGGGAAGTGAGGGAAAGAGTTTAAAAAGCCCATCACACTTACTGTTATTATCTGGAGAGTGCAAATTATGTGTTAGGAAAAGCAGCCAGCAGGAAGGGACAAGCAGTGATGGAGCTGAAGGCAGGAGAAATTCACCTACTTCCAAACTCAGGAGAGAATACCACATTTATCCTTGTCTAGTCTGCTACACCCAATAGGCTAATTTAACTTACCAATGTCCTACTTTTAGGAGACAGAAGAGGCTACACAAATTCAGTACGGATTGCTGAAACAGAATGTCTTTGGTTTTGTGGTTTTTTGGTTTTGGGGTTGTTTTTTTTTTGGTGTGTGTGGGTTTTTTTTCTGACAAGTTACTCAGAGGACTGTAATTACAAGAGAAAATATTAAACTGCGAAGAATGGAGTCTGTCCTGAATCTTATTGTCCAAAATGTGAACTAATGACACACATGTACCACACATCTCTACAAAGGGCATCAGTTTGTCTGGCACTAGTGAGAGGGAAACAAGAGCTTTGACATTCCTTGGTAGCATCCCAAAGTGTGAATGCACTGTCACTGAACATCCTATTCGGTACCTATCTCTGTAATCAAGTGCTGCAATACCTTTGATTGTCATTGACAAGTAACAGTTAAGATACATCTGGCAAGACAGTTGCCTGATTTTAACACGGTACATGAGATACTGTGTAGGCATGTACCATGTATTTTCTCAACACAGTGTTAAGCAAAAAAAATAATATTAAGTAGAAAACTTTTTTATTTTCTTTTGGAAGGATTTAAATTCAATGTTGAGTAATGTGATACAGCAATGTCATGGTGCATATCATGCTTCAAACAAAAAAGCCCAACTGCCTCAAAAGGGCAGAGGATTGCAGAGCATCCCAAATTATCATGCCCTGATTACTAGTGTAACATGTTATAACAGAATATAGAGTTTAGGCAGGAGAATGCTATTTTTAGCAGGCTTTATCAAAAGTCATGAAGCCTCATTTCAACAAGAAACTTCATCTGTCAGAGCAAGAAAGAGAATGAATGATAATCTTTGTTTAAAAACTGCCAAGGAGTGATTCAACATTCATCAACTCACTTCATTCTCATTAGCAAAATTTAAATATCCAATTTAGCAACCTTTCGCTTTTCCTTTTTTAGATGATGGCGTGTTGCTAAACTCAATTTATAGAGAATAATTGGTAATAATACTCCCCTTCTTTCTGTGAAATCCTGAGATGATTCATGAAATAATTTCCATTTCATTTGGAATATTTTCCTTTCTGCAGTACCTGTGGAATCAACCTAATCGCCTGTCTTTTTCAGAAATCGTTAGCTCTTTAGTGGAAACCATCTCTTAAGATGCTTTTATTACTTCTGAAAGCCCTGCCTCCTAATGGATGGAATGTAATTGAGCACAGATGTTATTTGCAACGAATAGACAATCCAAACTTCCAAACAATTGCACAGCATTGAGTTACTGTGAGTGCACAAATAAGCTTGTTAATGTTTTTAATTTTTACCCATGGAGCTTAAAATTGCAGCCATATGAAAACATTATGAAATCTGATGGCTTGTAGGCCAAGTTCAGGCTCCATTTTGCATGAATTAGACAAGTAAAGAAAGCACTACATGTCACAGAACTACAAAGACTTTATGATCTTGATCTTATTTGCTTTGAAAAACCTCTTGCAGACTTCAGTGGGATTTGGAATAGACCTTCTGTGAGTTATAGAAACAAGATCCACTTTTTGTATACTTTACATGAGTTCTCTAAACAGGAACCAATTAATATTTTGACATTTTAGAGTAGTTGGTATTTAATTGGAAATTTCCAGAGATCATTGCACTTGATAGTGATCAATGCAATTACTGACATCAGAAATATGTCATTTCCATAATATTATGGATTAGCGTGCTCAGAGTGCTATACAAGTCTCATCAGCAGTACTAAAAAGCAAAGAAAAAAACCCAAAACTCTTACAAAAATTATGTAAGTAGCAAAAAGGCTGACCTTTTATGAATATCTAGTAACTTAGAAATTTATTCAAAGTTTATCTGAAACAACAAGAAATCAAATTTGGAAGGAGGTAAGATTGAGGGCAGGCTGCTTCTTGGCATTTCAGAAGTCATGTTTTTTCATCTCATCCAGAATGGAGAGTGCTCACTATTTAATTTGCAGCGCATCTGAACAGAAATTTCCTGCATTTTTCAGTTATGTAGGAACATCAAAGGAACTTACAGTTTAGGTCTCCAACTCTTATGTTTTGAGCATTGTCATAGAAATTACTTGCTGAAAGTGTCAATTTCATTGAAGTCAAATGGATTAGTGCATTTGTATAACAAATGCATATGTATAACATATATATGCATATGTATAACATATGTTATACAAAAGTTTCACAGGTGAAGCATTCCCGGCAGGGTGATTGGTGGGATATAGATACACTAGACTAAGGAAAAATAGCTCACAATTCTTCAGTTTCTGATACTCACACATCTTGGATTCTGTTGCAGGTCTTTACAATAAATCATATTAATGTCATTCTTCTAGACACACTGGAGAAAGAAACTAAATAAAAAATCAGGACTTGCTAAATGGCTAATACTTGCTAAAATTATTATTATTAATATTAATTATTATTAATTTACTTTCCCATACATGTATGCAAAACGGTCGATGTAGGCAGTTATTTATAATTGGGGGCAGGGAGGAAACCCAGACAAACAACAAATATTAACCACGTATACTGTACTGTGCAGTAACTTTTTATCAAGGCGCATTAAAAATCCTACTTTAGATTTGGGGCTGATCATACAAAAGCTTAATATTTACATACTGTGGTGAACACATTCCTGAACGGAGATTGATTTCCCTCCAAGTTCATCTCCAGACCTCATACTTAGATTTCCAAACTTGGATAAATCTGTTAGGTCTAACTTTATCCCAGCTAAGTCTAAGTATGTGACTGACATTTCAAAATTCAGAAGCATTTGTTCCTCCCTAGTCAATGTACCAAGGCAATGCCCAAGAGGAAATAAAGATGCTAAGAGGGTTCAGTCGCCTGTGGAAGTACTTATTATTCTTTACAAATATCCTGAAGTTAACTAGGGTGATTATGGCCCCCTGACGAACCATCACATGTATTTCAGCACCAGCATTAAAGGTATATTCCTTCTGTCATTTCCAAATGTTCCTAGGTAAAGTGCCCATGTTTTATTGCCATGAAATTTATATAACGCATATTTCTCAGAAGCATAGGGATGCTGTTCTGTGGGCCACAGGCACTTGTGGTCAGATTTTTGAAGGCACAGATACATGTTTGAGTTTTAAAATGTGTTTAGGCTCTTATGCAGCAGAAGTTAAGAGCTCAGGCACCTCTTTGCATCTATAAACAAAACTGGAAGAGATTCAGGAGGCTTAAAGCAGAATGATTAACAGTAACACTGTAAGCATGGAATAATTTAAGATTTGCACCCACACAGCAAGAACAGCTCATTCAACGAAATGAAAATGCGGAAGCGTAATAGAATGGACCCTGGCTCCTAATGTGTGTTTGTGTCACAGGAGAGTTAACATCTAATCAGTAATTTAAATTAAAATGTCTAAGCATCAAAAATAACTGAATGCCTTAAGCAAGGGCATTTAGCCAGAAAATGCTAAAATACACATCAAAGAATATTTCCAGCTGAAGGGTATGAACTCAAGGGTCTAAAGGTGAAAGAAAAAGCTCTGAGCATTTTACCTTTCAAAGCTGAAACACAGAGGAATTGATACATGCCAGATGTTAAAGGGGTATAAGGTAGGCTCTTACTGATAACAGAGGAATGATGGATACAGGTACAAGAGCTTCTGCTATTTTGTGATTAGGCTAGAAGAAGGAAGCAATACGTCGGTGAAGCAGGAAGCATTTGTGAATGTAGTAATGACTCACTGAATAGGTCCTGTCTTCATTCTTGTAAAACTGACACACTAAAAGCAAAAATACTGTACTATTAAGCAAAATTATTAAGAGAAACAAAGTCAGTGAAAATTTTTATCTTAGCCTGTAACAAAGTACTAGAATTCAAGATTTTCTGGATGTATAGTCAGCTCTTCTAAAGAAGGGTTGGGAGCTTAATATGAAGGTCAGGAGTTATATGGATGATGAGGTCCAGCTAAACCACCTGAAATCAGAATTATTTATTACCTCAGAGAAGAAGAAATTGATTGAGGTGAATGGGCCAGAAAAAGACAACTTTATTTTACCTGTGCATTTTTAAGGCTACAAGCATACTAGCAAGCGTAGTTAGAGAAGAACTGAAGAAAATGTAGTGCTGTAAGGAAAGTACCATATTATGACAAGACTGCCATACAGAATATCGTTAGCATCTAAAATTTTTCATGCAGCCATGGCAAATATGCCTATCCCGTCTGTTGAAGCGAGGACTGACAATGCTCTCATCCCAGCCAGAAGTGATGCTGAATATTTGCCATCATTAGAGAATGTGCTGCAAAAACCAAAGGCAGCTAGGACTCAGTGCCAAAAAAAAGTGGGTGCTTCCTTGAGGCTAAAGCATAGATTTAGGCTACAGAACCAAGGAAAAGATGAAAACTGTTTCTATGAATGATGAGCTCATGACATCTGAATGAATCTCAGTTGTGTAGAACAAAATTTGGCATGCACAAATCTGGGTAAAGAATGAATCTTGTCTTGCTCATCCTATATAGCTGAGACAGTTTTGTAGTATAATATGAAAAATAGGCAAAAATGGTTACTTGGGTATGTTTTCATCTCTCTAGCTAGTGCTTTCCTAGCTGCTACAAAACTAAAATAAACAACCCTAAAAAAAACCCAAAACATTTTTAGAAATCCATTTTACCAACTTGACATGTCATATGTGACTGGTAAGGTTCAGCTATGAAGTCAGCCAAAGCAGCTGGATGTGCATACTACTCAGCTTTTACCTGAAACTCAAATGATTAAGTCGTAGTAAGAGTGGGCAGCACTGTGCCAGTACAGATTCACTCTATTCACCTAAACCAATCTAGTTCTGTGCTTGTCTTAGACAGATTGTATCATTCACAGAAGATCATAACTAGACACCTGCAAGAATTTCCTCCACTATGGCTAGACAGGATCCTAACATATCTCAAAGGCAGCGACATGTACTGTATGCTACTAGGGCAATGTCAGGAGTATGGAAGTAGGGTTATAAAATGAACGTAGGCTGTGGGGCACAGAAGTCATCTTTCACTGATAAAACAAGATGAGCTATCTGCACTTCAGCCACCTGGCATTCTTTTGTGTGAAATCCACAGTTGATGAAAAAGCAGCAAAGAGATACAAACAGTGTTATACATGCAGAAAAAGCTTATAGGCCTGGTGACCCTTCTTGCTCCTGAATGCCTGAATTCTGCCATGAGATAGACTCTCTATTTCTGCTTTAATGGCAAATATTCCTATTACAGCAGCTGCACTTTCAAAAGGGTTAGAAGGACACAGAAAGTTCATGACAGCCAATGCTACCTCCCACAGAGGGTTCAGACAAACCTTTCTTAAACAGGCTCTTCTGGAGGTCCAGTCACAGGCACTACTCCAGATTTTAAAGATCCCCTGAAACAAGAATGGAAGAAAATGTTATTGAACATCCCTATTCCATCACAAGGTCCATATCTCAGGGTTTTTTTTTGTTTGTTTGTTTGGTTCTTTTTAAGAAGGAGCTGAAGAAATTATTAAAAGAAATTTGGAAAAGCAATTTCTTGTTAGATGCTGTCTAACTCCACAAGCTCTGATGAGATCAAACCTTCACCAGCTTTGGATGGAAAAGAAGATAAGAACTCATTCAGATTTAATCTAAGACAGGATGGTGAGAGAACTGTAAAACAAGCCTTTCAAAATCAGTCTGTGTACATCATTCCAAAGAAAGAGTTAATCCAAGTTAACCTGACATATATCAGGTATTTCAAGAGCTCTCTGCCTTCCAGTGGACCATGTATCATTCTGGAGCAAACTGGATCCTTTTATTCAAATAGCATTACACCAATGTTTGAACTGTAAGGAAACATCAGGACAGGGTTTGCTTATGAAATGCCATGGAGTGCAAGAGTCCTTTGCTTTTCCTAACAATTTTCTGGAGGAAGAGAGGCCAGGAGGATTTCATCCTTGTGGGAACACTAGACACCGGGAGAGTTTCAAGAACTGAGGGACTGAGAGAGTGGAAGGTAAGGTAAGAGAGACCAACTCGTCCCATCTAAGATTGAAAAAAGTCATCCTTGTAGCTTTAAAAAAATATCTTTTTTTTTTTGTAAACTAGGAATAAGAAAGGGGTTGACCAGTTGCCTGAAGAGATAAGGGATAGAGCTACGTTCTTCCCTGTCTCTTGTTTCCTGTCTGTTCTATGGAACTTTCCCCTTCATCCTCTTTGTTGTATGATTAATATAAAGCTGCATGTTTCCTGCAGTAACTAAGTAGATTAGTTTCTTGTGAACAGAACAGCTGCTTTAAAAGGGCCCTGTATCACTTCAGAAATAGGAGTTAGGCACCTAAGTAACTTACCAATCTCTGTTGAAAATTTCACCCTTAGCCTACTGCGTGCTTCTCTTCTCCATCTGCAGACTGGAGATAAGAGCTTTTGAATGTGGTAGCTTCTATCATCTTGGGAATAAGTTAGAGAAAAAAAGACACAGCAGCAGCAAGCACTCAAGCTGACATAATGGCAGCGCTGCACTGATAGCACTTTTTTGTACACTATGGAAAAATGTTGCTACTCATCAATTCAAGTACACTGATTCTCACCAATGTAGTGTTTGACCTGTTGCTTATTCTATGCAGACCTTATGAAAATCTCTATATAAAATAATATAAAATAACTAGGGTACATTTCTGCTCCTATCAGACTTCCTGTACACCTTAATGAAAATAAAATACATATCTTTGTGAGAATTTACTTAATAGAATAACAGGCGTCTATATATTTTACAGGATCACTTCTCAGACAGTGCAAACACAAGCTGATCTCCAAGTTCAGTTCCCTGATAAGCAGACCTGATGTTGACTGCTATATTTACCTTTCAAAATGCCTCTATGTGAGAAAAAGAAAACAAAAGCAGCAGGCAGAAAGATAGCTAAAGTCTTATGCTGAACCTGAAAGTAAAGTGTTTCTGTCAGATGTTGAACGAAACCACTGAGTTAGCTTTAATTTGGGATAAACTACTGTGAAGATCTAACAACATTTAGAAGTTATGAGCCCTTTCTAATCAGTTGTGGTTATTTCAAGCCATGCTTGAAATGAAAGATTTATTTGGTCTGCTGATATCAAAAAACAGTGAAGAGCGAACCTCAGAAGGCTTGGAGGTTTCAGGTGAAACCCCCACAATACCTGAATGGTGAGGCAAGCGTTGTAGTCTTACGCTGATGCACAAGTAAAGCATTTAACTGTGAAACCTGAAAATACACTTGGGCAACTGTTTTATAAATTTCAAATTGTATTAATTAATCCTTTATTGTTAAAACCAAAATAATTTAAAATTTCATTTTCTTTAAAATTAAATTCTGTCCTTTTTAATGTGCTCTGTACAGCAAAAAAAAAAGATAAGATAACAATACCATGGTGCTTATTTCCTAACAGTGTACCTACAGGATGAGAAGTCCCACTGGAATAGCAAGGATTTGGCACCTATTTTCTCCTCTCAGTTCCACACCATCTCAGGTAGAAGTTCTGTCCCTAAGTTATTTAGTTGCAAAAAAGACTTTCTATACTTCTTCACTGTGCAAATGAGGAAACCCCATGTTTATGATTGAGACCAAACTTTCTGAATACTCACCTAAAATGTACGTGATCAGCAGATGCATTACCCATCCTTTGTTCTGGCAGGAACCGTGGCATCCCCCAGATTTTGCCCCATCAGCTTGCCTTGGAGGAGGCAACTCCATTGCTCACACAGCGCTTTCCACATGAGCTTTTCTAAGCATCATGAGGACATCAGCTGCAACTAGCATCAAGTAACCGATACTTCTTAAAGTATTTGCACATTGTTGGCCACATAAATTTGCCAGTCATTCTGATGATGTCATGAAACACAAGCACTTCAGGAAAGCACTGCTGTCCCATACTAATCAATCAAATCCAGAAGCAGTAAGACTCTTTGTAGTTGGAGGGCATGATCACTCCAGCCTGGAAGACAGTGGAGGCAAAGGCATAACAATTTGCTGATGTGCAGTTCTTAATGAGCAGAGCAAGCAGAAATGCAGGGAGCAACAAAAAAAGCCCACAACACTGAAGCTGCAGGAGCAGAGCAGCAGACTCACTAACCAGAGTTTGTTTGTTCCCTGTTTCTAAGCAAGAAAGCAGAGATGGTAGTTGAGATCTGGCAACCCTTCTAAGCTCAGATTTCATGCTGAGCATACCACAAGTATTCATAGTCAGTTAGTGCATTCTGGAATTTTAAAACTCAAGTGTACCAATGCTACTGATGCAAATCACACTTGAGCTGTTAATCTGAGTAGAACATATGCTTGCTACATTCCTTCCCCTATCGCTTAACATTTTGCACTGTTCTTTCTGTAGATTTTTTACACTCCCTAAAATTCAGTGAAGAATTGGACTTTATGCTCCTATTTGTTCCCTAGAGACAACCAGTCCGTGTCCATAGATTCATTAAATGACATAAATACAGATACGGGAATAAAGCTTACCTGTAAATGAGAGGAAGAAACGCTCTTCAGAAGAGTATTCAAATCTTCTATTATGAGAGAATACAAACGGTTAATTAATCAATGCGATGACACGTTGCATCTGTGAAGCCCCTCTATCCTTGTAGCAATGAAGGTTGCACAGGTGGCAAATTTTTAAAAAGCAATTACAAGAACCATTTTGAAATTTGGGGAAACTCTAAATAGTATTAAAGACTAAATATTAATTATAACAAGTATCATTCAAACATCTTCTAGGACTCCGAGGTACTAATGAACTCTGTTAAGAGCAATAATCAGGTTTACAAATTAAACTACTAGATTATATATTAGGCAAGCTTCAGTTTGTTGGAGCTTTCTGTGTAATGAGGTTATTTTGCCTCTTGATACAATAAATCTAATTTTACATGTCTATTATGACATCTTATTAAACTGCTTTATAGGAGGAACATTAGAGACACATTCTGAAACTTCTTAATCTCCAAGCTAATTTAAAAAAACAACATCATGTGCTCCTCTATGACATTATTATTTTTAATTCATTTACTGGGAAAAAAAAAGACAAAAAGGACAAGTGGGTTTTTCTGCTTCAGCTACAGTAAGAATACATACATATTCATGTTGAGCTTTAAAGCCTGAATTTTTTATTCTGAATAGTTTGGAGGTTTTTTAATCTAAAATTCTGAAGTCTTTAATATTATCAAACCACAAAGTAGTCACGATCACAGATTTTCCTTTTGCTTGTGAGTCTGGCAATGCTACACAGAGAGGCTGTTCCACCACTTTGGGGCAATTTAGTTTAAGCTGGAATGAAAGCAATAGCTGAAAAGCAAGTCACGAGAACAGTGGGATGAGGTGGTTTAGAAGAGGGAAGGAGAAAAGAAAAGAAATTTTCTGTGTACACACCAGGTAGGGACAATCCATGTGTTTCTGTTGAACAGAACAAATGAAACCTGAAAGGCATGAAGGTGTAGGGGTTTTAAGCCAGGAGTAAACACACATAGTCTGACCTGTCAAAATTGTATTTCTTGAACTAAAATGAAACAATGGAAAAAACCCAACAATCAAACAGAGAAAAACCCCAACCCAAACCCCATTTTCAAATTAAAAAAGGTAAAGACTGAATCTCAGTGTACAATCAACTGAACAAACACAGAAATAGTCTTCCATCCCTAACTAAGCTTCTGTATTTCTGTTGATTGGCTTGGCTTTCAGGGACTGTATAAAATACCACATACAATTCTGTTCTGACTCCAAGAAAAATACTCTATTAGAGATGTATCAAACTACTAACAGAAATTTTGACCTCATCATGGTTGATGTTGCAGACGATACAAACCTCTACATCTTTAAGAATGCTATAAAAAATTTCAATGTTAAATAAACATTATAAAATGGTTAGTTTGTTTGACTAACTCAGAATAAGTTACACGTGTCTATAATGTAGGTGAGTTGATTAGTCACCTGAAGTGGTTATTCTTGTTTTAGCGTCCATCTCTTAGAAAAAAAAAAAAAAAGCACTCTGTTTGCAATTTTAAATTTTTTCCATAAGAAATCTTGCTGCATGCATAAAGCAGTTTCCAGTAATGGTCACAACTGTACCAGCAACTTTCAGTTTTTACTTTTTATTAACTAAAGTCTGATAGAAAGCAATTTCTTTTTTTAAGTTTAAAATTTATGACTGAACTGCAGCAGTATAGATATGAAATGTCAGGTTTACTACTCAGAATACAAACACATTAAAATGCAGGTAGTGGCACATGCATGAAACTACATAATGCTGCACAAGTCCTGTTTTTTTTTTTCCAAATGGGCTTCAGAACCTGCTTAAAAGCAAAAGGACCAAATGAAATATGACCAAAAGGTTAACTTGTGAAAAATTATATATATTCTAATATAAATACAATTGCATATGCAACTTTATTTTATTTCAGCCTCCAAACTAGAAGAGAAACTGAATATATTTGTTATTGGCATGAATTCAGCTAAAATCTCCATGCAAAACAAAACATCCCTATTGACATGCAGAACTCAAGCTTTTGTTTGATTTTTCTTTGTTCCCACTGGCTTTAACAGATGACAAATTTTCTTGTATCCGCTCACGGAATTGACCTCATGTATACACTTAAATACTACTGAAAACAAAGTTTTCAGTGTGTGATGGATGCACTTAACCCCTTAACCAAACTAGCAGTAGTTTGGTACAGGCTCCAAAGGGGATAAAGGCCTGAGCCATGGCCAGGCCAAGAACTCCTCTAGTTTCCATCTGTTCTCTGAGAACCCAGAAAGGAGCCAAGTGGCACGGAGAGCATCGGGGCATATGAGCTTAGAACACCCATCATGCGACTGACACATGCATAGCTTGTGGCTTCTCCAAGACTCATTTACCAACGAACAAAGCAAACTGTGGGTACAAGGAGTCTCCTGCATACCTTTTCCATCGCATCTAAGCTGACTATGAGCCAACTTTATCCCATAAATACGACAGTCTAAGCAATCCTTCTTTGAGCTCTCCATGCTAGGCAGCGCGGCTGCGTGCCAGTGATCTCCCCTTGAGCTGGGACACCTCTCAAGGTTGCTCCTTGAGGCAGAGTGACCTGTTACCAATGGCAGATCTTTGGTAAGTTACTGATATCATACATAACCTTGCAGTGTAGTAACTTTGATTTTGTCTGGGTAACTTTGCATTCTGAACCGATACTAATGAAACATTATGTAAATTTTACATATTGTAATCCCTCAGACATAAACCATTGACCAAGTCTGAAGCTAGGTTTGGACCAAGTCACACCTAGATTCCTCTCTGAGGAGGAGTTTAGAAAGGAAAGGGGTCCACTCTGAACCTCGTGACTCAATGGGAGGATCCTCCTTACCCTTTTGTATCCCCGGTCTGTGAATCATTCCAACTTGAGTGTAACTCGATTTTCCTTTGTATGTTTCTTCCATGCAGTAATCAATAAGGTGAACCTTGCCATGAAACTTGTTGAACCTGGGCAAACCCCTGTTAAACTCTGTTCAATTCCATCGAAGTCATTGAACTCTGTCAAAATTATTATTTTACCTCAATAAAACATATTGCTGCTTCTCTCTTTGGAGTGAGGTGGACTCATCTGTGACACAATGACAACACTTAATATTAAAGCATAAACGATAACTGTTACCATGCAGCTATCTAAGATGGCTTATAGCCCAAGCAGCAAAATAACCAGTGTAGCAATAGAATACCCTAATTTTTCCATGTACTTATACAAATATCTTTAAAAAACGTTAGGCTATGTCTTATAAAAATAGCCTATAGATCAAAATGCTCCCAGATGCCCCTGATGCCGGTGACCTGTGGAGCAGCCAGCCATACACAGCAACCTCCACTGCCAGCAACCTACTAGCTCCATTCCCCTGGAGGAGAGACAGCTCTGCGCATCTCAAGCATGGGGCAAAGTGTGGGAGGCTTGGCCAGATCTGTTATCTTCAGAGTTGGGATGTGCTTGGAGCTCATTATTCTGCAGTTCTGAGTCATTTCCTTCTAATTTTCATCCTATACACCTCCTTTAAAACACAGTTGAACAAGTCTGCTGTGCACCACGAACATATGGAAGCATGATTTTACCCCCCACTTTTCACGACCTTTCTGATAGAGTGAAGAAATTGCTTGACTTTAAGATCCATATTTTTTCCAGTGCAGACTCATTAAAACAGAGAGAGGTTGTGGAGAGCTGCTGGAAACAAAGACTGGTGCTTCCTCATTGGCTTCCTCATTGGCATTTGGCCTGGCAAAATCTCTCTGCACTCAAGATAAACCACAAAAAATTACCAGCCATCAGGCGTGATCAGGTTACTTTAACTCCCCTCTCTTCCTAGGGAGGAGTCCTCTGGCATTCATAAGCTTGAAGACATGGATTCTTTCTCCCACGCGTCTGTTACAAGCATTTCTGCATTTATAAAGCATTTTGCAAGGTGCAAAACTATCACCTATAAAGTAAATACTTCTAGAAACCTCAGTATATCCAACCTCTTTCTTTAGCCACAACGTCTCCACTATACTCCTCAAAATGAACTTTGGAGATTTCTAAGCATCACTTCTTAGCGTCCCTAGCCTGCACCGGCAACACAATGGTGAGAGGATACTGCCCTAAAATATTCTCCTAAGTAGCAGAAAAAGAAATGGGTTTCAGCTGACAAAGAGAAAAGCTGCAGAGCTCCCTGTTGTTTTTCATTTCTACTGTCAGATCCTTGAGATTTTTTTTTCTTACAATTTGATTTATTCATTCTATTTCTTTGTGTCGTGTTTCTACAAGCCTCATTACATGGCTGTGGAAAAGATATTGCAGATGAATTTTTGTTATCTGAAAAATAAGAATACTTCCCATACTAAATGGTTCAAGGTTTGTTAGGTAATGAAGTAATTATTTTTTAAAAAAAGTTTTAAAAAAAGAAACTCCAGCTTTTTGGCACCAGGCTCTGGAACTTGTACAGCTAATGAAGGATTCTACATAACGATATAGAGACTGTGCATTCTTTTGGCAAAATATAGATAAGCAAAAAAGGACATATAAGGAAATTTTCCTTGGAAAAAAGAAACTTATGGAAGTAATTGAATTATTTGACCTTTGAGTTTCTTATCTTTTTTTTCCTCCTTAAAGGGTTGCCTTAGAAATAAAATCTTTAACGCTGACTGAAGTAAGGATGATTACAATTTTGTCATCCAGGGTGCTCTGGTGTATCTGGTTTTTAAGTGCTTTTGAAGCCCACACCCAAGGTGAAGTTTATGCTATAGAACTTAATTTTCTATATCATATTTCACAGGTACAGTCTCAAATTTTTGGCAACCATTTTTTGTGTGTGAGGAAACTAATAAAACCAATTCCTTTGTTTGACTAGTTCTGAACAGCAAGCTGAGCATACCATGTGCCATACATAACTATCTACACTCCCCCCCCCCCCCCCCCAAAAAAAAAATAAATCTCTTTCTAGCTATGCTGTGTCAGTACACATGCATGGACACAAGAATACCTGCCTTAACGCATAGTTAAATCTAAGCCTGTTATCCGGTGGCCATTCTAAGATGACTCCTACTTTGGGTTAATATGTAACAGAAGAGATTAAAACTCTCCTTTCCAGGAACAAAACTAAAAACCGCTCTAACTTACAAACGTGCCGCTCAGCTGACGCCAGAGTCTGCTTCATCAGTACTGAGCAAGGAAGGAGGACTGAGTCCTATTCTTAACATGCATTTTCTTTCATGTTATGTCTGCTGGTTATTTTGAGAAGTCCTGGATTTTTTGATGCCTACTCAGCTATACTACAACCTATGCTGTACTAACAGAGAATTGATTCTTTTACTTAAATGCTAGTTCTGAGTAAAACCCCAATATAATAGATCCCTACAACATATCCCTGCCTGAAAATTCACAAGGTTAAAGTTAGCAATAGCAGCACGCTCTTAATCACTCCTGATGTTAAACTCTTGTTTTATATGCATATCTAAATAAATAGATGTGCATATGGGAAAAGTATGTATATCTGAGGATTTTATATGTTATTCTGTTACATATATACATACCAGTTTCATTAGAACTTAATACTGCAGCAAGCTATTGCTGTTTTTTCCTGCCTTCACTTAGTTTGTACATATTAAAATGTTCTTTTTTTACATTCTGGGGATATGACCTTGGTTGTGTCTAATTACTAAGTTCTGGCAGGTTAAGAAAAGCCTTTTACTTCAAAACACCATATGAAATCTCCTTAGCTACAAGGAGAAAATGTTCTATACTCCTGTTTTATAAAAATAACTCCACATTTGTGTTTTGTGAAGCATTAGAAGAGCTGAAGTTAGTCAAAATCCTGTATTCAGTATTCCCCTCAACCTTTTTGAATCAGAGAGAATGAAAGACAGAGATACCCAGAAGGGCAAACCAGTACCTCAGAAATCAGTCACAGATTTCTAGCACAAGGACTTGCAGGCTTTGCTACAAACAGCACAGCAGTCAACAGTGTGGTCAGCCAAATGAGCAAGCAAGGTCGTTCAGGAAGCTGCCACCAAAGACCTAAAAGCTGCTAGAAAAATATAGGAAATGTAGCAAGTACATTCAAATAGGACAGAGTTCATGGTGTACACCGCTACAAAGCACCAGGACTGCCATTCCATCATAGCTTGTTTTAGTCACTACTGAAGGAGTTCAAGAGATTTGCGCATTTGCTTCTTTGGAGATGGAACAGAAGCTGCTCATTCATCTAATGTTAAAATGCTGAGTTTTATGTTATACTAACTTACATAGAGTCAGGAGGCCACCAAGATAACAAAATAAAATACTTATTTCTCATGGCATCCTCATGTCATTAATAAAAGCAGTGCCTCCTTTGAGAGTGAGGCACATGAGAACATAATACATGTATTTCAGCTTGAGAGAAAATAAACAAATGGATCCTCTGATGAGAAATAGAAAAACATGGGACATTGTGACAAAGCTTTTTGTTTGCAGTCCTGTACATACACTGTAGACAAGAGTAAAGGGCATGTGTATGAGTTATTTTTCTTCCATGGCATAAATCCAGCAGTACCAACAGAGCTGGGAGCTCTCCCAGTCACAAGAGATGAATGTAAGCAATTCAGCAGACATGCTTTCTGAAGAACTGTATATTCCCTGCTTTGCTGGGGAAATTTGATCTTAAAATCATGTGGAACTGCATTAGCAAAGACCTCTTGCTGCTTATTGATGCTGTAGAGAAAATAAGGAATAGGGAAAAGTATCCCCTAGCCATTATTTACCCAAGTTTGTTTGCAAAAGTTCAGTCTCAAAAGCCGTGTGACAAAGCATCACAATTCAGAACTTTCCAGTATAGCAGAGAAAAAGCTATAGGGCTTTTTAAGTGATATAGGTGGCCAGGTGATTTCTAAACTGGAACTTAACCTTACCTTTATGTAGCTATAGTCAGGTGAAGCCTATTTATGCTTTATGTATACTAAATCTGATTTTACTTTTAGATTATACATAAAAAGCTGCAGTGAAGATGGGCAAGCACAATCCCACTGGCACTTTCAAAAATAAGAGTATAATTTTGAACACTACTTTGTCTTAGGAGAGGAAGCACTCCAGAGATGTTTGAAATTACCTGTTTAATTATGGGTTGACTCTGGCTGGACACCAGGTGCCCACCAAAGCCACTCTATTTCTTCCCCTCTTCAGCTGGACAGGGGAGAGAAAGGCTCATGGGTTGAGATAAGGACAGGGAGAGAGCACTCACCAATTACTGTCATGGGCAAAACAAGCACAACTTGGGGAATTTTAATTTAATTTATTGCAAATCAAATCAGAGTAGGATAATGAGAAATAAAAACCAAACTTAAAACACCTTCCCCCCACACCTCCCTTCTTCCTGGGCTCAACTTTACTCCTGAATTCTCTACCTCCTCACCCCACAGCAGTGCAGGGTGATGGGGAATGGGGGGTCCAGTCAGTTCATCACATGTTGTCTCTGCCACTCCTTCTTCCTCATGGGGAGGACTCCTCACACTCTTCCCCTGCTCCAGCGTGGTGGGGTCCCTCCCATGGGAGACATCCTCCATGAACTTCTCCAACATGGGTCCTTCACATGAACTACAGTTCTTCACAAACTGCTCCAGTGTGGGTCCCTTCCATGGGGCACAGTCCTTCAGGATCAGACTGCTCCAGTGTGGGTCCCCCGTGGGGTCACAAGTCCTGCCAACAAACCTGCTCCAACATGGGATCCTCTCTCCATGTAGCCACAGGGCCTGCCAGGAGCCTGATCCAGCAATGGCTTCTCACAGTGTCACAGCCTCCTTCAGACACATCAACCTGCGCCAGCCTGGGGTCCTCCACGGGCTGCAGGTGGAGATCTGCTCCACTACTAACCTTCATGGCCTGGAGAGGGACAGCCTGCCTCACCATTGTCTTCACCATGGACTCAGGTGAATCTCTGCTCTGGTGCCTGGAGCCTCCCCCTCCTTCTTCACTGGCCTTAGTGTCTGCAGGGTTGTTCCTCTCACATATTGTCACTCCCCTCTCAATTGCTACAATTGAGCAGGTTTGCCCCCTCCCCCCTTCTTAAATATGTAATCCCAGAGGAGCTTCCACCATCGCTGATGGGCTTGGCCTTGGCCAGTGGTGGGTCCGTCTTGGAGCCGCTGGTGCTGGCTCTGTATGACATAGGGGAAGCTTCTAGCAACTTCTCACAGAAGCCACCCCCCTCTACCAAAACCTTTCCACACAAACCCAATACATTCATTCAATACTCAGGCTGGTCTAGCTCAAGGATTTGGTGGCTCACCTGTGCAGATATAATTACACATTTGAGACAAGAGCTATAATAAACTTGTTAAAAATTTGTGTTTACTGGATAAAAAAACCTGACATGAAAACTATATATAATTAGAGAATCACAGAATGGTAAGGGTTGGAAGGGACTTCTATAGATCATCTTGTCCAACCCCCCTGCTTGAGCAGGCACACCCAGAGCAGGGGGCACAGGACTGTGTCCAGGCAGGGTTTGAATGTCTCCAGGGAAGGAGACTCCACAGCCTCCCTGGGCAGCCTGTGCCACTGCTCTGACACCCTCACAGGAAAGACATTTTTTGTCGTGTTTAGGTGGAACTTCCTGTGTTCCAACTTGAGCCTGTTGCCCCTTGTCCTGTCATGGGCACTATTGAAAAGAGCCTAGTCCCATCGTCCTGACACCCACCCTTCAGATATTTATAGGTATTGATGAAATCCCCCCTCAGTCTTCTCTTCTCCAGGCTGAACGAACCCAAGTCTCTCAGCCTTTCCTCATAAGGGAGATGCTCCAGTCCCCTGATCATCTTGGTAGCTCTCTGCTGGACTTGCTCAAGCACTTACCTCTCCTTCTTGAACTGGGGCGCCCAAAACTGGACACAGTACTCCAAATGTGGTCTCAAATTGATTTTACTGAGGATGACAGTTAGTTGTATTCATTGCTCCTTTTTTGATATAAAATCTCAAATTCTCTTCCTTACTTTTAAATGATTTTTCCTGGAATTCATTCAGAAACCAGGTCCTTATCTGCCTACATAGATACAGATTAATTGAACAGAATGGTGGTTGTGGGACCACATTAACTAAGTGAAAAGACACAAGGCCCTTCCAGACTTTAAGTTGGTAAATGACAGCTGTGTCTAATTTTGAGATGAACACTACAAAAATTTTTTTTCCTAAACAGATGGTAAGTCCAAAATTCTTTAAAATTCTTTAAAGGGTTTTGTGGGGTTTTTCGGGGGGAGTTGGTTTTTGTGTTTTTATTATTATTAGTTTTTTAATGTTCAGATAACTCTGGAATTGTTACCAACAGAGAGTGACTCTGGTTTTCACCTCTCTGCAATATTTAGCGGTCCTGCTTAACCCCACTGTCACACTTACATACCACCAACCCATGACTCTGTTGATAGCACATTTCTGGCATTATCCCCATGCACTTGGTTGTTCTCACCTTCAACTCCTCTTACGCAGGAGAGCTGGTGTCCAACAGATTTCAGGTACAGAGCGTGTTATGCTTTTTGAGCTCTACTTCTTCCTGGAAATGCCGTATACTATATAAATCAATATATTAATCAAACTTTCCTGTAGATAACTGAAGGCTCCCATACGACAAGGCTGATCAAAAGAGGAATTTCCAAAAGAGAAAACCATGTTATTTTAATTTGTATAATTTCAGTGAATAAATGCAGCATTTATTTTTTTATTTAAATATTGTGTTCTGGTAGTAATGTCATATTTTCTCCATTTATCAAATATGTATTCTCCCTTGAATTAATTTATCTATTTTAATTTACTGATCTTAAATTACTTGTGAGTAGTTCAGTTAATTTACCTATTTTTACCTTGCTATTTGCTAACATCATTTCAGTTCATGAGGTACATTCCAGAAAGTCTGTGTTGAAAATGTGACATCATGGTTTTAGTCTAGAGATTAAAAAAAAAATCAGAGGGGAAGAAATTGAGCTGGAAGGGAGGTGGGTTTTTTCTCTGTGATTTTTATCCCTGAATTCAGAAGCTGAAACAAAAATTTAAAATATCTTTCATTCATAGATTTTCTTTAAAAAATAATAAAATAGTTCTATGTCATCCTCTATGTCATTTTTTTTGCTTTGCACTTCATATGTACTTCAAAATGCTTTCCATCTGACAAGTATTTCAGATCAGTTACTTCAGTTAGTGAATTTAATCTTGCCATTTGCAATATATGATTCAAACACTAAAAACATCTGCCTTCAAAGGAGAAACAATCACTGGAATTACAGGATCTGGGATTAAAATTTAACATAGTTCAGATACATTTTCAGATATTGGCATACCAAATGGTTTAGCAATTCTGGAGTTGCAATTTCTTTGGGAGAGTAGCTAAAATCTCATGCTATTTTTAAAAGCCTTACCAGTTGAGGTTAAATGGGGATTACCTTCTTGAATGGCACTATTAAACCAGGATACAATTTGAAGACTACTGTCTCTCATATTTCAGCTGAAAATATCTTAGTGTATAGTTCACCATTTGAGAAAAATATTTGAAAATGTCTTCCTTTTTCTGTCTCTGAAAAAGTGATCTCCCTTACTTCCTTATACTTCTCACTCTCTTACGCTAGTGATTAAAAAGCCAAATATTCTACTAAAGACAATTAATTTGGTCATTTAACATTTAATGCAATTATTTTTTTGAGATATGTTATAGAACTCTAAAAAAGATTATTATTGCACCCATTTCTTTACACCCAGGATGAATTTTGAGGGCTAATTTTGACACTAAATGAATGCCAACTGGCAGAAATAACATGTTAGTTTCATATGAAAGCATTGGTTGGATATTACTTTTCCATATCGGCAGCTGTGTTCACTGCTATGATCTAGAGGACGCTAATACCATCATACATTCCATTTCTTACTAGAAATATTATTAAGCCTAATAACAAATTCATAATGGGATATAGTGCAAGATACCTGTCTAGGGCTCCTTGAAAATTTCCTCAGTGAAGACAGTCATGGTATCAACTGTCTGTGTATCATAGGTAGGCCAGCGTTAGAAGGATGACGGATGATGGGTAGAAGTGCAGCAGTCGTTGTCCTACCAATCCCAATGCAATGGGATGTACAACTACAGAGAGTAATAATCTGCTGCTTCAAGGAGCCCAAAAGTATTACCTGAAAGAGATACAGACAACAGTCATGCATAAAATGATCCTAAAGTTTTTTCATTAATTTGGTGATCAGAAATTATTAGATTGATGCCCCTTTAAGGTTGAATGTCTTCACTTGTTCTTGTATATTAACTTCTAAATAATGGATTTAACCACAATGAGTATCACTCTCAGAAGCACAGGAAGGTCAAGTCCAGTGACAAAAGATTACTGTGTGGTATGATAAGGCTGTCTGAGGGTCTGTTCTTAGTCTTACAAGAAAGCAACATTACTCCAGAATGTGTCAGAGAATATAAAATCAACACATACATGTTATCAGAAAGGACTAAGTGTTAAATCCAGGAAGACACATGATGGAGAGCTGAGTTTCTCCTGACAAAAGCTCTTGTGCAGATTTTCTCCAGACTACAAGAAAGGGCAAAAATAACAGTAATTTATCTAATTTAGCACAATAACATGCCATTTTTTCATTTCCTCTTAGAAATTGATGCTGTTTTTACATGGAGTCACTAGCAGAGCCATTATTTCCCTTCAGCAGAGATAAAAACATATAGTAAGTGTACACAAAGAAGTGGTACACCAGTCATAGACTAAAGTGGAAGAAAATAAAAATGATGCTTTTAGAGCTGAGATAATTTAAGAGACACCCACAATATGAAGAACATGCTTCAAAAGATAGATATTTGCTTTTAAAAACAACTAATATCTTTCATGTGTTAGAGAACCAGGCTTGGAGAATTTCAATCTCTTAAAGATCCAAATACTATAACTTATTAGACCATAGTTTTTTAAAATTTTTAACACAAGATTAATCATAATTCAAATTAATCTACTTTAGGGTTTTTTCCATTGCCAGCTCATCAAGCTAGCTTAGAGATCAAGCTTCATTTTCAAATTAACTATATATTTCTGTTGCTTTATAGAAGAGGTAAATGAACAAGAAGGAAATTCATGGCAGCTTATAAATAAAAAAAATCTTTGCAGCTTAGCTTTGACTGTTTTAATTTCTAGATCTGTAGCTATAGCTGGGATAAGAAACATGGTAAGCAGGTGCTGAAATGTTGCAAAACGTCTTAGAATAAACAGTTAAGAATCTGATTCTATAATTTTTCTCATTTGTTTGTGCACATCCCACAGAATGATATAACAAGAATAAAGCTTACATAATAACTAAATTTTGGATTCTCACCTAAAGGGTACCAGTTAACCTTCTGTAACACGGCATGTTGATATCCTGACCCAAGACTACAGCACTAACTGTGAAAGCAGTTTGGCTACCGTAATTTTCACATACATAACTTGCACATACTTGTTCAAAACCTGTGATTCAGCAGCAAGTAGTATGCACTGGCAAGCAACATGAAGGGAAACCTCACTTGAGTCCTCTCTCTCCCAGGAACTGCCAGCCCTCTCCCCACCAGAATACTTAGCCTCACACTCTTCCCTCTGCCACCACTGCTTTTATGCAATTATATGAGGTTAAGGGTTATCTGGAGACTTATTCTCAAATATCAGGAGTGAAAGGTTCAAGCTGTTTACAAGACATTGCTGCAAATAAAAATAGGAACCCTGAATTATAGTACATACATTACAGGTAATTTTTTTTCCTAAATTTTAAAAATTTTTTAAATGTTTTGCTTCAGACAGGAATAATTTCAAATCGAATTGAGTTTAAACAGTAGTTTTTCCTATACCTATACCACTTTACCTGATCAACACAAACAGAATAAGCCAAATTTCTATTTAACTTTTAGTCAATATGCAGTTATTTCCATACAAGCAAAGCCAAACATTTTAATACTTTTGAGTGCATGCACACTGTTAATCTTGAATCAAAGTAGTAGGCTGCCAAAGTCAAGCTACTTAATTCTGTATCTTATTCCTTTTATCCCACACTCAGAAACAAGAACTGTCCTTCAAATAAGTGGTGGAAGCAGTGCTGTGCATGGGCAAGATGATTTGCGGACATGTATTTGTGGATATTTTTCAATATTATTAAGTTAGAAATATGTTTTAAGTACTATGTTCAACTAGACTGTTGCTCTATCTGCTTTCCAGGCCATGCATACTTTAAAGGTACAGTAAATGAAGAATAGGCAAAAAAGAAAGGAACTTTTCAGAAGATGAAGATATAAAATTGTCCTCAGAATTTTTTAAAAACAGTTAAATTTTTTTCAGTATAATAATATACCATAAATTACCAAATAATATAAATTAGCCATGTAAGTCATACAATTTAACCCCTAAGGCTAAATATCATTATTCCTACTTTAAGGAGTTAAGCAACAAAGACACTAAGGCAAAAACAACATGTAACTTGTATGAACACAAATAGTTGTTTCAAAACTCATTTTAGCAGCTGAAGGTAAAATAAACCAGAGGTTTCTGCATGCCTCTAGCACTTCTATGAACAACTGTAGATTTAGTTTTAGCCATTTATGCACTATTATTAGGAACAACAGTGATGACAAAAGACTACTACATGTACATACATCTAGTCGTATTGGCAACACAATTGAGAACAGGTGTGGAAGCCAGAAACACTGTGTAAGCTTTTGAGCACTAACACTTCATCTATTCTGTACAGAAAGCATACCAAAACTGGGCCCTGAAGAGTCAAAAAGTACAGCCACAGCTCTCAAAGAAATCTGAATACGTGAATCACTTCTTAACTGTTTTAGGCTTGCCTTTTGAGAATGCTTCCCCATACACGTATTTATAGTTACCTAGTTTTACAAACTTGCTTATTCTAGTGGAACATCAGGGAAAACAACATTTGAATTTAACATCTCTGTTTATCATAGACTTAGCTGTGTTACAAGACCTTTCCAATTTCAAACAGAGTGAAACAAATAAAACATAGGTGCCAGGTTCATTAGCATTTAATGAATAACAAATTAACTTGCCTCTGCTAGTAATCTGAACTTGTCTTACTCCTGAGTTTTTCAATTATATTATCTTCTTTCATGCAAATTAAAGGACTACACAAGCACAATTAGATGTGGCAGCTACAAACAACTGGAAAAGAGCTCAACAAAATAAATTACAGAACTCTTCTTTATTCAAACCGGGCATGTATCAATTCAGACAACTGGCAGCCCTCTTCAGCTTTTTTCTGTTGCAGGTATTAAGTTTGTGTTTCTATGAAAATAAGCTATGACTTGTTCCTCCCTTCTTCCATTCCTTCTCCTTTCCCACAGCTTATGAACTCAGTCTCTTAATATTAAACTGATGCAGTCGAGTTCCTCTGTTTTACTCACAGATCTGCTCACTTGAGTACATAAATATAGACCCCTTTGCTGATCTTAATTCATTCTCTTTTTATGACATTATTTGTCCAAAGATATTCAACATTTTGCTTGAATTCCAGTTATGTTTGCCTTTACCATCTCAGGCTCCTGTTTCTTTCCCTCAGGACCCTGCTTCAAGGGAGCAGAAAGGTACACCATAGGGAAGATTTAAACTTAGATTTTTCCATTACAAAAATATTTTAATCGTATTTTTCTCTAAAATCTTATCCTATCTGTTGGGAGTAATGGAATTACAACAGACTTATCATTGCATAATTCTGGCTGTCATTTCTAAAATGGTATTTTAACTACAAATGTCTAAAAAGAAAAACAAATTTTTGAATGTAGTTTTCTGAAATGTCTCTTTGTTCTTAAGAAGCCAGTTACTGTTCTTTACATTTAACTTCCTCTAATCCAAGAAGAAAAAAATGCCTTGAATTAACAATAGGCATTGCTTCAAAATTACAGTTTTTAAACATTTTAATAATACAATGCTCATTTAAATTTATAAAAAATCAAAGTAATTTCGTCAAAATTTACTGCTATTTTGCAAACTTGCTAGGGGAGGTAAAGAATTTCAGTGTCTTTTGTTAAATTATGTTGCATGTTGATGACGTTGTTCGACACCTTTGAAAATTAGAGTATCCAACAGCCTGAACCATTAAACACAAAAAGGAGCCATGTACTAAACTGATGTTTCTTTTTGTCTTTGTATCTGTTGCTTAGGCAATTATTCTGCTTACAGAGCTCATGAAAATTTTATGGAGCAAGGTTTAATTGACAATGTTTAGCAGCTGGCACCATACAGAACAGTTTATATACAACCAGAGGAGAATAGTCCACAGTAAAGGTTCTGAAACATACATCATGGGCCTCCTCACGACCCACAGTTTTATTCCACAAAGTTCAGCTGTGGCACCCCATGACTTGCTAATGAAGACATAGCCAATAAAATGTACCACCTAAGCAGAAAATGAGAGATCTTAAAACAAGTTAATGAGAATGATGTAGAAGACTAAGCTGCAGACTACAGTGTGGATGAAACAATTAGAAAATGAAACAATTAGAAAATGAACCAATGCCCCTGAAGTTTTTGGCATACAAGAGGATCAAAAAGTTATTCTTTGGCAATTCCATGTATTAATATGGTATATCCCTACTTTGGGGTTAAAGATGAGAGTAATCTACTTAACAGGAGCAAACCCAAAAAACTACCCTTCATGTGCCACCTATTTTAGCCTAGTAAACTTTGTCTTACAAAGGTTCCAAAATACTTTTTACCTTGCCAAAATTATTCTTAGATAACCTGAAAATCAGCTAGGTTCTTATCATTCTATTCTTTCAAGACAACTGGTGATTGTATGTATGCTCTTCTGATACTGATCTCTACAAAGAAGCCTACCATATGTCTAGCAAATTTTTGTAACTTTTGGGGGGTAAATTAGACTTCCATAGCCAAGTAACTTTAGGAGCACAAGTCAAGATATTCAGTATCTGGAGTGTAACTGTTCAACTGCAAGGCAATGCTGACCCTCTCCTGAGACCTTAATATAGGCCATAGATTAAATTAACGTATCAGAGAACACCACTGGCTCCTTCCTGTGCCCTAGAAATCAAGCAAGATTAATGAACTCGTTTTGTAACCCCTGGAGTATGTTCTAGGTAGGTAAATGACAAACACTGACAGAGCAAGGAAACCAGGTTGATTTTACGTGGAATTAATCTTTAAATGAAGGGGATATGAAAGTCTTTTCCTTTCCAAGCAACCTTTGTCATCAGTACTCACTGATATAACCAGGGATAATCAGGCCATAAACAAGCTTTGACTTCTTCAGAGAAGCATTCTGGAAGTATTTTGTCAGACAATCTCACAGCAGTTTGCTCTACTTCTACCTTGTACTTAAATACACATTTAGGACAGTGCTACATTTGTTATAATTTCTAAGCCAGTATGGAAAGTAATTTCACAGCAAGGAGAAAACTGTAGAATCTGCAATCAAGTGTAGCAGCCATACTGAGCTGTTGGGGGTATTTTATCCCCCCTGTAATATCTCATTTCCTTTTATGCTCTAAGGTTGAACAAGAACAGATGTGAGATGTTGTGATCACTGCTTTTTCTGCAAGGAGAATAGTTTAATGGTTCTGTATCACAGGCAACAGCTTCCCACGCTTATTTTTGTGATCTTATCAAGGTTGCAAACTATCTAAGCAAAAGAAATGCATTTTGATGTTTACAGCCTTCTTTACAGTTTTTTGTTTCACACTGATTAGCAAAAACAGCAAGTTTTTATCTGGATTTTTGAGTTTAAATTGGAGAATTGGTAGCATAGGAAACTCCATGGGCAGGCAAGTAAGCTTTGGGGTTTTTAATATTAATAAAGAAGCTTGCAAAAATTTGGAGACATAAAGGATATAAAAGATCAAAAGTATATTTCAAATGAGGACAATAACAAAAACCCCTCCAAAAGTAAGAGAGTAAATTAAAACAAAGCATGATGTGGATGTGTGTCAGGGTACCTTTTAATCTTTCAGTGTAGGAGAACTCTCAAAAGGGAACAGAGAGGGACACCACAGAGTCAAACAACCCTTTCTTATTTTCATTCAGATCAGTTGTGCTCTTATTATGTTTTAGAGAGTAAGAACCAACTGTAGGGAGATTCATCCATACATGTTTGCTGGGAGTTACACACTACTTCTAGCCCACCTTCAAAGATTGGATGAGACTTATGGTTCAGTGTATTAATGCCTCTATCCCTGCAAACTTCTACAGGCAGTACTCAGCACTTTCAGATCTGCTCATATCAATATTAACTTTAATGTTGAACGCTTGCATTGTGTCTCATTTAATCTTGAAAAGCACATCTGCCAAAACTCAAATCCAGACTTGCAAACTCCACACTAACCCATACTGAAATTTTTTTTCATTAAACTTCAGCTATACAGATGTAAATATGAACTACATACTTACTGACAGCCCACTGGTGGTAAATCTTTGCATCCACCGAGGACAACAGCATAGATTTCATTCATCTCCACAATGTAGAAAGCATCAAATCTGCAAGTACAATGCTAGTTTGCAGTGCCTCATTTCAGAGCTGAATTAAAGTAATCACAGTAAGTACAAGACAAAAGTATAAGAGCAGAATACCCTTGACTTTTTGTCTCCTTCCTACCAACAGTTTGCATCACATACCCTTGATAATGGTTCTGCTCAATCTGAAGCCCATTATCCTGTTGTCTGCATACAGGGACCACATCTACGTGACTGTCCATTTTGTTTTTAAATGTATATGTCATTCTCAATAATCAGGACAAAATTATGAATTGTAAAATGCTTCTAACAACATATAACAGTTTTCAGTTTAGTGGATAATATTGATTTAGGTTTAATTTAGTACAATTTATGTTACATTTCAGATTTCCCCTCTGTAAGTGAAATCATGCCATTTCTGCTCTGATTGCCCATCCATATTCTCTACCACAGCACTGCGCTCTTAGTACATTCTTTGTCTTGTGTCACATTGATTTACAGCTTACTTTGGGAAATGCTAACACTCCAACATTTTGATTAAAATATGGTGTTGATTCAGATATATTCTTCACCTAGAAGTTCTATTGGCTTCAGTGGAAATTAGCATGTGCAACAAAGCAGAAGTAGACCAAATTCATAAGAAACATTTTAAAAAAATTACAGTTCTTTCACTGGGCACTTACCTTACTTTCATCCAATTCTAACAGAATAAATTGATGGAAATTAGTATTTTTCACCTGTTCACTTACATTCTGCCAAGTGTAATCTTGCATACTTGAATAGCTTCGTTAACTGTTTTGGGAAATATCATACAAACGTACTTGTTTCTTAGGAAGAGCAAAGGATTAACTTTTCTACTTTTTTGCACAACTGTTTAGAATAATGATATATTTCATTATACTTTTCAATTAATGACATCTCTTGGTTCTTTCTGTGTTCTTTTGAGAAAACTGTTTTCATTTATGTATGTTTGACTTTAGTTTCTATGTAGGCTCTAGATGGACCTTCAGCCTTCATCACTTAGCCTTGAGTTTGATGGAGCTTAGTTTTCCTTCAGGATAGACTACATGCAGTCATTCAGCCAACAATCAATAACAGAATTAAAGGCAAGAATAATTAAATACATTAAAAACTCATATGAAAATAAATGGAATAATTGACATCTCATAGGAACACTTTGGATTTGCTTTCTCTGATGTTTTTTTCTGATTAGAAATATCTCCTCATCACATGCACTCTAGAGATTTTAGATTTATGTGGGCACGTATGGATGTTCGTGCATGCAAGGGGAAGAGGTGGGAATATAGAGGTCTATTCATCCATCTTATCCATTCAGCATGCCAAATGATTAGTTACCTGACTTCAGTATATTTCACAGAGATGTTGGCTGTTACTATGAAGTACATATATGAATGGGAATGGAGAGGGAACGGTGAATGTCAAGCTTTAATAAGGTTTCTGACTTTGTCAGAAAACAATTCATCTCAAACACACCTGAATTTCCCACAACAGCATAAGTTCCTCTGTAAGGGCATACTTACCAAGACATTTTCTGCTCCAAGGGACTACACCCTACCCGAGGGATAACAGTATACATATATAAGAACTCTTACATTTACACTTCTCAAGATAATCATACAGGAAAAGACTTAAAATAGTCTGGCTTAAGAACTCTTTTTAAAAAATAAATTTAAAACTATATTAACTATAAAATACAGAAAAAATGCTATCCTTTAAAGTTGTGTATTTTCCTATTTTTGTGCATACTAAAAGCACTGTATGTAAAAGAGAGAACTGACAGTTTACATCTCCATTCTTTTGTTATTTTATATTTTATTATATTCTATTAAATAATTGCTCATGTAAAATGTGAGGAGCATGGAAAATCATAGAATCATAGAATGTCCTGACTTGGAAGGGACCCACAAAGATCATCAAGTCCAACTCCTGTCCCTGCACAGGACAATGCCAAAATACACACCATGTCTCTGAGGGCATTGTCCAAGTGCTTCCTGAATATTTTCAGGCTTGGTGCTGTGACTGCCCCCTGGAGAGTCTGTTCCAGTGCTCCCCCACCCTCGTGGTGAAGAATCTTTTCCTAACATCCAACCTAAACCTCCTCTAGCACATCTTCTTGCCATTCCCTCGGGTCCTGTCATTACTTGACAGAGAGAAGAGATCAGCACCTGCCCATCCTCCTCCCCTTGTGAGGAAGCTGTAGACCGCGATGAGGTCTCCCCTCAGTCTCCTCTTCTCCAGACTGAACAAACAAAGTGACTTTAGTGGCTCCTCATATAGCTTCCTCTCTAAACCCTTCCCCAACTTTGTGGCCCTTCCCTGGACACTCTCCAGTAGCTTTATGCCCTTCATGTACTGTGGCACCCAACACTGCACACAGCACTCAAGGTGAGGCCACACCAGCGCAGAACAGAGCAGGACAATCCCCTCCCTCAATGGGCTGCAATGCAGGGCTTGATGCCCTCCAGGACTCGGTTGGCCCTCTCGGCTGCCAGGGCACACTGCTGGCTCATGTTCAATCTGCTGTCAGCCAGAACCCCGGGTCCTTCTCTGCAGAGCTGCTTTCCAGCCTCTCATTCCCCAGTCGGTGTGTACAGCCAGGGTTGCCATGCCCCAGGTGCAAAATTCAGCACTTGCCTTTGTTAAACTTCATAGGGTTAGTGATTGTCCAGCTCTCTAATTTGGCTAGATGACTCTGCAGGGCCTCTCTACACTCGAGAGTGTCAACAGCTCCTCTTAATTTTGTGTGATCAGGAAACTTAATTGGTATTCCTTCAAGTCCTGCATCCAACTCATTTATGAAGACATTAAAGAGTACTGGGCCTAAAATGGACCCCTGGAGAACCCTGTTAGTGACTGGCCACCAGCCTAATGTAAACCCATTTACTATGACTCTTTGAGCCTGACACATCAGCCAGTTGCTCACCCATTGCATTAAGTGTTTATCCAGCTGTATGCTGGACAGTTTGTCCAGGAGGATACTGTGAGAGACAGTATTGAAAGCTTTACTGAAATCCAGAAAGATCACATCAACTGGCTTCCCTTAGTCAACTAGGTGGGTAACCTTGTCATAGAAAGAAATTAAGTTTGTTAAGCAGGACTTTCCCCTCGTGAACCCATGCTGGCTAGGATCAATGACTGCATTGTCTTTCAAGTGTTTTTCAATAACTCCCAGAATTATCTTCTCCATAATTTTGCCAGGCACAGAAATGAGACTGACAGGTCTGTAGTCACCAGAATCATCCCTGTTGCCCTTCTTGAAGATTGGGACAATGTTTGCCAGCTTCCAGTCAACTGGGACTTCTCCAGGTTCCCAAAAGCACTGAAAAATTTTCCAGAGAGGTCTTGTTATGACATTAGCCAGATATTTAAGTACCCTCAGATGAATCTTATCAGTATCCATTGACTTGTAGGGATCCAGCTGGAACAGCAAGCCCCACACAAGTTTAGGGTTGATTGGGAGTTTGTCATTCCCACAGTCATGGTTCCCTACCCCAGGGCTCTGGGGATCTCAGAGACCATTATTGGTGTTGAAGACCGAGGCAAAGAAAACATTAAACATCTCTGCTTTGTCTATGTCCCTGTTTGTAAGGTGACCATGCTCATCAAGTAACGGGCCAACGTTATTTCTGGCCTGCCTTTTGCTATTAATGTATTTTAAAAAGCCCTTTTTATTGCCGATTGCAGTACTGGCCAGCTTCAACTCTAATTGAGCTTTGGCCACATGAATTTCCTCCCTGCAGCAGTGAACAGCATCTCTGTAGTCCCCCATGTCACCCGACCTTGCTTCCACTGGCCATATACTTTCTTTTTTCACTTTATTTCTGGAAGAAGATCCCTGCTTAACCAAGCCAGCCTTCTGCCTTGCCTGCTTGATTTCCTACACTTTGGAATTGCCTGTGCTCTTAGGAGGTGGTTCTTAAAAAGCAACCAGTACTGTCAGACCTCAGCACCTTCAACAGCTTTTCCCCAGGGGACCTTACTAAGGAGTTCCCTGAGCAACCTCAAGTCTGCTCTCCTCATATCCAGAGCTGAAAGGGTAAATGAAAGCAAATTAAGTGTCTACAAAAGAGCTTATGTGATGGTATGTATAATATTCCAGTTAAACTGAATTACCTCTCCACTTTCTGATCTAGACAGATAGTGAATGGCACTGCCTATGCTGGCACAGATCAGCTGTTCATTTAATGCTACTGGCCCTTTCTGGGTATCCAAACATCTGTAGTACATAATGCCTTAAAGTAATTAGGTTGTTTTCCTGACTACTACAGAAGATTTAAAAATTCAGTTTGCTCTGAGTACCATCACTCTGATGTGCAGAATTCAGATTTGAGGCAGAAATTCCACAAACACTTACATAACTGATCTTTCTCCTTTGTTTTGTTTTATTTTTCTATAAAGAATTTCATAGAGCCAGATTCTATTTTCTTTTTTCTACAAAATTCCATTGAAAGTAATTTGTAGTATATCAATAAAGGCCTCAGAAACAGACCCAAAGATTTTAATCACAAAGCCTTAAGAATTACACTCTCTTAGAAAACATTTCTAAGCAGGATGATTTTTAATCTTTTTATTTTAAATAGGAAAGCCTATTACGTCATTTTCCTTTTTTTCATCCATTTTGTTAGTTGCAGAGGTCCACTCAAGGACTCAAAAAAGTATGAAGTTCAGATGGGGGAAGGTCAGACACACAACTTCTCAGTGGGACTTAGACGTCTGACATTTGGTTAACAAAGTAGCACAATGTCTCACAATCCAACAGCAGTTAAATGCACCCTCCAAAGTGCTCAATGCTCATTTTGGAGATGTTTATCCTATTTCTCCTAATTGTTTCAAAATTTATTTCCTTATTCATTCCATGCTGATGAAAGGCTCTACAAAGCAACAACAGTAAAATGCTTCTAAATCCCACACGGGGTTTTATATAGAAACAGCTGGAAAATGGGCTAAATGGAGAATTGCATATGCACTCTGCAGGGACTGAAATTTTAAAGTGACAACTGATGCTATTCAGAGAAAATAGGAAAGTAGCAGCGAATAATGGAATTAGATGAGATACAGTCAAACCTCTCATTGAATTTCTATCTGTAAATCACTGAATATATTTCTAGCAATAATAGTATAGGAAGTCATATGCTGCTTCAGCAATCCATTTATATTTAATTAAACTTATAAAGTGTAAGCTCCAAGTTATAATTTTTGCCTTTTTGATTCAAGCTATGGTTCATTTATTTTAATGCCTTTGGGAGTTTTGCCAGTTAATAATTGAAGAGGTCATTTTGTTATGAATTGCTTCTTGCTTTTCCATCCTACATATTTATTTAGTTTACAGTGAACGGAATTTCCCAATTTCTGAAGGGCTACCAGTAGGCACAGCCACTGCCAACTCTGTGTTTTAGCAGACAGTGAGGCTTTAAACTCATATTCTAAAATATAGGGTGACAATTTTCAGGTCACTGGAGTTGGGTACCTATGTGCTGCTCTTTGATTTGCGTGCTAAAATGTGGTTCTGCAACTGATGTGTCATAATGTATCAACATCTATAGGAAAGTTCTTGCTAGCAAGGCTCCATCACTTTAGGAACTGCAATCAGCAAGCAAAGGCCAATCATACTCTATGCTCATACCACCTTTTTTCTCCCCACTGGGGTTTCTAAAAGAATACCCTAATAGCAAGATGTATTATAAGTAATTTTGTTGTTGTTGTTTGTTTGTTTGTTTGGGGGTTTTTTGTTTGTTTTTAATTTGTTTGTTTGTTTGTTTGTTTTCCCCAGACAAACTAAATCAATGCTCATTAAAACATGAAATATCATGCTAAAAGAAAAAAGCACAGACATTTTTTCAAGGACAGGACAGGGGAAGGCCATGAGGAAAGCAACAGCCACTATTTTAATTGACTACATCATATCTTCTGCTGGTAGCAAATATATTCTGAGAAAACCTATAAATACATTCAAAACCTGGAAGATAATATGGGCTACCTTGTTTCCTATGTATAGAAAGAGGGACAGTGTCTGGAACTTCAGCAGTGAAGTCAACAGAAGTTCCTGCTGTGCTGCCTGCCACTGTAAAATAGGATTTATATGGCAAAGTAATGGTTCCTGTAAATATATTTTCTCAGCTATATCAATAAAACCACAGCTCTAGTTGTGTTCCAGAAAGGCCTCTGATTGTGTTAAGTGGCCATTTCTCATTTCCTTCTTTAGCCATCCATGATTCAACACCTCTCATTTTAATCTACCATTAAATAATATTGAAAAATGCATTGCAACACTTCTCATTTGCCAATAAATGATCCCTGTGAATAAGCTGATTGTGCTGGTTTTGGTTGGGATAGAGTTAATTTTCTTCACTGTAGCTGGTATCCCAGCCAAAACCAGCACACTGATACAATATACAAAATTCTTATATTTGGAAGACTTGGGGATAAATGATCTTTCACTGGATTCTACTCTGTGTTATTCAACACTTCTGATACCTGATGATATTTTTCCTAAGGCTTTCAGTTAAATCTGATATCCTGGCTTATTGTCAGAAAAATTTTCTTTTAAACTACTTTTCAAAACAATTGTGGAATTTATGGACTTAACGAAATGCTGTAAATATGGCCTTGTAGATTAATACAGTTAAATATATAATTAAAAATAATTTTCAAACTACAGACTGTAATCAAAATTAAATGTTATTTATGGTATAATAAAAATGGTTTGGAACTGTCAAACATATCTTTTCCTTTCACCAAAACATTCAGGCGCACTAAATATTAAAAAGAAAATCCACCAGCAAAGTGCCAGTATGTGGAATGATCACCAGTGGTTATCTACACTTCATCTTCCCTTTAATAACATGTCTAGCAGCCTATTAATTAAAAAAAACGTTTTTATTTCCCACTTTTTACCAAGCACAATGGCTTTGGACTGTCTTTCAGTCTCCAATAGACACACTGAGAGGTCTGCCAAACATGAATCTTTGATTTGGACGAAACATTTATACAATTACCACTGACATTTGAAACACAGCTATCATCAATTGCATCACAGGGAACAAACACAAGGAACAGGAAAAAGCTTTGGGAATCCCACGAGAGAGAGTTGCAAGGCAGAAAAATAATTACACAGTGTGTTGTGTATGGGATTCTTAGAGAAAGAGGTCAGATGTTCTCCATGCTCAGCAATGGGCATATACATTAGTACCCACTGCGAGCGATGCCATCAATAGGAATGATGCCATCAGGAGAATCTCAGGTCAATAAGCAAGTCAGAGCTCTGGTGGACAGAGCTGAGGACATCCAGGAGATCTAATGCTTTGCTCATGTATGTGTGTGCAAATGAATAATGTGCAGAGCCAGTCCAAACATTACAACTAGGTTTAAATCCTTTTAGCATACCTGGCTCCAGTATTTGTGTAATCACAGTATTAACTTAAATGCCTTGTATACAATCTAGTGGCACATATAAACACAGGCAGTGTGATGCCAACTTGTAACGAGCTTTACTGCTTAAAAAAGTTACAGACCAATTAAAATGTGGTTCTTACTCCAGCTTTGCAACCCATGACATTTTACTTTTTTTAGAGGTGACACTTTGGGATTTATCTAACATACTTTTGGAACAGTCACAGACAATTTAACTTTCTTGGAATATATTAGTTTATGTTGCTTCTATAAAGGATCCAAATTAAGTTCCCCACAGGGATTTTTAACTGCCATACTAAGATGTACAGAGTCATTTTTTCTTCTAACAACAGGGACTACAATAATGACTGTTGAATTTCATTTTGATAATGACAGATGTTACAAAGGCAAAATAGGAATTCTTAATAAGATTTCGGATGCCATTATCCTCATTTCATATACTTACATATTTTCAAATTTGATAATAGTAAAACTGTTTCCTTCATTATAAGATACCGCTTTTCTTATTATTTTAGACACATTTTCTATGTTGCATCAGATTCTGTAAGTTGCTGTAATTCAGAGCCTTTTACTTGAAGTGTTGTAAAAATCTTTAACTACTTGTGGTATATATAATCCTAATACATGGAGAAGCAGATAAATATAAGGTCAGAAGAAGGAAATCTATACAAATCTCTGGCTAGGTACAATTTGTTCTTACTCTGTCACTATTTTATGTGTGGTTATAGAAATGTGGTTGAATAAAATGACAAAGCATTCTATTTTGATACAATGATGGATAAAAACACTTCATTCTTTCAACTTGGAAAAAGTGTGATTTCTTTTTTCAGAATAGTGGAACACCTACACTTTGTAGGAAGATGGATGACAAAGTTCTTAGAAGATCAATACTGAACATACTGAATAAAATAATAAATAATTAAATAAATTTAGATTCTACTTATATTTAGAATTATAACAATGGAGATATAAGTACCAAGGGGTTTTGTTTATTTCTTATAAATGAATTCTTTTAAAACCTTATCCTTTACCTTTAACCCATCCCTTGCCCATTTCCATCTCTTCTACTGGAATTAAAACACTGTAGTTTACAAGTATTTTAACAACCTCTGTTCATGTGATAGATTTCAAGTGTTACTGAAATCAGCAGCCTGCCCCAATGTTCCCAAGAGTATCTGCAAATTCATGAAGCAAATGCTGAAGATTCATTCCATGTAGTTCTAAATTGCAGTATAGACTTTGATTTTTACAGAATTTAATCTGTTAAGTCCCACCCAAACTGTGATGTCTATATCTTCAAAACACAGCACACTTCTGACTTCTGTCTGCCAAGAAAATAGCTGTGTCCAAGTTATCTCAGGGGTGCAGATGTCACTCATCAGATGTATTGACTTGCACTCAAAAATAAAAGTGAGAATGCTTACCCTTATATGCATATAGCTGATATACAGGAACAGGAAATTAATACTTCTGAAGATCCTTACATATGTTTTGAACACTGAATTCACACCACCTCTTTCTGAGTTTATAAATCTCTATATAAATAATGCTATATATTCCGCTTACCTCCTGAAAGGCTAGGGGCAAAATATTTTTAAAATCAATTGCAGATTTCTATCCATGTCCTCAAGTGGTATTTTCACTTCACAGTAGCTACTGTATCCAATACAGGGAGTAGGAAAAGAGATCACAAACTAATGGCAGCCATCTGAGTAGTCTTCTGAATTATTAATAAATTAGATCTATGGAAGCCATTTAGAATGACTCATTAAGCCGATTAACTCCCTATTTCATGAGCAAACGGGTGTTCTAACAGAACAGAAGGTAGGAACTAGTAGATAAATAATGATTATTAGAATAACAGAGATTTTTTTTGAGCAATTGTCAAGCTAGAGAGAAAGTGTTACTTGAAAGATTCAGGAAGGAATTTCAGAAATTGGTATAGCACCAAATTAGCATGAACTAGTAAAAAAAAAAGATAATCTGATTACATAAAAAGTGTACATGAAAATGTAGTGAATAAGGAATGCTATCTGATTTGTACAGGCCCTAAAATACAGCAGCCATGAATTAAAGCTACAGGTATATCACTAGCTCTGCTCAGGATTTAATACCAGTGCTTAGGCACAGAGGATTAAAGTGTAGCCCCTAGTGAATAAACCTGCTGCATGCAAACTGAAAGAATTACTGTTATTAGGGGATGCTTCACTTTGCATTTTATGATTTGTGTTTGCCTGTTTAGTTTCAGCATTATCTTACTACAGTGTTTATTACATTTTAATTGATTAAAGAAATAAACTTTGCACACAAAAAATCAGAATATATCTTTGCACACTTAATGAGATTTTCTAAACTATTTTCATCTTGTTTATCAGTTTAAATGTGAACTGGCTGAAGAGGAATTAGCCATTTTATGGTGTACTAGAATTAAATTAATGATGATTATTTGGTGATGTAAAATTAATGCATTTTAATCAGCTATTATTAGTGCATCTATTTACATGCAATTATTTTCCTCAAGTATTAAATGTAAAATAAAGATGTAGCAGATGAAGATTTTGCAAATAACAATAGTCTGTATTACAGAACATATTTTCTACTAATTTTGGAAAACTTCATTACTAGAGGACCTGATTTTTCTCTGTATACAAAAGATCATTATAGGAGAATCTAGAAAGAGAATATTAGTGTTAGAAAATAATGATGTTTTGCAGCCCCATCCATATAGCAACTTTTCACATGACAACTTGAATTCATGTTACATGTTCTTTATCGGGTCCACGCAAGCCCCTTAAATTTCTTCTAAAACCTGCAACAGCATCCTAGGAGTGTTAGAAAATGTCTTCTAGATGCCTAAAACCAGTGCTACTCTAATTACTTTAAACTAAATAAAAATGGTCTCTATCAAAGATGCTGATCTAGAGACTATAAGTTATGATCCCACATAGGAGGAAGAACTATTCCAAAGAATTTGGAAGGCCTATGGAGATTTAAATAATTAGCTGTTTTATTATTACCATGCAATGAGTTGATAAATGTTACATAATTGTCTGTAATTGATATAAAGCAGTCCAAATTATAGAGACCTGTAAGTTTTTAATAATTTATTTGATCACACAAAGAGCCCAGAGACCACTCAATGAAAGTAAGATCCCATTTGCTCATAGGGTAGGCTTTTAAGGGGTAATCTGTTGGAAAAAATGTCAATAAATGCCTTTATAATTTTTTCCTGAATACAATGTAATCTAAGTTATAATTCTGATTTAATAGAATCCATAAAACAAATCCAGAATCTATAGCAGATGTAATCATTCCTGCAAAAATAGTAACTTTTTAAAAAATTAGTATTTTAGACTAGACAAATCAAAGCTCATTAAAAGAGGCTATTCTGAGGAAATCACAGGATTGAATCAATGAATTTTTTCACATGTTATACTGGACAGTGCCATAAACAGGGTTATGTAAAAAAAAAAAAACAAAAACAACAAACCCCAACAAAAAAAGCCCATTGAGAACAGTAGACATTCAAAAGCACTGAGCACCTCTACAAGGAGTTATCTTATGGCTGTTCGTTACAATTCCTGCCATCATAACAAGGTGAACTACATACCTCCAGTGCAAATGTGCTTCAAATTCAGGAGACAGATGCAGAGCTGGGTATGTGCATCACCTAAATATAGTTACTTAAAGCTGTGCAGGGTACTTGCACTCACAGTGTTCCCTCCTGTCCAAAAATCAGCCAGCCTGGCAGATCTGCTGGGGGAGGTCTCCCTCCAGATTTCCTTGCAGCATGCTCAAGGAGGAAACTCACCCAGGCTATGCTCTGAAATGCAGTCAGGACATAATCAGGATGCACACTAGATCTAAAGACTGCTAGAAATGTCAACCGGCTGCTAGATGCTTGATTATCTAAATACCTTGATGTAGCTGGTCGTATAAATGTCCTATACAGTCAATGACAAAAGGCAACTCTTAAATTTTTCTTCTATATTATTTATACAATAAATCTAAGGCTAATTTAGACTAATGCATATTTCTTCCAAATGCATGCTTAAGAGAGAATTTTTGTGGGTTTTTATTATTTCAATGTTCCATTCAAGTACTCAAAAAATTCATGTATTTATACCAATATGTATTTTTTATTATATGAAGAAAGTGAAGAACTCCAGTAGAGTTCAAATAAGGCTGAGAAGTCTTTTATATTGATACTACCTTGGCTAATTTTTCAGATAAATCAGATTACCTCAGTTCTCTTCACTACTATGTGAAAAAAACCTGGTTTTCAAAGACGTGTTGGGTTTTTTCCCCCTCCTTAAAATAAATCCCCAATTCTATACTGTTTGGATAAATAAAAAGCTGCACCTATTTTCAGTAGGGATTAATACAAGGAAAGTTTGTGTTTTGTAGAAGACCAAAATCTGCAATCATAATGGGTCGCCTCCAGCCATATTTATGAATGAATCTCTGAATTATTACTTTTGTTGTCCCTGATGAGTGCTACTTTGCATTTCAGTTT
Source organism: Phalacrocorax carbo (assembly GCF_963921805.1). Classification (NCBI taxonomy): domain Eukaryota; kingdom Metazoa; phylum Chordata; class Aves; order Suliformes; family Phalacrocoracidae; genus Phalacrocorax; species Phalacrocorax carbo. Next base: position 37,359,829 of record NC_087517.1, on the reverse strand, counting down.
CTGTTATTTATAGCACAATGCCTCAAGGAGTAAGTACAAACAACATATGGAGGATCTAGCAACTCATGCATAATGCTTCAGCTTGACTTGTGCTTCTATGGGGATTTAGATACTAATACTGAATTACTTCATTATTGGTCTGGAACCCTCTGAAGGCAATCCCTGCTTTTCAAACCATATGATCTTTATTTAATAAGGAAGAAAAAGTATGGAGCACAAGCTCAAATAATCTTGTCTAGTTGGTTAAGAAGCTACACAACACTAGATATGTTTTACTGACGTATTTATGAAGACTTCTGTGTTATCTCAACTCGTACACAGACTGTGAACTTGACATAGTTTTGGGACCAGGCTGCATTCACTGTTCGGTTGGTTTGCACTGGTCAGATAGCACAAAGCAGACAGAAAGCCAGTTTTTTTCAGGGCTAGAGAAATGCTCAGAACAACAACAGAATAACCATTGTTTCTCCTTCAGAAAAAAGGCCTGGAAAAAAAGACCCAGCCTGGCTATTCCTGCCCTTTTGTAATTCCTCTCATGTCACTAAACCCATGTAAATGTAAAGTTACACTTAAACCTGCTATCTCAAAGCTGCAGAAAACATTTTGCACTTACATTGTGAAAGCCTGTGTGGAGGCTGCCTCATTTAGAAAGGAAAGATAGGGGGTGAGGAGGAAAAAGGGGAGATGCATTTGTATGAGTGATCCTGCTGAAACTCAGAAGTTTAGCCCAGCACCCACCAGGTGAAAAACACAAAGAGCTCTCCACCATGGGAAGCCCTGTGGCCAGCACAAGATTAGGTCCTCTGCTTTGATGTAGACAGTGAGGCAGGTCACCAAGATTAATTACTGCTGGTAGGTCCCAGAAACAAACACTGGTAAGGTTATAAGCTGTGTAAGCCAGGAATCTCTTATCTCATTCTCAATAAAAAAAGACTTAACACTCTCAGTTGAAGGCATGAAGTATATTCTGTCAAGGAGAATATACATTATTTTATGTTTTGTTAACCGCCAACAGCATTTGCCAAAATTTTTCAAACATCAATCTTGTTTGAATTAAAACACAGCCTTTTCTGAAAAGCCATTTTAGAAATGTAGTAATTTCTCTTAGTAAAGCAGTTATTTAAATATCTATATGTATTCCTCATTTGTAAATGAAACGTTTCAAAAAACACATTTAATTTCTGTTATTTTTCAAATAGAAAATGGAATGAACTTTGAAGCCTTTTCCCCCCATTTTAAACAGATTAAGGACCATATTCTCTAATATTGTGATATTTTCCCCTCTCTGTCTTCCCATAAAAAGTATGGTATGACCAATACTAGATGCTCAGTTGAAGGCTAATCTTTCCTCTAGGGTACCATAGCTTCACAGTGGCTTATTTATAAAATGGAAGATGTACTTGGAAATTGTACAAATGCAATGTACTTAACCTCTTGCTCTTTCCCTCCCCACCTTTCTCTCTCTCCTGCTAAAAACTTGATCATGGGCAACTGTTCAACATATTTTTGAACTACCACCATCTTTTCTGAGGTCAGTGAAGGCTCTACTCGTTCTTAGCAATCATATTTTACAGTTTGTCAACCATTTTACTCGCTTTAAGAGGGGAACTTCTATTTGTTCACTTAAGAAAAAACTCTGACAGATAAATATTGAGGTTAATGTGCTGCTGTTTAAGTACAGCTGTGCTAACAAAGGGTTTGTTCAAACTTAGATGATGCCCTGGTTCTGGTAAAATGCCTATCTGCATGTTTGTCCTTATGTTTCACCATATGTCATTGTCTGCAATGATGTTGAGTAATACAGCTGTCATATTAGTTGATACGGTTGCTAGTTTAATAGATTGAACAAATATAATCTGATCCCCTTAAATTAAATATGGGTATTTTTGCAGGATGGTGTTTTGCAGGCCTATACGCTGATTGCAAATACAGTCACTGTCATAAAATAAACTAAAAATCCTAGAGAGACTATTTATATAAACACCACTTAATATTGTCTCTGGCAAATGAAGTGGAACAGGCAAGGCAACTTTTGAATCGGATTTCAGTGTCTGGGGAGAACTTCTTTTCTAATTTGTTATAGGGCTGTAAAAACAACGAATAATGCATTTTATTACTTGAAAACTCAATTTCTTGAAATTCTGAATTTATTTTTATGATGACTATATTTGAATATTAAATGTATACTGAAATATATGGAGTGTGAAAATACAAGCTTTAAAAATACAAAAATGCTTCTTTCACTATATGAATAAACAACTTAGTAGTTAAATAGCAATTATTTGTTTTCCATATTTTGTTTATTAAATTGTGGAACTTGTTGCCACAAGTTGTTTTGGATGCCAGAAGTGTAAATGAAACAAAATCCATCAGGGCCTATAAATGTACACAAATTAGTGCAAGAAATCCCAGATGAGAGGATATATCAGCTAAGCTGTCATTCTGATACTTGCTCCGACATTATTTTCCCTACCCAAATATCAATTATGGTCTAGTGTTGAAGAAGGTGTAACTTATGATTAAGAGCCTCATCTTCTCCAGTACCTCCATTTCTATGTTCTTAATACTTATTGGTGACAAAAAATAAACAAGAGACGTGAATTAAAGGAGACACCTTCTATCTTTCAAACACAGAGGCAGCGAAAGGAACTACTTAATGTCCATCAGATTTCCTCTTTGTGGCAAAAAGGCTTTGATGAAAGCTATCACTAGGGCATATTTTCAAGCAGAAAGATCATCCTATAGTTTAAACCAGATATTAATTTTTCTGTGAAGATTATTTAATAGGGGAGCGAATGTATGTCAACTTTACTAAAATTTGCAGAGCTCACCTTGAACTAATTTTTTTAAACCACATTAAATGCATTTGTGTGCATTAGACATGAATATTAGTAGCAAGACAGATTGATTTGACAAGAGAAGTTATAAACACATGCTTAAATATCTACATTTCTTTGCAAATTACTTTTTCTCCAACAGTGCTCAGATTTAAATCTCTACGCTGTCTTCTATATTATACTTTTCTGTAATTTCAAAAACTATTTGCTAAGAATGGTATTTATTTTTTATTACATAAAAGTTGTTGTTATATAAACATATCTGCAGTAAATTCTCTAATGAGGATGTAATTTTTTAAAATCAAAAGTGTAAGGATAGAGCATTGAGAATACTTTTTTTTAAGCAGAATTTTCAAAGCTGATAAATAATCTAAATTGTAATGCTGTTTAATTGTGTTTTCCTTTTATAAGGAAGATTAAGCTTGCAAAGGGGAACTGCTACTTGGTTTTAGTATAGAACCCTCACCCCATTCTTTGAAATACAATGAGAGTCAGGAAGAGTAGAAAAATGTGGTACAGCCCTACCCTCAGACAGTGATTCAATTGTTCAAAGAAGAAAAATTTGTCTTTTGTGAAACTCTTATGCCAATATAACAGAGTGAATAAGAGTTTAAACACCAGAAGGAATACAGTGTATCATATCTAGCCATTAATCACACATTAGCTTAGAAAAGTATTTTGTCTAACACTTAGGAAAGCTTTTTTTACTGGTATTTTACTGGTATACTGTCCTCTATTATCAATCAGGACACATCAAAGCCAGGTTCTATTTGGGGGAAAACAAAGTTGCAAAGTGAAAATTAAAAAAAAAAAAGGGACTTAACTGAAATAGAAGTATGCTTTTTATTAATTTAAGGTGCATTGATTCATACAGCTTTCCTGATAAATACAGGAAGCTGGAAATCACATTTTAAAGCAAATAATTTCTAGAAACTTATTTCAAATAATAGTTTAAGTATCAGTTCAGGAATTGGAAGGAAATTGGCTGAATAGCAAGACTTTATTGATGACATTTTATGTAAAGGTTTTATTCTGCACCCATAATCTACAACAAATATACAAGGTTAATAATTTGAGGTGTGGAGGAAGACGTTTTGCAGCACTGTCATCCTCTCTCCTGTTTCTAATGCTGAAAAAGAGGACACAAGGCAGCAATATGACCTTATTTCAAAGAGCTGTCTTAGAGAAAAATGAATATGATCTCTGCAGCTTGAATAAATAATACATTGTTTAACTATTTACAGTTCTCAGTTCTTCAATTTTTTTTTCAAATTATTTTTACTTTTTTGATTTATTGAAACAAAAAATACCAATTCTTTCCTGTCTTTCTGCCAGAAATATTTTGCCTTTTTCCATCTACTTGGCAACATAATATTCACTGTTAGCTCATGGATACAATGCCTAAAGGTGAGCAAAGCTTTGTAGACATTTTCATTGCCGTATGATCTTCTAAATGCTGCCCCAAATTACAGATATGATCACAAGTTTATCACTTATGGAAGGAGAAGGAGGATGATAAATCTGAGAACTGAAGAGAGACTTGGAATAGGGGAGTGGAACCAAGAAAGAGGAGCCTGAAGAACCAGCTTTCTTTGTTTCTGTCATCCTTGAGTCTGGGACCAATGACAGCCTCATGAGTCCTTGAAATTCTGTTTGACTTTGGGGAGATACAAACTTTCTGCCTTCTTCACTGCATTTCTTCATACAAAAGACCTGTCAAGACAATCAGGGCATAGGACTGTTCTGCAGAGCAAAGCCTGCAGCTAGCCGAAGAGGTTGGCATGGGAAACAGCTGAAGGTGCTGCAGAGAGGTCTGGTAGGGACAGGCAGGACTGAAGGCCATCCTCTGCTTAAGATAATCCCCTCTGTCATTCAAGACTGTGACTTGTAAAAGTTACAACAGGGTCTGAGTACTACGCTATAAAATATAATCCTATCACTGTTACATACAAAATGTCCTTACTTTTATTTAATATAAAGAAAAACAGAAGAAGGACAAATTGTTGAAAATACTTAATGGCTTTTAAAGGAGCTAAATCAATGGGAACAAAAGAGACACAGCCCAAGTTTCCACCAGCCAAAGCCTTGCTGGATACAGCATGGTCCCAGCAGCAACGGCTGTCCTCAGTGAGTAACAGAAAACAAACTCAGGGTAAGACTTGCTCTTCTACTGCAGAGATGTTTTACGTCCTGCCTCAGGACAGGAGCTAATCCATACCTTCCAGCAGTTCTGCTGGTAGAAAGGCAGTCTCTGATATGCAAACCTCAGAAGCATTTGGTAAAAATATGTCAGGTAGGAGAGCTGACTAAAGAGAGCAGCTTTCAGACAGATAAAAATAACACGAAATTGCAGTAAAATCTATATGAAATTATTATTATTTTGGATATAGATTGACCAAACAACTTTAATTTTATCACACACTTTTTGAAAGAGGTTTCATATGGGGTTTTTTTTGTCTGCTTTTACCTCTCTGATACACATGATGAGTATACAGGGAACAAAATAAAAGCAGCTGGTGTGTTATAAGACTTTATGCTGTCTTTTGAGCATTTACTTTCCAAACAAACCATAATTACAACACAACAGACTTTTATCAGGGCCAGGACATCATTTCATTCAATTGTTAAATTCAGTAATAATATGAGAGTATACTAAATCTCATCCTATTTTTTTTTTATTTTTTTTTTTTTTTAATATATGAGGACTTAATTCATTTGGAAAATCAGCCAGGCTTCTGAATGCTTTCAGCTCCTGTTACTGAATCCATCACCCTTAATCCCAAATCACAATCAAATTATATTCACAGCTACTCCCCATTTGCACTCACATAAATCTGTTGATTTGAGTGGAAGCATTTAAGAATAATGATTTTGTGGTTCAGCCTAGCAATCTCAGTCAGTTGTCCTTGTTTCAACAGGGTGATGTGCCTATGGACAGTATAAATTAAGTGACCTGAGTGGTGTGAAAGACAAACTGTAAATGGAAATACTTTTTGAAAGTTGCACCATGAAACAGTCATTTTACTTGAGGAGTTGTTTCATGTTTTCCGAATTAAAAAGAGGAACAACACAGAACTGAGGTCTAAATTTCAAATATATCAAGACTGTACAAGGTCCTGTTTTTGAAGAATACTCTAGATAGTCTCCTGAGATCCCTTCTGACCCTACATATCTGATGCTCTGAGTTTTGTGCCAAGAAACTCCTTTCGGAGCATGTAAAAAAAAAAAAAAAGGTGAGGAGTCACAGTCGTGACTCTTAAAGTTCTTAAGGAATGGAAATTTTGAGGGTGATAGAAAGGCAAAATAATTAGTTTACACAGTCCAACATCCAAACAATGTGTCAGATGAAAGCAGCTTTCAAACCTCTCTTTCCTCATTGACTTTGATTTCTTTATACTTTAGCAGTTCATGGAGACACTTACAAGGAGAACTGTATACCTATTGACAGCTGAGATTTGAATTAAGGTGAACTGAAATGAAATGCCCTTGTTTCCTGCACCAGTGAACATCCCAAATGTGGCATCTCTTTTATTAGTGATGAAACTACTATTTTATTCTCTCCATTCCACAGTTTTCTGGATGTTCAAGAAAGCAATTTCAATGGCAGACAAGGACATTGTATAAATTGTATTTCAGAAGCAAAACTTCCGTTGTGATTGTTCACTGGTATTTCTACCCTGGAAAATTAGAATGCCACAACTCATACTAAAATTAGTAAAATGTCTATTATAATACTGATGTATGCTGCTGCATATTTATTAATCTCATCTGCAATAGTGGAATATAAGATGACATAGGATAAAATAAAAAGTCACAAGACATTCATTAAGCTAACTAACAAAATTAATTAGAAATTAGTAAACTAGCAATGTAGGGAATATAATTCTAATCATATTTTCCCCTTTGAAAAAAAGATGAGCCCTAAGAAGCTTTGCTGTGAAACCACCACAAAATTTGCAACTATATCTGTGGCTTGAATTTATTATGGGTGTCTTGGTATGAACCTATTCTGTTGCATCAACAGAATTTTCAATTTTTTTCTTCACTAGTAGGTGTTTTTATGCATATCTGAACTGTCTTGCAAAAAATATAACATTTAAGTATTCACTTTATCCTGCCAAAGTCAGAGGTATCAGAACATATCAACAATACAATTTTCAAGTGATTAACTAACATGAAAAAAAAGCCATGAAGATTATGTAATTAGGAAAAAGCATATTTGGAAACTGTATAGTAAGGAATACTATACTATACTGTAATTATAAGTGTATTACCAATAAATATTTAGTAAAGTTTTCTACATCATTCTATTCTGTACAACTGACTTTGATTTTACCAGTTCCATCTCACTGAAACTATTTTCTAACCTCTTGAAAATACGTCTTCTATATACTTCTGATGATACACGCAAAACACATCTTCTATAAATAGTGATTTTAGCACAGAAAAAGGGCAAGAATCCATCCAAGAATTCCAAATGTACTGCTTTAGTGCTTAGCAGCATCTAAATGTATTTTAAAATGATAATTCCAAGTACACCATTTTATATGCTCAATATTAATACAATTTGTACTATTAACTAGTGTATGCTCTGTTATACAGAAATACACTTTTTTTGGAGCCTATAACCAAGCAATAAATTGCGCACTCCTCTCTGAAACAAATTTATCTTTCACATTTGACTTTATCACCTGTTAACCCAGCAGCCCCTGAAATTATTGTAACATGCCAGATCTCTGAGCAACTTCAAAGTGCCTATTTTCTAAAATCAGCAAGACAGAGATATATTTTTACTTTTTCCTCTTCACAGTACTCTTTCTCTAACATTCTCTGCTCTCCTCCAAATCACAAAAAGAATTCAAAAAACCAAAGAAAACCTAAAGCTGTCAAGAGTTAGGAGAAAGGAGTCATTCTTGTATCAGTGACAGATTTGCCAGAAATAAACATTTAATTAATTTAAAATTCCTTTGCTTGGGAACACAGAGAATTTGACAACTTCTGAAAAAGTTTAGGCTTTTAAATCTTTTCTCTTGGGACTTTGAAAATCTTACATTGATGAAAATAAGAGTCTGTTTAAGACACAAATAAGTCTGATGTATTTGTTATTTTAAAAAATATATTCTACCGTTTTGCTTTTCTTAACTTACCATCTCTTAGCAAAAAGCAAATGTGTAACAAACATGGTCAAGTGCAGAAACAACAATTAGAATAAATATTTGGCAGTTAGCAATTTAATTCTTCATATTTCAGCTTGAAACCAGTTAAACAAATCATTGTAACAAGCCAAATACTGTAATCAAAGAAAAAACCTTTTAAACATTTTTATCATTCCTGTCCTTCATGAAAAGTACTTGTGATCCTCTCAGAGTCCCAAAGGGGATTTCTAACTGACACAGCTTTGAAGAGCAATCAGGTATCGGTCTTTAAAAGGAGGCTTTAACGTAATGAAAAGCAGGGCAGACTGCCAGTTTTCCTGGCAATCCCAAATGGACAATGTTCCACTACACACTCCTCCCTCAGCTTAAATTCATACTGAACTTAAATAAAAGCCATGGTTGTGCAACTTCAGGGACTCATTTTGTCTGAAAATGGCAAGCAGTCACTCACTCTGGTGAGATTGGATCAAAGGAAACAGGATAAAAGATACAGTCAATTACACCATTGCTCTTTCTAAGCTGTTCAATATATCAGCAGCTCAGTATGTGTGATATTTCAAGAACCTCTGTTTCAAACTATTTGGAAATACTCATCCCCATTTAGTCCACGTCTTGCAAGCCATTGAAGCACTTGCTGCTGAAAACATGACCTACCATGGCAGTAAAACCCCAGATATGTTACATATAAGGGACTTAGCCAAAATAAAGCAGGTTTTTACTCGAAATGAGTTTATGTACGACAACTTGATAAACATAGCTATTTTGTAGCTATTTTCATGTATTGGTAATACATTTTGATCTTATTAAAGTAAGAAATTAAGACAAACTGTGTGTTGGTCCTTTCAGATTTAGACATAACTGACTCCTCTAGGCTTTACCTGCAAGAGCTATAATGCACAAAGGAGGCTCTAGTTTCCATGCAGCCAGCAGCTCCAAGGTCATAACAGCAGCCATTCTTTCCCAAAAGCTCAGCTTACCTAATACTGTTCGAAAATGTAGTCCACATACTTGGTTTGGGTGTATTTTCCACATTTTATATAATATTAAGAATTTCTTTCTTGAGACTCTTGGGTTTTGATGTCAGAAGTAGCCTTGACTGGCTGTTAACTGGAGATCCACAGCATCACCATAAGAAGCAATAAATGGATGAACTTAAACACTTCTTTATAAGAAAGAAAGAAAAAAAAAAAACAAGAAAACACAGTCCAAATATAAAGAAAGAAAAGGGATTGTTAACAAGGAGTTAGAAAGCCTCATCGACTCCAACTGTATTTTCCAGGTCCTTGATATTGCCCTACTGTTTTGACATCCATTCAACACACTGGTTTCAAAACCTTCCTCGATTGATTTTTCTATTTAGCACAACAGCACATAAGACCATGACCTGAGTAGGCAGATAACTTTTCAAAATACTTGTTTTGCACCTAACCCTCAGAAACTGTTCTTGCAACCCTTTTGTGTGGTTTTTTTTTTAAAGAAATGTTTAATTTAAAACATTTCTTCCCTCCAAATTCTTGCAAGAACATTAGGTGAAAATGGGACTATTACCTTTCATTATTAAATTCAACAAGAGTTCTGGCTGAAATAGAAACATTTAATGTCCTTTGACTTTCTCATAAGATAGTATTTATGGAGTTTATGCACACAGTACAGTTGCTTTTTCCATTCACATTCTTATATCATCTACATTATTATAGTTTCTAAAAGCATACTGAAAAGATACAACAAAATTTTGCTGTACATAGAAAACCTATATCATTTATTCACAAAAGATTCAATTACTGCATGTCTTTTGTTAACTGCTTCTAGGCATTCCTTATTTCAATTAAGCCGTCACACAGATCTTCTATTTCAACAGACAGGAAAATTGTAATTTTTAATTAAATCATTGTTTGCCTGCATCTCTTTGGACAGCACCATGCAGGACTGACACAGTTCTTCCGCATCCTAAAATAGTACCTTACAAGAGGATATAGAAGTTTAAGGAAAACTGACTGGAAAGAGAAGCTTAGCAAGAGTCTGGAGACATTTTCTGTTTCATTATGACTGTTTCTTACTTCATGATTCATTACTGGTGCTTATTTCTAGCCTCTCTGTGTAGTGAAACTCAAACAAATTTGAACTGGCAGGGGGTAATTCAGTAGTACTGTGTGACTACTACCCAATACTACTGCCAAAATGGTAGCTGCTTAGTTGTTTAATTCCCTGATGTGTGGACAAAGACTTGGTTTTGGTCCTTGAGGATGTGTTGTGTGTAGTAATCATGGTTACTTGTGGGCTACCATTGTTATGCTGTGTTATAAGACAAATCAAAGAGCGCCTGTGAGCGTTACATGAATATAGACCTGACCGCAATATGTATCCGCTTACGCAAGTAGCTTTGTAGAATTTTAGTAGCATGGGGAGGGGGAGATGTAGGGGAATAGACAGGGATCGGCGACCGGAAGATTACGGGATGTGACGGAAAGATAGACTCCTCCCCGTAGGAGTGGCAGGAACAGGAAGCGCAAGAGCTATATAAGCGTGTGACGCAGCTAAATAAATGGACATTTTGTATCCATCATATTGATGTCTGTGCATCACTGTCCCCAGGGTGGGTAGAGCCCTGTGTCCCGGAGGTATGCGGCCCAAGATAAGTTCTCCCGTAGAAGCGTACAGCTACAAGGATGAAAGAGCTCTGTGCATTGTTTTAGTAGACAACTGATTCTCCTACACTTGTGGTTGACATTTACTTTGAACATTAGATGGAGAACATGACCTGCTTTGTGAATTGACCCTGGGAATCCTACAGTGGTCATCCTACAGAGACCTTAGCACCAGAGTGCTGAAATCTCTGTATCAGGTTAGGTATTTTGTAACTTCATCATTGCTGACAGTCTACTATAACACTGAAGAAATACCTGTATTTTCAAAATGCTAACTTTTCAAACTACACTAGTCAGCTTATTGTCCTTAGACCATCATAGCTACAACAACATCACTACGTAAAATATATGTGACATTTGGCTTTGCTTTCTGCTGGATGAATGCTGTTAGATAAATGCATTCAAATAAATTTGTTTTACTTGAGGCACCTTTTCAGCATTTGAGGTCTGAAGAGAAAATGAATGCAACATTATCTTTCCTGTGGAAAGACAATTCATCGGCAAATACAGAGCTCCATAAAATGAGCGGAAAATGTAATACTTACACCAATTTGACTCTCCTTTTCACCTAAAGCACATAATAGAACAGCAAGCATTCTGTTCTCTCTCTCCTCATTGAAACGTTACTGAGCCAGGTCTGTTTAATTGGAGCAGGAAGGAGGTTTTTTCCCCTGGAAAACCTTCAGCCTTGGCACACAGGTTAATCTGCCTTCATTCCAATTTTCTGACAGCAAGAGTCATTGGATTTATTTCACTGAATTACTGTAGTGCATTAGTGAATTATACTAGCATTTTAAACTCATCATATTTTCTAGGCAGATAATGGCACAATCATTAGATAAGCCCAGCTCCTCATTTATCAACATCTTATTCAGGTAACTCTGAAAAGATGAAGGTATCTTAAGATCTAAGGAAAAATTAAAATACTTATATTTATAGAGAAAATAAATTCCTGCCATATCCCTGACAGGAATAAGATAATAGTTTTTTTTCAGACCTCTATCTAATAACACCTATAAAGCTTTAGGAAATTATGAAACCTTCAAAGCTTAGTTGGCTTCAGGTTCTTAGGAAAGGAAAAGTTATCAAGAATACCTGTGTTTAAAATCTGTTCCATCTTGTATTAGAGAAAAACAAAAGGGAGAACCTTGCCACAGTGGGGCATAATGTCTAAACATCTGCACGTATTGTAACTCGATTGCACGGCCTGTTATTGCATGCTACCGGGCAATAGAAATTTCACAAATTACAACAGAATTCATGACAAGTTGGGGGGCAGGAAGCAGGAGAAAATACTTAATTGCTTCCCAGAGTAATAAAATAGCAGAGTAATAAAACAGATCATGTAACTTCTCACCCTGCCTTTTCCATCATTGTTGCCACAATTATTATCACATTTTCTACTGCTACTTCAAACAAATTATAGATTTGCACTTCGGTTCACATCAGCTTATCTCTCTGCCCCTGGAAGATATATTTCTTTTAAACATTATTTAAAGTTTAATCACCCTGATTATTAATGAAAGCACATGGCAAAATGCATACCTACTGAAAATACACCAAACCCCAACCAAACCCAAGTGAAATATTTTTAATGCCCTCAGAAGACACAGACTGAGACTGGATATATGTCATTTTCATTTAACTGTTCCAGTGCCAGGTTGCTGCTTCTGTCACTAAGATCTCACCACTCCTTCATTTCCTCTCAAGTACTGCAGCAAAAGCAACAGCCATACAGAGTGACCATGACATAGCGACACTCGGAAGGAGGTTCTGATTGTTCTGCAACTGCTCTGGTCCAGTCAACAGACAACTCAACTGTAATTGAGTATTCCAGATGGGTTTTGAATTTAGGAAAAGTTTGTCTCAGCATCAGGAGTTTCTAGAGAATCTTGTATCCACAGTGACTCATTCAAGGATTTCAAACTTACAGCACCAGGTTAAACACATGAATGAAAAAGTTATGCTAATGAAATATCAGAGTTGAGAACGCAGGCTCCTAATAACTTTAACATTTCATACCCTGCTGAATTTAGTACACTTTACAAGACTGCTTATCTCACTGAGTCAAGAAAGCCAGGTTCTTAGCCAACTGGTTAACACTGCTCTTACACTTCTGTGAGAGCAATCACAATGAGGAGAACAAGGAATACTTGTTTAATTTAAAAGTTTTCAATAAAAATTTTAGAAAACAACCATGAAAATATTATGTCACATGGGCATCAGTGCCAGAGAGTGAAGGAAGAAGTATGGCTTTGCACATACTAGAAATTACACTACTCTTACTTAGAAATGAAAAATCCATAACAAATTTGTAAACAAAAGTATTTAAGAGCATTCATTTGTAAACAATAATTTTATTACATACAGCTTTGTAACAGCTGTAGATATTCCAAGTAAGTCACAGCAAAGAAAGTAACAATGTTTTTAAGTAATTCCAAAATTTTAGGGGTCTAAAAATGTAGCCTATCTAAAAAGATCATTTTAATATTGAAGTGGAAAATGGCCATTTATACTTCAATACCCAAGGTAGCCAGATCTATCAGAAATGTACATTAACCAAAAATGAAGGTGTGAATTCAGAGCAGAGAGTCACAGGCAGACTGACCAATTGCAGTGAGGCAGAATACAAAACTAAGTGCAACAACCATGTTGTAATACCTAGCCCACACCACTGAGCAACAGGAGGGGCTGCAAGAACTGCACTAACGATCTGCCAGATTTACCGAGAGGGCTTGAGCACTTGATAGCTCTAGCAAAGCTTGCAGAAGAGTGCTTGGAATGGATAAGCCGCAGCCAAAGCTAGTGGCTATGGGTATTTAAGCAGAAAAGGAACTTAGGGCTCCCTGGAAGGGATTAATCTTTTCTATTGTGTAAAGATCTGCAGCTCAGCTAATTTTATGGGATGCCTTTGTAGGTGGTGGAAAGAATTAGGAGTCAGCATGGCTGTCTAAAGCTAAGAGAAAAAAAAACCAACTATTTTTTTACTTTCTGTTTTGTCCTATGCAGAGGTAGATCAAACATTTCAAAACAAACATCCTTTTTATGTTTACTGTTAGTTATTTTGAAAAACTGTGTAATAGGAGTGGGTGGAAGCTTTCACCATAGCAAGCTGCAAAATCATAAGTACAATCTTCCCAAGTCCTTTTCCCTAACAGTGTTCTGAAAGGATACTTAAAAATATGAATTTTGGGATCTGTTCCAGATTCTGGAGGAAGCTGAAATTTGAATTCCCGTCTGTCTACCTCTATCTCCAGTTAAATCTCTAAATAATTGCTCTTGTGTTAAATGAAAGCAGAAAAAAGTTTCATTCACCAAAGAGTAATCATTTACTTATCTTCTACTTTTAAGAAAATTATGAAGTATAACAAGAAATGGAGTACCAATGCATTTTAATATGCATTGGTGATTATTTAGCTCACTGGTTGTTAAGTAATAGAAAATCAAATGTTTTGGTTTTCACAAGGCAATTCATACAGATGACAGTTCTTCAATGGGACATTTCTCCCCAGACATAAGGAATTAGGATTTTTTTTTCAACAGTTATCCTTCTAATACTATACAGAGATAAAGAAAAGGCAAATTTGTGAAATGCTTACAAATCAATCCTGAAAAAAAGTATTTTTCTTTGTCACTTATTACCCGTCAGTCAATCTGAGTATCTTTTTTCATTTTCTGGCTGTCACTTCGAACTCTGACTAAAATAAACCTTTAGAATTGAATGTTGATATACAGTTTAGCATTTTCTGGTATCTATACATCATTTGGCTATTTGACTACAGTTCCCTTTTCATTTGAACGAGCTTTTGTTCCCTTCTGACATGTGAGTTATAACTGACAGTCATCTTTCTTTTCTAGCCATGGATTTTAATGCAGCAGAATGCAGATAAATATGATTCCAAGAATAAGAGATGAGAGAAGTGCATGCTATGGAAGTCTACAACCTCTTTGGTTTTATATCACTGTGTCATAGTCATCCAAAGACATGACACTCAAAACAAGAGTATAAGAGGATCAGCCTCTTGCTGAATGAAAGTCCTCCATGCCAGCGCAGGTCCTCATCTCAGCCAAGCCTCCTTGCAGCACTGCATGGACATTTTGCATGTGTAGCATGTTTATGAAAAAGACGCAAGAATATGCAAGCTAAGAAGGCAAAACTGCTTGGGGCACTAATTAGGACAAGACACCTGTGTTCAGTTCTATCCTTTCCCAAAGACAACATAATTCCCCGCACTGTACCTCAGTTCTGAATTTGTAAAATGGAATAACAGGACTTCCCATCTCCTGTATAATCTCAGACTACATACCTGGAAGAAATTCAGGTTCTTTCAGTGACAGGCATTGGGAGTGTAGAAGCATCCTAGGCAGAAAAAATGAAGAAGGTACAGAAATGTTCTTCCTTAAAACACGTGAACTAGAATAGTCATCCTGATCAAGAGCCCATCTGCTCCACTACTGTTTTCAGTACAGTAGAAGGGTCAAGTAAAACCAGGACAAACATATATGGCTGCTTTCCCTTCTTATACAGCTGGCCTCCAAGTACTTCCAGCTCAGATTATTTCCTTCAAATTATTATTTATTTTAATTTTTATTTTTATGTTTAATTGTTAAGTAATACTTTTAATTATTAATTCTTTGACAAGTACCACTTAGTCTACTAATTCTTGTTTATATTTCATATACCATAAATAATCCTTACTCCTACCCGGCAGCAATATTTAGTAGCAGATTCTTTATAAGGTCAAATACCTGAGCATTTTAAAATATTTTTTATATAAAATATTAAGTTGCATTGATTAGAAGAGTGTCTCCTATCAAAGTTCTGCTCTAATTATTTTTAATTTTATTTGGAATTTATTTTGAAGATCTAGATGTCAACTATCAGCTTTAAAAACCAAAATCAAAAAAACCTTACAGACCAAGAATTTTAGCTTAAACTAATTAGAAGTGATCCCAGTATCAATTTTCCTGTGCTCTATCTTAACTTGGTTAAAAAAATGTTGATAATTCAGGCTTAGCAGCAGTGGCATGAACCTTAACCACTAGATTGGTTAGTAAGATGAAGAAAACTGTTTGGAATAAAATAAGCAATTTTTGCCTTTGGAATTATTTGGACTACAATATTGTTGACTCTTAGAAATATAACTAATATTTGGAAAGTTAGCTATAACTACTAATTCATAAGTACGGTGAGATGTCATACCCAGCTCGTGGTATTCTATAAATTGTGTAGGATTTTTAATGCTTTTGGCTTGCACTTGTTTCAATTCAAACAAAACTTTCATTTTCATATGCTTCCACTTTCCATTCACTAAGACCTCTATTCAACTTTACATTACTTCTCTACTGCAGCTCAATGTTACCTCATATTTCCATTTTACTCCAGAGACAGGTAACTTTCTATCACAGCTGTCATTATAAATTTATATTTTCAGATTAAAAAGAAAAAACAAACCTAAAAAGAACCAACACAAAAACCCAAAGCCAAGTAAGTTTGTAAAGTATTTGGGGCCGCATTCAGAACAGGAAAGTAACTTCTTCATTACACAAAGTCTTGGAGCCTCATTTATCCTGGCAATTAAAAACATTTTGGTCTTAATTCTGTTTACCTCTATAGTTTAGTTATACAATCAAATATGAGCCTTAAACAGATCATCTAATTCCAGAGTCAGTAGAA
Source organism: Phalacrocorax carbo (assembly GCF_963921805.1). NCBI lineage: Eukaryota > Metazoa > Chordata > Aves > Suliformes > Phalacrocoracidae > Phalacrocorax > Phalacrocorax carbo. Next base: position 37,343,514 of record NC_087517.1, on the reverse strand, counting down.
GTGCAAGACATTCAACTTCATTTGTTCTTGCAAGGTGGAATGGCAAGCCTCCAAATTTACTAAGAATGAAAGAAAAGATAATAAAAAATATATACATTCTAAAAAAATTTATAGATTACTAACACATTTTTCTAATGTGTTTCATTCTAAATAAAGTAGGCGGTTTTTTTCCCCACAATAAACTATGTACCCTGACTACATCATGCAATTTTCTTTTACCATTATCTACCTAACTACCAAAGAACTACTAAAGACAAGTAATACATTTTCAATCATTCCTAACAATAAAACCATTTCTTCTTAAAATTGTAACGCTCCTTGGTTGTTGGGTTTCGGTTGATTTGTGGGGGTTTTTTTTCTTCTCCTGTATTTCTAGGAAAATTTTGTTCATGAGGTGAACTTTTGGCAGAGTGTGAGCCAGGGCTGATTGAAGGATGACAGAGAAAATTTATAGTTCAAAATTCCAAAGAGACAGTTACTGTCGTAAAATGCACAAGCAGTCAGCCTGAATGTATAGAGACATTGAGTCCTTATATATATATATATAAAGAAATATAAATACATCTAAATGTATATAGAGTGAATCCAGATAACTGGTGTTTGACACAGCGTGACACTAAGCAGGCAGGGGCCTCTCTCCAGATCTAATGTGCTGAAAAATAGCTGTCTCACAGGGCCCAGAACAGCCTCTTGACCTCTGCACATTAATCAGGACGTGCCAGATCATGCTCACATACCCCAGGGACACTTGGTGTCCAGGGTGAGCAAGAATATGCAAACGACTAGAATAAGAGGTTTAGAAAAGCATAGAAATAAAGTCAGTAGTGTTCACTAGGATTTCTACGGATTAGGATATGGTGTGTTCACAAAGGTTAAACAAACAAACAGAAGCCTAATAGCAAAAAAATATTGGGACACATTTCCTATAATCAGGAATCTTCCCAAGACCATTACACCACAGAAAAAGCACAGGAACCAAAACCATGAGAAAAATCATCAGCTGGTTAGGCCATCCTCATTTCACCTGAGTTTTTTTCAAGTACTAAAAAAACAAGCCATCCTTCACATGCAGAACAGGAGGGGTTTAGTTTGTTTGCTTTTGTTTGTTTGCTTTCATTTGTTTTTTAATATTAACATAAAACATTTCATACAAAGCTATGTACTAGCTGGGTTAGTATCTATCTCTTATCACCCTAAATATAGTATTTGGCTAAGTGCACAGAAGGAGATTTTGTGAAGTTCTGTGGCTGATGTTCAGAGTAACAGTTCATGCCTGTCTCCCACCTGGAATGGAGACATTCAATAAATACTCGCAGCATATTTATAACTGGCTCTTTCTATTGCTACCTATTTTGCAAATATTTTGTTGGGAACTCTTTGTAGGTGAAGTTGCTTAACTATGATGCAAGGTAAATGGAAATCATTCAGACCTAAGGGGAAAAATGTGTAAGTGTTCTCAGGAAAAGAAAAATAGCTCTTAAACTAGTGTCTACAGGCTAATGTTTTGCTTTCCCAAAGCCGATTTTTTCCCTAGTACTCTCCTTCTACCATCTAATCCATTCCTATTAGAAGAACCTTTGAAAAGTAAAGGTCATTCAGCTCACTCCAGTCCAACCCCTGCATGAAGGTATGTTACTACTTATTGATATTTGAAGTCTTGACTATGATATGGTTATTTATCCTTGTTGTTTGGTCTAGCACTATAATAGGATTTTATTAAGACAGCAGCATTCCACAACACGATGTTAGCTGTCAGTTAATATGCAGCTGTATCAGCTGTGAATTGGTGACCTAAAAGTAAAATGCTCCAAACCCATTTCCAATTACATAAGGTTTCCAGCCTTCCAGATCTGTTAGCACTCACCTTTACAGATGGCAGGTTAGGCTCAGTTTTAGTGCCTTAGCAACTGGCATTGCATTACATAATTCAATTTTACTTTAATCAAATTAAAACGGAAGATAAAATTCACCACAAAAATCATGTTTTGGATGGTATGTGTAAAGCATCAGATTGAAAAACATATATTTGTGGCCTACATTGCATGAAAAACCTACTGCCTGAATAAGTAGCTGTGTTCCCCAATATTTTGCCAGTAAAAGTCACTGAAATAATAAAAAGATGTACATTTAAGCAGTGTAAAAAGAATTATAATTATTACTACAGAAAGCAACAACAACTTTACTTTAGAAAGTAATAATTACTTTCTACAGCAGTATTAATATCTAAAATCTTATATACTGGTGAGTAGCCTATATAAAAATCATTGTATATTTTAATTACTTTAGAAAGTATTAGTATTATTAGACCTATACATGAAAACATCATCAGGTGATTTATTTTAAAACATGAATTATTCACTAAGAAAAGATATAGATCTTTTATAGTATCTCACCAGAGTACATGAAAATTACTTTTTCTATTTACCACTTCCTTTTCAAAATAGTATCATAGAATCATTAAGGTTGGAAAAGACCTCTAGGATCTTCAAGTCCAACCATCAACCCAACATTGCCATGTCTCCTAAACCATGCCCTGAAGTGCCACATCTACATGTCTTTTAGATACCTCCAGGGATGGTGACCCCACCACCTCTCTGGGCAGCCTGTTCCAATGCCTGACCACTCTTTCAGTAAAGAAATTCTTCCTAATATCCAATCTAAACCTCCCTTGATGCAGCTTGAAGCCATTTCCTCTTGTTCTATCACTAGTGACCTGGGAGAAGAGACCAACCCCCCACCTCAATGCAACCTCCTTTCAGGTAGTTGTAGAGAGCGATAAGGTCTCCCCTCAGCCTCCTCCAGGCTAAATAACCCCAGCTCCCTCAACCTCTCCTCATAAGACTTGTTTCCTAGACCTTTCACCAGCTTCGTTGCCCTTCTCTGGACATGCTCCAGCAACTCAATGTCCTTCTTTTAGTGAGGGGCCCAAAACTGTACACAGTACTCAAGGTGCGGCCACACCAGTGCTGAGTAGAGGGGCACGATCACCTCCCTATTCCTGATACAAGCCAGGATGCTGTTGGCCTTCTTGGCCCCCTGGGCACGCTGCTGGCTCATGTTCAGCCAGCTGTCGACCAGCACCCCAGGTCCTTCTCCACCAGGCAGCTCTCCAGCCACTCTTCCCCAAGCCTGTAGCGTTGCATGGGGTGGTTGTGACCAAAGTGCAGGACCTGGTGCTTGGCCTTTTTAAACCTCATACCGTTGGCCTCTGCCCATTGATCCAGTCTGTCCAGGTCCCTCTGTAGAGCCTTCCTGCCCTCAAGCAGTTAGACATTCTTGCCCAATTTGTTGTTGTTTGCAAACTTACTGAGGGTGCACTCAATCCCCTCATCCAGATTATTGATAAAGATATTCAACAAGACTGGCCTCAACACTGAGCCCTGGGGAACCCCACTAGTAACCATTCTCCTACTGGATTTAGCTCCGTTCACCACAACTCTCTGTGCTCAGCCATCCAGCCAATTTTTAACTCAGTGAACAATACACTCGTCCAAACCATCAGCAGTCAGCTTCTCTAGGAGGATGCTGTGGGACACAGTGTCAAAGGCATTTTAGTGTATTTTTCTGTTGTTGATAACTAGTTTAATTATTACATGAACTGTCTTGTTAATCAAAGTAGATAGAGAATACTACAAAAGTCTAGAATGATATGGTTAAATGATGCAGTACACAGTTGTCCTACACCAGGCATGGACTATGTTTTTTTTCTCTCCTTCCTTTTAGAATAACTGGAAAAATTTTTATAATTACAACCTTCATGGAGTGATAATGACATCTCAGAGCCAAAAATGCTGATTCAATTCTTTTAAAATATTTTTTAACAGTATGTGCATATCAGAAATGTGATTTTTCCTCCAGAGATTAATTTTTAGAATGGCAGAGACAGAGAAAGAATTGACTGGTAGCAGGCACTTCATTATCTGCCTACTCTTTAAAAACTCTTTAAAGATCATCTGCATGTACCATTTTACGTGAGATGGTCTTTGTTCACTCTCTTCATGAGAGGCTGGTGATATACAGTAAGTCAGTATGCATAAGACATAAGAGATAGATACTGAGAAGCTGCTTATGCAACAAACTGATTTGTTTCATGCAATGGTCTAACCCGGTGCAAGCAAAACATAGAAAAAATAATGAAAGATTTCATTATTCATTGCATATAAAAATGAAATTTTCCAGGCATATATATAGCGTCCAACACGACCAGAGCAAAAAGTCTGCTTTTCTGTCATATATAGGCAGTTACTCACATAACAGATGAAAGGCAGACTTGAGTTTAATGTATTAGAGCAGACAGGAACCTCATTTTGTAGAAGCACAGCAGGGTCAAGTTCACAAAGGCACAAGTAGATCCATGTGACACATGAGAACATAGAAGGAAATGGGAACCACAGAACCCAGATAAATGGCACTGGAGCTCTGTGTTCTCTGATAGCAAGCTGAAAAAAAGTATGGTGGATGGAATTATAATGAAAAAATGCAATTCAAGCATTTAACTTAAACTGCTAACTTCTGAAAAAACTGTAAACTGTCACATCTTCAGTGGGATTTATTGACTGAGCAAATCTTTTTCCTAAAAATAAAAATGCACACAAAGCCCCAAAATATGAACAAAGACGGAGTAAGATGCAGACTGCCAAGCTCCTCTGCTTCTCAGGATATGCAATGTGGTGTAAAGATACCTCAGTTAGTTTTAAATAGGGTGGTATGGTTGTTTGATGCAATCTATACATGGCAATATGGAGCTCAAGGTAAGATGAAACACAGCAAACAATCAGGTAATAACCATGAGCAACAAACGGGTCACAGATCAAGCTACACATAGTAACTTCCCTAGTTTATTCTGCTCTGGGTGCAGTTTACACTCATCCAGGACTACCATTTTTATCTCACCAATCTAAGGCAAGTAAAATTCATTTTGCAATCCCATTTGGTAGCACCAGGAAGATGTGTACTAAGTTTGGGTTTATCACATGGATTTCAGTGTATAAATTATTTCTTTCAGGAAGCTTTGAGAAATAAAACATGTATGTTCTAATTCAGTCTGCACCCATCATCTCTAATTCAGAAGTGTTAATTCCTTCTTCATAAATTCCTCTTATGTCATTGCAACATGCTTTTCTTGTTTAAAAGTCCACTTTGTTCTCAAATATTTTCTTTTAAAGAGGTTCGAAGCCTTTTTAAGATCCCAAAATGCTGAAGGAGAGGAAGTGTCTTGGCTCAAAATAAATAATGATCACACTGGAATTTAGAATAGAAATTCCTTCTTTAGGAACAATAATATTCTGGATTGCCAATAGAAGTAAATTTAATTTTGGGCTAAGAAACTGTGCTTTCCCTTACAAGTTCATCTAAAATATTTTCCACTTTGGAAGCAGCTTTTCCAAATGAGGTTAATAGTATTTTAACATGTTTTAGAAACAAACTAATACTGTGTAAATAAACAAATCATGCTGTAAGTCAGTCTCCTAAGACCGCATTTGTCAGTGGTTGAAGAGTTATGGACACATTTCTCAAGGCAAAGAGCATCATGGTGAATTGTAACTGACCTCCTTGTGTGACAGTATGGTTTTTTGTAGCAGTCTTCAGAGATCACTTCGATTTATCAAAAACTGAGCATTTAGAGAGACTAAAATAGCATGCTTAATGTGCCCAATCAAATATTGTCCTTAATCTGTCAGCTACAAGGAAACATAAAAGTTATTGACGGTATTAAACTTTTACCTGCTACAGGAGGGAAAAAACCTGAAACACTATACCTCTTAAAAGCAAAAGGAAATTAAAGAATTTGTAATTATACAGTTTCTTGATACAGTTCTTTCCTGAGAGTCTCTTCTAATCCATTACTCTGCATTAGTCTAAGATCTGTCCGGTCCGCTAATCTTTTTCTTGATAGAAAGCAAGCATCATAACAATACATTTGAAACATGAACTTATGTTCAAATATATTTAAAGCTTTCATACAGAGCAACACATTCAGATCATAAATACTCAACCCTGGTATTATCTGATATTATATAATCACAATTTATTATAAAACTATGCTTTAACTTTGTCTATACTCTTTGCACAGCCATATACAATGGGCTTAAGATAAAAAGTCATAGGCATTTCTGAACTCCTTTACTGTCCTAGTCTTTTCCCACTGTAATCACTTAAAGCATTTTTTTATACATCTCAAATAACATGGATTCAGACATGAATTTTCAAAAGAATTCCATCTTATATGTGACATGAAAATATATTGCTTTTTGAACAACAGGGATCTCTCACTCCTTCAGAATAAATAGACTTGGCTACCATTTAGCACATTTCACAACACACCTGTAGAAAGTTCTGTTATCGCTGATGATTTTCAACAGTGTCAGTCTTTCCCATTTCTTTTCTATGGAGTAATTGCCAGCTGCCATGCCCTGGCTGAAAGCTGTGCCATAGTAGAGAGGTTGCTTCATGATAATATTTGTCTTTTTCTAAAAAAAATATATCCTAATATTGTTATTAGTCACTATAACCAGCTATATAACATATATAGCTATATGCCTATATAAACTATTTTACTCAGTGAGGAAAACTTACTTACGAAGTCAGCCAGGACCACAGTTCGTAGTAGGTCAGACTACAGAAAGCATAAGGACTAGATTGAGTACTATCACTTGTGCTGGGGATATTGCACTTCAGTATGGTTTGATATTTATCTGTACTCAGGGCCAGACAAGAAGGTCTCTAGCAAAGATTCAGTGCACAGCGCTAGAAAATCTCACGTTGACTGAAGGAGAGCATTAGCCTAATTGGGTTGTTGCATGGAATGCTATAAACCTAACCAGAACCTTTCTGTAACAACTGATGTTCTAGTCAAACAGGGTCACAAGCTGCAGTGACCCCATCTTTCTGATTTTGTTTTGCAGTCACATAGTATTTTGTAAAACTGGTGCCTCCATACTGAACAATATATTGCCATGGAATTCAACACTTTATTATTACTCTGAGTGATAAAAAATCTTACTATCTTCCCAATTCTCACACTAAGGCAGACTTCATACTGTTACAACAAAACAGATGATAGGAAACCATGAACTGGTCTAAATCGGCAACGGCATTAAAGCTAGCCCATTGTTTTTTACTATATTTGATGGAAACATAAGAAAGACTTGTACAAAAAGACAGGCTTCCAAAACTCGGAGTGGAAGTAACAATAGCTTATATGACTTGAAATGTAACAGGACAACTCAGTGAGTAGTACAAGTATATTCAGACAAAGACTTAACAGACCACCTCCCACTGTCATGTAATACTAAACCAAAAAGTTTATAACATAATGATTTAACAGGGAACAAGCATCCTGATTTTTCAGAACCTACAGGAATTATTAAGCACTCAATTTCTATGTCCAGTTTTATAATCTGGAAAATGATGTAAGAAAGAAAAAGGATCTGTCCAAAAAGTAAAGATACCACTATGCCTATTGTGTGAATACTCTGTAAGTCTTAGATGTTAGTGTTGCATCCGTTGCTGGAAAAATTACTTGTTTTTGAATAGACCTGCCAAGGTTTTATATTCGAGTTGAGAAGCTGAGCTCTCTTCTAAAAGAATTTGCCAAACTTCCTAGGGAATTTGAGTCAATGGTTTTATAAAAGGCATCCGAACCCTGAAAAGCAAATTTGTTTGGATGGACTCAACTTAATAGACCCTCAAGTGACCCATTAAATTTTATTCATTAGACTTACTGACATAATTTAAAATGCTTCATCCAGATAAATTTTATGTTAAGCACAATTTGTTTTGTACCCATGTGAAAAGTCCAGTCAACAGAATTTCGAGTGAGATTCGATAGAATGAAAAAAGTATATTAATGATGGTTAGCAATAAAATCTTCAGCAAGTATATTTGTTAACCTAAAAAAGGTACCGGTGCATCAGTAGCAAAACAAACATCCCTCTTCTCAGTGTGTACTGGTACTTTCATCCCACAAACCTTTAGTGAGATTTCAGGGAGAGTTCTGCTTCATGTTAAAAAAAAGCCCAAAGCCATCTTACAGACATTGTTTCGTTTGGTGTTTTTTCTCTTCAAAAAAATAGGAAAAAGGAAACATGGAAAGAATAGTGGTTGGCTCATTCACGTAATATGAAAGAGACCTAGTTAAAGGCCTGTTTTTCTGTTCCTCATGTCTGAGGAGCATGATCTTTGTACATTTAGCTCATGATCTCTAAGCAGTGTAGGCAGAATTTAATTTTTATTTTGTCAGGATTTTGTCTGTGCTTTGAAGAGGGTAAAAATTCAATTTTGCAGAATGGCAGAAATGATCCTAAAGGATAATAGAATACCTGGATCACTAGGACACTACATGAAAGCGAAGGCTGAGAAGGGTCAAGTCAACTTCAAAATGCTTTCAGTAGAATAGGGGATTTTCCCCTCTTGCACATCCACCTGTCCCACAGGAACATCTTTGCTCTGCTTTCTCTGTTTTCTCTGCTAGTCCCATGCAGTTAGCGGGTGACTCTCCAATTCCAGCAACTTTGCAACAAACTTTATCAACCTGCCATGATGCCCTTGCTTACTGTCTTATCCCCATGGGGTCTTTATACACAATTTATGAACATATCAAAAGGCTGAATCTTGTAGATGCATATTTACTGAGCTACTAACTATATTTTGGATGTAGAACTTTATCTTGAATCCTGTCTTTTCAGTTCCAAGTTGTGCTGTAATTCTAAAAGACCTAATAGAAGAGGGAGAGGGCGTGCTCAAAAGTAAACATCTTATCATCATAGTGAATTTACTGAGACTCCTTTTTCTGGCATAATACTAGCAGTGTCAAAGTGATTTGGGAAAGACTTGCAATCAGCTCCTCCTGAGATCACACATTATATACAAAGACAAGGAATAAGATGTTTTTTCTTTGTCTGCTATCAGTGATAAACAGAGTGAGAAGTGGGGACAGAAGCCAGGGGCAGAGTGGAATGTTGCTTTCCTGGACATGGGCAGGAGTCCCAAGTGAAACACAGAATGCTCTACCGTTATTTTAAAAGCTTTCTTATCTTTTGTCCTCTGTCATTGTACTGAAAGCACTGACAGCTTTAATAATTTTGGACAAAGCTTATCTTTTCCTACAAGCTACTCTTCCTATGTGCTCTCTGAAGAATTATTATGCAAAATTCTGGGAAACTTTTATTAAAACTCTGTTAAATCATAGAAGTATTTGTGAAGACGAATTCACTGAACAGCTTGGGCCTCGGAGTGTCTCCACAGACTGGAGGACTCTGCTTGAGATCAGTTCAGTATCCAGTGGTTTAATAAAATGCCAGCTTTTAGTGGAAGGTCTGACAGCGCTACAAGGATTTGGGATGTATGATGCATTCTTGCCAAGATACCATAAACCCTGCCTTAACTACTGAGACTGCCCACCCTTCTTTCCTTCTTATCTCCTGAAATTCCATGTTGGACCTCAAAAATACTACCCTGTAGGACTGCTAGCAAAACTAACACATTTCTGTGAAGCGTTTCCATTTAGGGAAATTTGGATTTTCATAATAAAATTTTCAACCTTCCCGATGTTAAACATACGTTTGCTTATATAAATTATTTTAAATCTTGGTGTTCAAAAATTCATGTTCAATCTACAACCCTACTTATGCAGTGCATATCTCAGTAAAAAACTACATAATTGTCGTGGTTTTAGCTGGGATAGAGTTAATTTTCTTCACTGCAGCTGGCATCGTGCTGTGCTTTCGTCTTAGTATGAAAACAGTGTTGGTAACACACCGATGCTTTGGCTGTTGCTGGGTAGTGCTTGTACCAGGCAAGGACTCTTCTAGCTTCCCCTGCTCTGCCGGGTGCACAAGAAGCTGGGGGGTGGGGGCACAGCTAAGAGGGCAGATTCTTGTAGTTCTTCCTCTTCCTTCTCCTGTCCTCATGATGGCCCTGCTTCTTCATCATCTTTTTCCAAATGAGTTGACTTTCTCTTCCAGGATTTATTCTTGTGTATAGGGACAACTGATACCGGCACGGGTTGGTCCTCTCATTCAGCTGCAACACTTGTCACCAGGGTTGGAGTAGCCACAGTGCCTGTCGTGTGGGTTTGAGTGGCCGCAGTTCTTGACACTGGGGTTGGAGTAGCTGCAGCATCTGTCGTGGGGGTTTGAGTGGCTGCAGTGCTTCTCACTTTCCTTGTCCTTGTCCTTTTCTATCAGAGGACTTCTTTTCCTTTTGGGGGTACTGAAGAGTGTTAAACAGGGATCGATAGGCATGGGCCAGGCCTCAGCACACTGCAGTGACTCGTATCTTTTTGGAGTTGCCAGGGTGACAGCATACTTCCTCCAAATATTCTACTAATTTTTCAGGATTCTGCACTTGTTCAGGAATGAAGTCACACAACTCTGGGGGTGGCCACCGTCTTAGGCATTTGCCCGTACTATCCCACATACCCTGCCACACACAGCTATCAAACCTTGGGGCAGATCTCTGGGTGATATTCTTAAACTGCTTATTAACCTTAGACAGAGCTGAAATGGTCTGCCAAAGCAATATAAGATATATCTTAACTACCCAAGCATGTTCAAGATACTGAAAAATTGTTATAATGAAAGAGGAGGCATTATAGAAGATGGTAGCTAAGGTGCCGTTCTGTATTTTCTCCATAAAAAAAAACTCCCAGAGGAGGAGGTATAATTGCTAATTGTATCCATGAGGTGCTAGCCAACGTACAGTAAAGGCTTTAATATAAACTTCAAATACCAAATAAAACTCAAGGCCAATGTTTTAAAAACGACTCTGCCAGGCAAAACATCACTAGTCACTGCAGAGCACAGCAGACCACAAAAACCAGCACCAATCATTAACAGACACAGCAACTACAAGAGCATGGTGCAGATCAGATAAACTAATATTGAGAACAGAGTCTATGCTGTGACAAGCAACTGTTGTTATCTCAAACCTTCAAGCCCCACATTGGGCACCAAAAAGGACTGTTGTGATTCAGCCCCAGTCAGCAACTAAATATCACATAGCCCACAAGAAAACGCATGGGTTGAGAAAAGAACAGTTTCATAATTAGAATAAAATAATAATGATAATAATATTGATTATGATAACAACAATAATGATAATATAATAAAATGGAGAAGGGGAAAAGGGAAAAAAATACAGAAACCCAAACTATACAACCTCCCCTCCCGGCTTCTTGTGCACCCGGCAGAGCAGGGGAAGCTAGAAGAGTCCTTGCCTGGTACAAGCACTGCCCAGCAACAGCCAAAGCATCGGTGTGTTACCAACACTGTTTTCATACTAAGACGAAAGCACAGCACGATGCCAGCTGCAGTGAAGAAAATTAACTCTATCCCAGCTAAAACCATGACAATAATAAATGCATTTCATCTCAATGCAACAACAGTGTTTGAGAGAGGTAAAGGAAACATACCTGAGATGTGCACATTCTTATTAAATTGGTCCATAATATTTCCATATCTCACGTATGTTTTATTGCCAGTGACAGAACTAACAAAAATCAAAAAGATACAAGTGAGTGCCTGTGAGTTTTCCCTACTAAAAACTACTTCAACAAGCAAGTGCAGTTTTTGGGAAAGTCTAGACCTATCATAAACACATTTCTAGTGGAAACATTGAGCTCCTTAGTCTGTGAGATTAGTGTGAATTAAAGAAGCATAGTCAAAAGACAGAATTTTCACCCTGATTTTTAAGTCTTTAAATTCTGTAGGCTTCATATGAATACATGCAAGACACAGCTTGGTAGTCCACTGTTGAGATGTAGAAAAAGATGGCACGCCTTGAGTCATGATGATACATACAATTTTGTCTGTGTGTGCTCTTTAAGAAGTAATTTTATGCTCTCATTCAGATTCATATTTCAAGTCTGGCAAGAAAATTAACTTTTTTGTGAGTCTTCGTGTTAGTCCTCCACGGTCTAGCTAGTCTAGAATTCTTTAGCAATTAGGAAGAGAAAACCCTTCTTCCATAATGAAATCAAAACACAAACATGAAACACTCCTAAAAAAAATATAATTGGAAACACAGTAATATTTTCTGCATAGTTAGCCAATAGGAATCAGTGGAATCCTTTTCTCTCCATTTGCTGCATATCTGCACATTCCCATGCAGGCATACAAAGGACTTTCTCAGAAATAAGCACTTGTGCAGTTTAGCCTCAGTATTGCCCTTTTTTCAACCCGCTGTCAAATTGCAGACCATGAACTGATTGTAAATCTCTCAGTATAGTAACTCTTTTGAGTAGAACGGCTGGAACAAAATGTCTATATATTCCGTAACAAGACAAGAAATTGGTACTGTCATGTATTTTTCTTCCCCAGTAAAAATATAAAGTCTAAAAAGCAGGTAAACAATAAGATTGTGAAGTCCAACAGAAATCTCTGTAACTAGGCCATATGAAACAAAAGACACTATTAGTAATTTTGGTAATATACACAATAAAAAGCACATAATTAAATCAGATACCTGTACATCTTCAATTAAATAAATATTTATAAAATAATTCTCAGCTTCACTATTAACATCATAATAGCAATTACAATACATTTTATAGAGAAGATGATTCTTATTAGAATAAGAAACAAAATTTTACATAGACAAAAGTAGAGTTCGAAAAGTAAGAATATAATTTCTTCGTTTTATCTCTCCATCTCAGAAAGGATACAGAGGGATTAAAAAGACAAAAATACTTAGAAAGGGAAATGAAAAAGTGAAGGATTTATTTGTTTGGTAGATATAACACATGACAGCGCAACAAATTATACCATTATATCCAGAAAAGGTCACCTGCATGTTCTTTAACTTTTCTCACAAAACAAGAATACGAAGAAAGTAAAAATAGAAAACAATTATCAATTTAAAAATCCTGTATAATTCTAAGCATGCTATACAATCCCTGGAGCTTAAGGGATAGTACAATAGCTGTAAAAATTATCATATTTACATATACGTACAGCATTGTGTGTTTAAAGTATCCAATGATACCCTAGGTTAGATGTAAAATTATGAGGGCTTTAAATTCTCATGCTTCATGAGCATAAGATTTATACTAATTTCTGTGGCTAGGAAGAAAGTAAACCCAGGAGACAGTAATTTGACTTAATCCATTACAAATTTTTATACCCTTTTTCTTTCTGAGGTATCTGACACTGGACAAACCATAAGAGTAGGTAGACCAATAGTCTGCTATAATGTAGAGCTTATATTCCTACAGAAAATGAGTTTGAAATTATCCTAGTATTCAACTTGTTCCTATCAACTACTCATTCTTGTTAAAAATGAAAGAACAGTATTTTGTGTTGCATTTCTATAGAAAATTATATTTGTGAACATACAGATATCGTAAACCCACCACAAATGAAGTAACATCTGCAATCTGGTACAAGTCCATCATAAGCATGTCTGCAAGGAATACATAAGTCTGGAACTAATTGAAGAGCCACAGATCTTTGAAACAATTGGGACTACTCAAAGATTTTGAAATTTTCAAAAATATTGTGCATCTTTTTTTCCCTCCCACTTCTCCCAGACCAAACTGTTCCCTGAAGTTGATGCAGATATGAATGGTTTCACTTAACTAAAAATATACTTTGGGTGATTCAGGTAGTGACCAAAAAAAAAAATCCATTTCATTATCCGTGTTGAGTTAGAGCTACTGTGCCATGAGACATGAATAAATCATATTTAAGTGATACCTATTCAAACCATAATGTACAACAATAGGAAGTAGAGATTATAAGTAAGAAAAGATATTTTGGTGCTTTACAAGTTGTCCCTTTTCTCCAATTTATCTCTCATGATCTCCTTGTATACAGGTTTTTTCAAATAACTTTATACAAAGTAATTTTTTCCAGCCATCTCCATAGTAACTCTTCACAGCATTGCTATAATACAGCTTGTACTTCTACTGAAACCTTGGGGTGAAATTCTGGATCTTGAAGTCCATAAGTATTTTGACACACAATTTAAGTGTGGTCAAGTTTTCAACTCTTACAGAGGTAACAGTTCTCCTGGACTTGGATGAGCTTCCGTTTACCCAATCCATAATTTTAATTGAGTTTTTACTTCTCTAAAGCCCTCCAGTGTTCAGTTAACATTATCTGAAATATTGCACTTCTACTGCACACATCCTTTATTAAACAAGACCTACAAAGATACCCTTAGATAGGCCATCATAAATAAGACTCAAAGGGAACTGAAATGCATGACATTTATTTTAAATGAGCAAAGAGTACAGCAGGAAAATGAAACAAGTGTTAAGGAAACTGTCTTTTAAATCTACTCTCTTGAATTTTTTTTTCTGAACAAACAAAAATATTCTAATCTAACCAAAAATTATACCATCTAACTGAACGTATTCCCCATGTAACCAACACACACAAATCTCTGCCTACATTTAAACCTTTGTTACAGAATATAAACTGTTAAAAAAATTACTCTATGTGCATTGAGACGTACTTCTTTGCTTTCACTTTAGCTCTGTAGGCATCATCGCTCCCAGAGGTCTTAGAGTAGTCTGTCTGAGCCCCTGACTCACTCTCCTGATAAGATCCTTTAAAATTCATCATACCACATGCAAAGTCAAGTTAATGAGATGCGGTAATTGCCTCCCAACAATATATGCTCAAGCAGATTACATTCATTAGCAATCATACATATAGCCTCATAAATCTATTGTAAGAGAGTATGACTTGTCTTTCCTTGAGTCGTGTCTATTCTAAGCCCATTTGCTGACATTCCTGTATGCTAAGTTTGAAGTCCACACTGACGGACATAGCTATTTTTGAGACCTGCCCTAGCACAGATGCTTTCACACAGATTCCCACCAGGGAGAAAAGAAAGCTTCTCAATAGCACAAATCAGGGTTGTCACTGGAAATGCCAAAGACCAAAACACCTGCAGCACTTAGTGCTGTGGCAAGCACTGCTCCCATAGGAAAACTTATAGGCACATTTCAGCAAATTTTCGTGTCTTTAAGCCAATGAAGCAAGCTGTATCCAATAAACAATTCATAAGGAAATTTTTTAAAAAATTCCTTTCATGCCATCTCACAGACTACTTTCTCAGAAACTGTTCTAATGCAGAAACCTTCTGTTGCAAGAGTTAACATCAAGTGACGTTTTATGCTTAAGTTACAAAATCACAACGAACAGGAATAAAAAAAAATATTAATGTGTTCAACTGTAGCGATGTGAAAGTGAGTCTATAATTACTTCTGCCACTCACAATACATTTTTAATATACTTCTATAGGGTAAGGTCCATCAATTATTATTTAGGCTAAGAAAAGCAAACCCAATTCTCTTTTCTAATCTAACATTATATACGACTCTAATGAATTTGTGAAGTATGTACTCATTCAGAACACGTGACTTGACATCATTTTACTTGACTTCACTGAATTCTCACCTCTACAGCTACAACAATACCAGACCTGAGCACTGAACAGAAACAAGGCGGAGAAACCAAGATATGAATTTAATGGTAGAATATTTTAAATATTTAAGAGTAATTTGAATAAGCCCTATTCATCTTAGTAGAATGATTTATAAATGCTCACCAGGAATAGAGACTTTCTTATGATAAATGCTTCTATTAGAATTCAGTAATGAATTAATTTTTAATAAGGTAATGATCTTGTTAGCATAAAAGGTGATTTCCCTTCCTTTTTACTTTAAAAAGCTGGCCAAATTTCTGTAAGTGGTTAACCTCTAGTGTTAGGTATAAAGAATTATTAGTTTTCATACATTCTAAAGCTTCTATCTGCATAATGGGTGACATACCATGAAAAGGAGGAAAAAGTATCATTTAATGGTGAAATACGGTTCAACTCAGTGGAATTAGTTACCTTAGAGATTTATTTCAGCTGAGGAACAAATCTGAGTCTTTGTATTGAGTTCAAAAGAGAGTTACTTTTTAAAGAATTTTCATAAGTACAGTTTAGCATTTTATAATTTAAAAATAATTTTAATAATTTAAAAACATTTTTAATAATTTACATTCTAAATGTTTCCTAAGTATACTGTTATATGATATATATCATACTGATGTATGATAAATATATTTAAGTACTGTATCAATTTACTATATATTTATATTTTTACTTTTTCTTAGCTCTAAAAATTTCTTCTAAACTAATTTTACTTATGGTCTGAATTATTGAGTGCGTAACATTGCATGAAAATAAGAAGACAGTATTTTCTCTCAATTTTGTAGTCTACCTTTTCTAAATGGTAATAATAATAAAAAAAACCACAAATCCATAACTTAATGAAAGGCTAGATTAATTAATGAATCTTGCTGGGAACAGAAAGGAAATTCTCTCTACAGAAAGTGTTCTGATAGGTATGGGGAGAATGAAACTATTTTAGTATGCGGCAATAACCAGAAGAATCTTATTGCAAATAAATGGGAAATCATACAATGGCATTGCTGATTTTTAAGAATTTGTGTAGCAAGGAAAATAATTGTCATATATTTCAAAAATATTTACTCCGATTGTAGAAATTAATGAACTTTTGTTACTTGTAAGTTGATAAAAGTATATTCAAATAGTATAATATAAACAATCCAAAAAGAAAAACACATTAGAAGTATGCACGATTTTATATTTTCTAGCACTGAGGAAAAGGAAGGGATGTAGGGAGGGAGAATAGCTTTACAGCATTTTCATGAAGCCTTCATTTAGAACACAGTAAAATATCACTGAGAGAAGCCTGGGATGCCAAATTTTATAGGTATACAGGTATTCATTTTATTACCCTGATATATAAGAAGTCAAATAACTCAAGAACAGTCTAAACATACCATTAAATAACTTTTAAAGTACATACATATACACATACATGTATATATATGGGGACTTTTTAAAAGTGGAGGCTTTCTGACCTTTGTCACATTAATAAATACTCATAGATCTTTTGTAAACAATTTACCTAAATCTCAGGGGAAGAAGACATTTCAAATTGAATTGACATTTGCTGAATATTAAAATGTCTAGTTTCTATTTCAAGTTTTTTACTTTCTAAAATAATTTTAATAGTGAAAATGTATGTGATGTATTTGAACATGCACAGTTCTCAGTTTGAAAAAACAAAAATTAAAAATAGGGAAAAACAAGAAGTAAGGACACTCACTAATGGTTTTATAAACTTTCTAGGATTTAATTTTCTAAGTTAATGCTAAGTTAGATTGCTATGTGTAGAATATTACCTGGTTCCTTTTCTGAGGATTTGGCATGGTATGGCACTTTAGTAATCCAGAAGAGAATACAATCTCAGGCTACACCCCAAATGCATTTTGTTTTGCAGATGTATACAGATGGCCCCACTAAAGAGGCCTTGTATGAAACAATTTACTTTCTTTGAAGTCATGCTATTGCTCCCAGATATAATTACACTTCTTACAGACAGACATTTTGAGTGACGGGAGTTCTATCTTTGAAAATACATAAAGATGATGATTTATTTGTAATACCTGCACTTATACAGTATGTATTTTTTCTCATTATAATGAAAAATGCTGAATCAGTGTTTATTAGGTGGATGACTAGATAGTTTAAGATGTTTCATTTACTATGAACAGCTAAATTTTTTCTTTTTTTTTTTTTTAAAGTAATGTATTATTTTCTCTTTTCTTTAAAAATTTTTAATCAATCCTATGCTGATAGATTCAGTTTTACAGTCAATCCTGTGAGTTACATAGCACTTGACTGCCATCAGATTTATCTTTCCTATCAGTTGGTTTTTGCTTATTAAAAGTTAAGTAAAAATCTTTAGAGAAGTATAGAATTATTTAATGATTCTGCCTATAAAATCTTCATATTTGTTATGGATATTGTCTATGCTCACCATTATATCATGTTTAAACAATTATTAATATTTAATAAGAAGGTACTCAGTGAGAGAAGATTTGTAAGCCAAATACCTAACTTATGTCATCATACAGGTTGTGTTGTTGTGGATTTTTTTTTTTTACCAGCCTCTCAACCTGTTACTTAGACATCAAGAAAATATACACTTTCATTTATAAATACACTGTCAATGTGTACATAATAAATTAACTTGAAGTTATTTGTTTGGATCTGAGAGCTCACATTTTCAAAATTTATTTCATACCAAAAAATACCTTTGTAAATATGAATGGTAAACAGCACCCTTATTTGTGACAGAAAACAACAAACACTATGAATGTTAAATAAACGCATAGCACTTGCTGAATCCTAACTTGTTTAACCCTCATATTTCATTTGAAGGCAGTAAAGCAAGGACAAATTAAAGCAGCTCACAATCTGGCCTGATAAGTATAGTGAAACCTCATACTTTTAGAGACCATTAAGAAAATGCTTACAGTTCCTGCCACAATGCTTGTGGATCTAAAACCACAGTCTGATCTGTCAGTTTGCTCCCTAATTATTTTTTGTTTTGTTTTTTATATTCATAGATAAAAGCCTCTTATTTTTGTCTCCTCTTTCTTCAAATAATAGAAATATCTACAAATTATCGGGGAAGAGGAGCTCCTGTTAACCACTGTCAGATTCGATACCCTGTTACATCTTCCACTTAAGTGTTTTACACCATGTTCCAAATTGCAAAAAATTAAATGCAACAGTGAGAAATCACAAAGCAAGAATGAATATTTGAATGAAGTGATAAATGCTGGAGAAATAGAAACATGGATAGAAAGCAGCACATTTAAATGCACATCAAGCTTTTCATCGCTGCTGTACAGTATAAATAACATGGGAGCATGTGGCTGCACTATTTGAAAAGATACACACCAAAATGTTTTGACATATTCAATAAGCTGTTGAACAAGATTAAAATACTAAAGAAACAGATAAACTGTAAGGAGGAAATATGTCGACATGGCAGGAGAGATGAATTGAGATATTTAAGAAAAGGATGACCCCTTGTTTCTCTCTTGTTTCTATGAAGAAGCAACAGAATCAACTTAAATGTGAGATAATATAAGAAATTTTATTTCACAAACCAGATCCTTGTCTCAAGTTTGACACAGACAGCCCACCCTATTATCAACCAAAACTTAACAATCCTGGAGAAAATTTTATTTTTTCTTCCTAAAGACAAACCAGTGTATATATTAGACCAGATATATGAATCTGCATATTCCCTAAAAAACTGTATAACTCCAATTGACTATTTTGTTTCCAAGTACTCTTTTATATATTTATTGAAGCCATTGGCTTCCAGAAGCTTAAATACTCACATCATTTTTATGTCAGATCCTGTTTTCCTCTCAGAGCACTGATTTCTATAAACACATATACATGTATTTGTAAAAAGGAAATGTCAGAGAGATGCTGCACTACAATAGCGAATAACTTACCTGATATGATCAAAAGCCCAAGTGTCACTACTATTCTTTTGGTAATACAAGGTATCATACAGCAAGTTTTAACTGTATGTTGTCTTTTGTTGGTTTGGTTTGGTTTGTTGTTTTTTTTTTTTTTATTTTAACAGGTTAAGGCTTTTCAGGTGCCTTTAAAGACGTACGTTAGTTGTTTTAAAGACTGCCTCCTTTGATTTAAAGTATTGTGAAGAAACTGCAGTTTGTCTTGTCAGGAAATAACACTGTTTCTTTAAAATTTGCAACACAAAAAGTACACAGCTAGAACTCTTCTGTCTTCTGACAGCAAAACAGCTATATGAATATTTTTTTCTTGTAAGAAAGCAAGAGAAGCTGGATGAGGAAACTGGCAAAAAGAAAGAAGAAAATAGCAACCATAGCGAAATATGAAATCTCTGCTCTATTGACCTCAACGCAGTCCAAATTGACTTCAATGTGGTCAGTATTTCACAGTTATCTGGTGAGGCTGAACTCTAAGTGCTTGATGTCAGGACTCATCACAGTCAGGAAGCTGAATTCCTTGGTACTGCAACTTGTGTGTCACTTGCCTTCCTCTTCTGTTTATATCTAACAAGCATCCTCTCTTATTTCTCTTGGACTATTTTAACCCAAGGTTGTCTTTAGCCAGCATCTTTTCATCTCACACAAATCTATAACTTAACTAAGCAAGGCTCCCGCCTCTTCTAGACCTCTTTTTCCAGCCAGCATTGCCTGCCTTGTAAATCAATGATACACTCTTTAGTTCCCAATCAACTTGTCTCTTCCCTGCTTTTATTAGGTGTCTGACCTTTTTGTAACCATCCATCTGTGCTAAATCTCCACCCTTGCACCACTTCTGCTCACCTGCTAAATTAATCCTGTCACTCTACATCCATGCTATTTGAATGTAATAACATGCAACATTTTATAAGTCCCATTTGCATTAATGTAAATGGTTTTAAATTGCCTAGCTAAATCACAGCAGAGATTGGATAAATAGAGCTTTGAACATGGGGTAAAAGCTGAAGGGGGGGAAAAAAATGTCTGAGATGAAGCAAGCATATGATAGTAATTTCAAATTTAATATAGTCTTCTGAAAATTCATTTGGGGGTAAATGTGAAAATATTGAAATTATTAGTTTAGTGTAGAGTAACAGTAAAAAAGGCAAACAAAGCACTAGTTCATGTCACAACAGGGAAACAATGACTAGTTTAATATATCAATATTATGCAAGGCATTCTTATATACCTGAACCATCTAGGAAAATATTAACCAATGTGTTGTAGAAAGATATTGACTTACATGACCATAAGACTGGAGAATTATTAGAATATCCAAAATACTTTGTGAGGAAAAGAGTTATTCTTATTGAAGATGTATTTGGAAGGAGATAAGCCAGTTCAGGTTAGGTCCAGGAAGTACTGCAAGGTATATTTGACTAAATTTTAAAAGCATTTTCTGCTTTTCATATGAGTTTCCTATCAGCAATACTTTATGAGTAACTCCTCAATCAGTATGTATTGCTCAACTGGTGAAATGAATCCTAATTTTGAAAACACACACTTTATCCATATACAAGTCATTTTGACTAATTCCATGCCCCAAAATATGTATACATATGCATGCAGCAGTACAGGATAATATATCCTGTATATCAAATATTTGCAATTGTCTGTGCACTCGGATGTTTGCATCAACCTGAGAAAGATAAGAAGCATCAATATAGAGCAAATATACCACCACATCCTGAAACAAGAAGTATGTGGGAAATGTAACACAGTCTACGTAATATTACACTTGTTCCTAGGCTCTCAGCATTAAAGAGTGGATTTTGTGTTTAATACTGTATTTAACTGAAGTAAAGGTAACCACTATTATCTACACACAAACAGCTAGATGCTCTGGTGTCCTTTATCCTACTTTCTCAGTATGTTCAAGTGAAGATGTAGGAAAAAGAAACATGAAATCAGTACAGAGGTCATGAAAAGAAGCACGAAAATTTTTACTAAAAGACTGCTTCACATAAAATAAATATACAACTTCAATATCTTTAACTAAAAAAAAATCCAGCATTTTTCAAAATAATTTTGCAGTCTTCCCACCTATATTTTTAGCTCAATACTTTTACCACAGTACCGACATGTTTGGATGTGCACTCGTAACTGTTTGATAACAAGTTCAGCATGGATGGCAGCCCATCAAAGAGTAAAGGGGGCCTATGAAATACATGCAGTATTGCACAGGGAATATAAGCAGATGGTTATAAAAAATGTACTGAATACTCAATGATAATGATCGTTGTAGCTTGAGAACATTTTCAGTACATCATAAAATGCACCAATTCAAAACATATAGGAGATAACAATAAGTAGAAAAATACACAATGTAACACAAAATAACTGATTACATATTTATAGTGGGGAGCCATTGCCAAATTTCTTTGATCTCAAGCTGCCCCACAGCTGCATACAGTGTGCTGTTTGTTCTTGAGAACACACGTTTCTTTCCATCTTCACAGATTAATGGAAATTACGGTGACAAAACCTGAATCCAATCCTTACCTAAAGGTGACAGATAATCAATATGTTTGCATGCCCTCACAAGCATGGATGAGGAGTATGATACTCTGAACTTATGCAAGAATAAATAATCTTGGCTATAAATATGAGAACTATCCATCACTCCTACTTATTTTCCCTATCAACTGCCTGCCAGCATTTTTTTCCAGTTGGAACCAGGGTACTCGACATGGTGCACTGCCTAGATTGCAGGAACAACGTGGACAGGTCTCAGGTTTTAAGTTATTGCTGTAGTCCCATATGGCACATAATCCTCCTGCAATGCCAAACAATGAACCGCTAAATTTCACATTGCTCTTTATGTGTCAACAGAGTTTACAAGTTTGAAACAAACAGATCCTAGAAGAGATGAAGAAAAATTAACTCACTAGAAGTGAGCTGTAATATAGCTCTCTCTGCTTCTAATATTTGTTATCCATTACCCAATTCTGAGTTCACCTTTACCTCAAAATTGCTGCTAAAGATGAAATAACCAACAGCAGGGACCTTTCTAGTACTGCTGCAAACAGCAACCTGAATCATAAAACTTGCACAAAAAAATCCACTACCCCACCCAATATGACTAATAGAGCTAGAGCATCTTCTGTTTATAATAAGGGACAAAAACTGAACTTGAGAGACTATTGAAGGTTAGAGCTCTATGCTCCAAAAATCCTTGAAACTACCATCTTCAAAGCATCAGCAAGGAAGGCAGGATCTATGATGGTTGTTTGCTACAGGGCACCTGATCAAGAAGAGGAAGTTGATGAGGCCTTCTACAGACAGCTCGAAGTAGCCTCACAATCACAGGCCCTGGTTCTCATGGGGGACATCAACCACCCTGATATTTGCTGGAAAAGTAACACGGTGAGCCACGCACAATCTAGAAAGTTCCTGTAGAGCATCGAGGACAACTTTTTGATGCAGGTGGTGGAGGACCCAACAAGGCAAGATGTGTTGCTCGACCTTACCCTAACGAGCAAGGAAGGGCTGGTTGAGGATGTGAGAGTTGTGGGTAGCCTTGGCTGCAGTGACCATCAGATAGTGGAGTACAGGAGCTGGCATGATAGAAGCAGGGCAACAAGTAGGATTACAACCTTGGACTTCAGGAGAGCCAATTTTGGCCTCTTCAGAGACCTGCTAAGAATCCCAAGGGCTAGGGCTCTGGAGGGGGGGGGTGTGTCCAAGAAAGCTGGACAGTATTCAAGGACCACTTCCTCTGAGCTCAATATCGGTGCATCCCCAGGAGGAAGAAGCCAGGCAGAGGAGCCAGGAGACCTGCGTGGATGAGCAAAGAGCTTCTAGTGAAGCTCAAATGGAAGAGGGAGGTTCACAGTATGTGGAAAAAGGGACTGGCCTCTTGGGAGGAATATAAGAACGTTGTCAGGGTATGCAGAGATGCGACGAGGAAGGCCAAGGCCCAGTTGGAATGAAATCTGGCGAGGGGTATCAAGGATAACAAGAAGGGCTTCTTCAAATACATCAGCAGTAAAAGGAAGACTGGGGATACAGTGGGCCTGCTGCTGAATGAGGTGGGGGGCTCTGGTGACAAAGGATGCAGAGAAGGCAGAGTTACTGAATGCCTTCTTTGCTTCAGTCTTTACTGCTAAAGCTGGTCCTCAGGCATCTCAGCCCCCAGAGAAGAGAGGGAAAATCTGGAAAAAGGAAGACTTCCCCTTCGTTGAAGAGGATTGGGTCAGAGATCACTTAAGCAAACTGGATCCCCACAAATCCATGGGCCCCGATGGGATGCACCTGTGAGTGCTGAGGGAGTTGGCAGATGTTCTTGCCGAGCCACACTCCATCATCTTTGAAAGGTCATGGAGGACAGGAGAGGTGCCCGAGGACTGAAGGGTAGCCAATGTCACTCCAGTCTTCAAAAAGGGCAAGAAAGAGGACCTGGGAAACTATAGGCCAGTCAACCTCACCTCCATCCCTGGAAAGGTGGTGGAGCAGTTCATCCTGGAGGTCATCTCCAGGCATGTAGAGGAAAAGAAGGGTATCAGAAATAGTCAGCATAGATTCACCAGGGAAGGTCATGCTTGACCAACCTGATAGCCTTCTATGATGGTGTGACTGGCTGGGTTGATGAAGGGAGAGCAGTGGATGTTGTTTACCTCAACATCAGCAAGGCTTTTGGCACTGTCTCCCATAGCATCCTCATTGACAAGCTAAGGAAGCATGGGTTAGATGAGAGGACAGTGAGGTAGATTAAGAGCTGGCTCAACAAAAGAGTTCAGAGGGTCGTGATCAATGGAGCAGAGTCTAGATGGAGGCCCATAACTAGTGGTGTTGCCCAGGGGTCTGTACTGGATCCAGTCCTGTTTGATATACTCATCAATGACCTGGACAAAGAGATGAGGTGTCCCCTCAGCAAGTTTGTCGATGATACCAAGCTGGGAGGAGTGGCTGATACACCAGAAGGCTGTGCTGCCATCCAGTGAGACCTGGACAGGCTGGAGAGCTGGGCCGAGGGGAACCTCTTGAAATTCAACAAGAACAAGTGCAAGGTCCTGCACCTGGGGAGGAACAACCCCATGCACCAGTACAGGCTGGGAGCTGAACTACTGGAAAGCGGCTCTGTTGAGAAGGACCTGGGAGTGCTGGTGGACAAGAAGTTGACCCTGAGCCAGCAATGTGCCCTTGTGGCCAAGAAGGCCAACAATATCCTGGGCTGCATTAAAAGGAGTGTGGCTAGCAGGTTGAGAGAGGTTATCCTCCCCCTCTACTCTGCCCTAGTGAGGCCACATTTGGAGTACTGTGTCCAGTTCTGGATTCCCCCAGTTTAAGAAGGATGTGGAACTGCTTGAGCAAGTCCAGCAGAGAGCTACCAAGATGATCGGGGACTGGAGCATCTCCCTTATGAGGAAAGGCTGAAAGACTTGGGTTTGTTCAGCCTGCAGAAGAGAAGACTGAGGGCGGATTTCATCAATACCTGTAAATATCTAAAGGGTGAGTGTCAGGACGATGGGACTAGGCTCTTTTCAATAGTGCCCATGACAGGACAAGGGGCAACAGGCTCAAGTTGGAACACAGGAAGTTCCACCTAAACACGACAAAAAACGTCTTTCCTGTGAGGGTGTCAGAGCAGTGGCACAGGCTGCCCAGGGAGGTTGTGGAGTCTCCTTCCCTGGAGACATTCAAAACCTGCCTGGACACAGTCCTGTGCCCCCTTCTCTAGGTGTGCCTGCTCAAGCAGGAGGGTGGGACAAGATGATCTCCAGAGGTCCCTTCCAACCCTTACCAGTCTGTGAGTCTGTGATTTCAAAGTTGGATGAGCATTATCTGTAGCTCATCATTAGCACTGCTAGCAAGATTCCTGTAAGCCTGAGAGCGTTCACTGTGTCACTACTCAGCCATAGCACATACATCTCCCATTAAGCCATATGGAAGACACAATAGAGCATGAAGATCTGTAAGCCTGAAATGGATTATGAAGCTTGCTGATGATCTGCACTGTGCTTTTTTAAAAATACATATTCCCACTTTTTAAAAATACTTTCAACCCAATAATTGCCACCACCTAGAGAGAAAACAAAAGGTTTTTTTGAAATTATATACCTCTATTCAACTTAAATGCACAAAGTTGCATGAAATATATGAGAGACACACATGAAAACCAAATAGAAATGGACACATCTGACTACATCAAGAATTCCTTCACTCACTCAATCCTGAACATCAAAATTAAGCACCATTATAATGATTCAGGACTGAATCCCATACTTTCAAGTCATTCTTCATCTTAAATTGACAACAAATTTTTCTGTCTCTCAAGGTTGTAGATAGAGATATAAAAATCAAGCACAGAACATCTCACAGATATTAGCTAGATAGTAATAAATGTTGCTAACACTACCACTTGCCCATTTTTATTTCCGTAGTGAAGCGCGTAGGGATAATCCGGCTTATTTTTGGAAAGATGGAATTCACCAGTCCATTTCCCAACTATAAACTAAAAGACCAGGATTCCTATCCTTTCATCTGCTTCAATATCATAGGGAAAAATTCAGAGTGCATCAAAATGATACTTTACTTTAAAAAAAATCAAAACAGATGTATCCCATTAAAATGGTGAGCAAGAACATTCTGTTCCTTTTTCTCTGTCACTTGGGTGACAGTTCTAACCCCACTGAACATGGCTGGAAGAAGCCAAATAAATTGGACAAAACTTGCAAATTTAGAGTGCAAAGAGAAGCAACAACCTACTTAAATCAGATTTCCCACTATATGAATTTTGCAGCCATCACCAGCTATCACAGAACCAGATCAAATGACAAGGTAGAGTTTTAATCAATTTCTAAAAATGCATTTCACTACTTCCTAGCAAAAAAACCCCAAACATTTTTAGCTGGTCATCATAAAAAGGGCATCACCAACACATCTGTCCCCAGCATGCTGTAATTTTTGTTTTCAATTTAAAATGTTTTTAACCTGTCAGTCTGAAACAGCATCCTGAAATTGCTACTGGCATAGATGTGCAATGGGAATCTGAATAACAAATTTAAGAAGGAACTCATTACCAGGCCTAAAACTCAAATGTTGCCCAACGATTCTGGTGTCTCAGTGTCCCCCTGTGATTGTGCAAACACTGTTCATCAACTGAGGTAGTAAGCTAGATTTAAACACTGTACTAGATGTCTTTCCTTAATACTGGTTGTTAATCATTAACTTCACTTGGGAAAAGATAATGTCTGGAACAGCATCTATTGAAGCGTGTGTCAGTAACCAGCTGGAAAAATTGAATGATAACTGAACATGCACAGAGGTCCTCCAAAATCACGAGATATGGTGTACTATCCATTTGGGAATCTTACACTTTTATACAGTCTCCCTCTAACATTTAGTATGTTCATAAACTTGAATAAATAATCTGTTATCAAACACATGGAACAAGCACTAGAAAGTTAAAAATTTGTCATGAGAACTGTGGGTCGTGACTGAAGCAACCAAATATTCCTCTTCATTTCTTAACTCCTTTTTGAGAACTGAATTATCTTGACAAATACCTAATGAAATAATTAAATATATTTTCTTTATGGAGTATGCACATTTACAGGCTCTTACTTCCAAAGAGTGCATTAGATATAGTTACATTTCTCAAATAATTAATCTCCATTTTTGTCAGTCAAAAAGAGGTAGCTCAGTTCAGGTTTAAATGGCAATTACTCTCCCAAGACTGTTACTCCTTTTAAATTATTTATACAGATTGCAGAAATTTTTATTAAACTTTGATGTTTCTATGTAAATATTCTAAACATGAAATGGTATATCGATCTTTGCCCAGCACATTTCTATGACCAGATATAACAAAGAACTGCTATTACAAAAAGAAATGCTGTACCTGTCATCTAATTCTAGGTTATAAACAGATGGCATGATGTGAAACTCTGCTAAACTGCTGATGACACTGAAGAATTTCAAGGTAATAAAGCTGCTCTTACTGGGCAAAAAACTGCATTAAATTTTTTTTTTTTTTTTCAAAAGAGGAAAGACCGGGAAACTGAAGGGCTTGGATTACTTGGGGTATAAAGAAAAAAAAAACCCCCAAACTCAAGCCTTTATAAGGCTTCTCAAATTCAGTACGCAGTTTGATTTCAGAATGATGCAGAGTATTATATTTAACAGAAGACAGGGTGAAAGAGCCTCTCTTGCTTCCTTTCTGAATATGACCAGAAAACACAACAGATAGCTTCAGCTTTCTTTTGAGCTGGCAGTTTCCAAACATGCAGTGACTCTTCTTTGAATGTGAAAAGATGCTACAATTTTCTCCCCTCTTTTGGCAAGTAACTAATCAACTGCTTTTTTGGATATCACTGAAATGTCCCTTAATTAAGTTAAAACTTGCATAACTGACATGAGCTATTAAATGATTGTATTTGTAGAAACTGTATATCCTAATTAACTGTTAGATATTTGAAGATGTGATGGACTGTCCCCTCATGCTAAAAGAAGAGACGAAGTATGTCAGTGCTTCTTTGTTTATGTACCTTTTGAGAGGACTGCACAAATACAAGGGTTCAGGACAAGTATAGACTGATATAGTCTGGTGTTAAGAGTGTAGGAATTTCAAGAACGATTGCACGACCGCTTCCAAAATAAACTTGCAGCTTATTGTCTCAATTTCTTTAGAGCCATCTGGATTCTGGAATCTCCCTAGACAGAAGAGGAAGTGAAAACTATTTTCAGAAGAAAAAGCACTGAATAGCAAAACCAATAATGATCACTAAAACTAAAATCCATCTTAAAAACTCACTTTTTCCCAAGAACCATGCTCTCTTACCCACATTTCTGTTTAGATATCGTCTTAATAAATTTCTCCCTGCTGACTTTTTAGCTGTAATGTCAGACTTTCAAAAAGGGCTGAGTATTTTGCTTAAACACTCTTATCAGAATCCTGAGAATTAAAATTTTACCTTCATGGATTTTTAGATTAGAACTCATGTCTTTTACCACCAGACATTATCCTGACTTCTTTTTTGTTGTCAATCCCCAAATCCTCATGCTACACTACCACGATGGGTTACAAGGAGAGGAGTCTAAGGTGAATCTCCTAATGAATCATTGCTTCCTCTGCTGCACTGAAAAGCAGTTATCATTATACTATAAACCTTTTTCCTTGCAAGACAGAATGATTATTCTTCAGTATGAGAATTTCAGGGATACATTTTAAGTGTTGTTTTTTTCTCTCTTCCTTGCTCAGTAACCTTTAAAAAGTAGCAAAGCCTTTAGTTTTAGAGAGTTTTCTTTTAATTGAAAGTTGAGTGTTAGTGGAGTTACAAAGCATATCAAGGCATTCACAGAAATCATGAAAAAGTGATTCTTTAACAGGGAGGAGAACAAGTACACATTTCTAACTGAAGAGCCCTAAGCTCATCCTCTATTCAGATTGACAGCTTTTTATCAGATTGCTATTATTTTGACTATATAAAAATCCATCTGAACTATTGCAAGTCCTTCCACCACTGTTCCCTTCCACTTTTTTCCTCATAGTTTTGTTCTTCTGGGCTTCACCCAGAAGTAATGAAAAGAGAAATAAAAAAACCAGAATATATATAAAAAAAGCCCACCACCAAACCTCCTGCATCAAGAAGTACTGGAGATTACATGACAAAAAAAATCCTAATTTTGTAAAATTTTCAGTCTAGTTTCCTGAGCAGGAAGTGATCTCTTTCCCTCAAGCCTGCCTCCTGCACTAAAACTTGATTCGCCTTGTTATTCAGTGCACCATGTCAGGGTCAGCTTTCTGTTTTTTGCATAGAGTAATATCTTCTTCAGTCTGTAGACAAACATTCCTGATCACTTAAATCCTGGAGGTGTTTCTAGGTATGTGAGGTTTGTAAGTAGTACTCAAAGTGTCCTTAGAACAATATTCTTACACATTGAGTTAAAAGATACCCTTTAATGCTTGGAGTCAAACCCTTGACAATGAGTTAGCTAGGTATTTTATTTAATGTACATACAGTTAGAACAGGTGATTTCCATGTGACAACCTTCATGGCCCCTTGAAGTATTTGCTGTACATTACTGATTGCGTCCACAAATACTGGCACATAGTAGCTATTTGCTCAAGGTTGGGAATAGTGGAATAAGTGGCATGGAGGTGGCAGAGGAGGAAGAAAAATGTGTCAGATTGACCACACAGTATCTTCTGTGGAATTTACCCCTTAGAGAGTCAGAGACAGGAGGCAACGCATAAAAGAACACGCACAGGTACAACATTAGGGCAGCTCTGAAATCCTACAGGCCTACAAAACTTGCCATAAGGACAGTAAACCCCTGAAGACTTTGGAAACTTTGGAGATGATACAGTCTGAAAGGTTTTGTGTGTGTTTGTGCACACACATTTGTAACTGGCTTAAATCATATACAGCTTCCTTTAACACTATATAAGTTCATATCACTGAAACAAGGTAACTGCCTTTAGATAAAATTAGTCCCAAAATAAATAAAGACTTCCTTAATAATAATTAAAATACCCCTTTATACTTTAAGGTGCAAGTTCTCTCTCAGAACAGATCCTATAGAAAATAAATCACAGTAGTTTTCTTAAAACCTCCGTCACTTGAAAGCCAAAATCACCATTATATTCTCTGCAAAGCTTAGATATTCTGTTTGCCTGAAAGCAGTGTGTACTTTCATGTCTTTTTTTTTTATACACAGTAATTTTATTAAGGGGATTTTATTTTCAAAGGAAATTGAACAAAGTAATTTAAAGGCTCTCAGAGGAATAATGAGTAGTAGTGAATTTTGGTGGATAAAGGAGTTATTTCCTATTTATGTTTCTATTACAAGTTCAAATCAGAAATATGCCTACAAATGATCAAGTAGGAAAAAACCACATAATCTCCAGGATAAAATGATAAAAATAACTGGCACACAGAACATCACAGATCTCCTAATAAGTATTTTGATAAGGCAATCGAAGTAGATTGAAACTGCATGATTAAAGAAAAACTGTATTTAAAAAATGTGATAAAACACTGGGATGTTTGAAACAAAACTAGTGACTATGTAAATGTTGATTTGATGGTTAAAGGTGGGATATATAAATAAACTTTTCTTGAAAAAAAAAAACAAAACAAAAAAAAAAAAACAAGAGAAATAGATTACCCCAAAGAAGCCTACAACAGAGAACATATTTGAGGTAAAAAGCAAAAGCTGAACAAACAGAATTGTTCCTTAGCAATGGTGTCTACATTTGTAAATTAAGTAGAAGTCACTTACAACTGGAACAATATCCATGGTTCCCCTAAAGAATTTGAGAAATGCAAGGATGGGGTTGCAAAAAACCAAGTTAATGGAAAAAAGTACTAGTTTGTGAACGTTATGAAGTAATACATCAAAGAACAATTGTGGAAATCATGAAAACCATCACTGACAATATTCAAAAAGGAATCACACATCCCCTTTGTACTATGGTGGGGGACGGAAAACAAAACAGTGCCATTTCAGGGGGAAAAAATAAACCAACCTAAGCTAAAAGAAAAATCTTCATTTGGCACACAAGAGAAAGAATCAAATAAGAATATATATTGTATATTTTCAAGGGAAAAAATAACGGGTAGAAAAAGATAAAAGTTAGTGACAGCCAAAGGAGCTAAAGATTGTTTTGGGTTTTTTAAAGTGTCAAGAGAAAAGCAGGATTGGAAAATTAACAAATTGTTGTTAAGGGCCAGACTCACTGACTTCTAAGGTATTGCACACGGATCGGAAAAGATGGCACTGACAGATTAATAAATAGAAATGTCTAAAAGAGGAGGTAAAAGATCAGTGAAGTTTATCTGGTTTATGAAATCTGTTTTTTAGATATAAACAGTCAGAAAAATTATTTAATGCATCAGGCAGTGAAGAAGTTATCTAAATCAGCAATCGAAACAACAACAGCAAAACCTCCAATACTGCATGTATTTGTTACAGCAGTTGCTAAGGGACTACTTAGAAATGCTGAACATACAGGACTTCAGTGACATGGAAAAAAAACAAATTTAAATAAAATAGTAATTCCACCATCTATTCTATACAACACAAAACCTAAGAAAAGGTCAAGAGGCTTCCAAGAATCAAGAACAGTCAGTGAATTATTAATTATAATCAGCAGGTGATTATCTCATCCTTCTCTGAATCTCATCTGATCTTCCTTAAAAAGTGCCCAAATATTTAGAGAATCAAACATCTAGAGAGAAAGGAAAGGTGCCACAACAGTTTGTTCATATTTCTACTACAAGCACTTCCATGTACCTTTCACTTATCCTTTTTAACATAATTAGAAAAATTGAACAGAATGGAAAAATTATTATTTGTGATACATTCAGGTGACTTTCAAAGACTTTAAAAGTGGTATCAGGACAATTTTAATTCTGAAGCAAATAACTAGGTGCTTCCACAAGATCCGTTATTTACTATTACTACAGTTACAATTTCAGAAGATAGCACAAACAAGAAGTCAATGAAAATCATAAAAAATATCCGAAATTAAAAAATGTTTCAAGAAACAGTGAAAATATAAAAATACAAATGAAACTATGAAAAAGAATTAACCTTTGTACCATGATGTAAATCTCATTTAAATGAACAAGAGTGTTTCTGCTGGTCTCAGTGGACTTCATATGCATCCCAAAATGTGATTTCTAAGCTCTAAGGAAAATAATAGCAAGAAATACATATTCCACAGAAGGAAAGACTATGAAAAAAAAAAAAAAAAAAGACTAATGCTGATATGGTTTAACAGTAATAACAGGCAGAGTTAACCTGCTTAACAAGGACTATAGGGGTAACAAATTTTCATAGATGCAATCTGAGTTCTATATACAGAAACAAAATTTGTGCCAGTTGTGTTTCTGGTAGAAGTACCTCAATTTTTTCATTTGTAGTTCTTTTAATAAAGAAATAAGAACTTCTTTCATCTTCATTGAAACTAATACTGAATTTTTATATGGACAGTGAAAGAAGTGTTTAGATGAGAAATTACAGTTCTAAAGCTATGGGACTCATCAGAAACCCACTGATATCATCTCATAAAATCTCTCTTAGACTTCAGCATGTCTTCAATGACTTCTTAATTAGATTGTAGGAAATTTGCTCCTGACTAGACCAGGGCACCATTTCAAGTTTCAGTAGATATGCATGTACAACTGGCTTTCTGAAATGGTCCATCAGGGTGGAAGGAACTGTGAAGGTTGTGTGTGATTTCAGGCTCTGCTTCGGAAGGGGAAAGAAACATATGAAGTAAGTTTTTGAATTTTTGTTTCCCAGTATAACAGCATATTATCTCTTTATTTCTATATTCAATTACTCCAAAAAGCTATTGTAAACACTGCAACTTTCAGTGTTTACTTGTTCCATGTAAAGAATTAGTGGAGAAGCAACTGTGCTGCTGGAGGTTGAAATAAAAGAAAGTTCTGACAAACCATGCTGATACAGCCACATAACTACACTCAGTGCATACTTCAGCAATTATCTTGTAAAAGTCCAGAGGAAAATAATTACACATATATTCAATTCTATAAAAATTAACAGTTATTAGATAAACTTTTTTTTTGGTTGGTTGGTTGGGTTGGTTTTGTGAAAAGGAAGGTTGAAAGGATTTGAATTCTTTGTCTTTCCTGAGTAGTGGTTAAAAATTTCCAAGCAATGGAAAGTAATTTAGCTCCACATTTTCTGGTGAAAATAAATGAAAATGCTGATTTATTTCTTTGTATTAAAAATGTTTTCCATTGTTACTAATTTATACTGCAGTATATCCAAAGCTCCCATTTGTGTCTGGAGTTCATTGTGAATACTGCTGAACACAGAGTGCCCATCCCAGAGTGTTATACTCTACAGACATTACACATGGATTAAGACTCAAAGTCTAATTTCAGTCTCTTCTTCGGTCAAAGACTCTGTACATGATCTTGGTAAACCTGTTCATCTTTTTGTCTCTCAAATTCTTTCACCTGTGTGGTCATCTTAGACTAAGTTACTTTCGACAGAAAATTATAGATATGCCTGATCCAATAGGATTTCCTACCATTTCTATCCTGTTTCTCTCTACATCAGTTCCAGACCTTATGGCCCCAATTACTACTTTTGTCTTTGCAGCTTCACTGTGGAATCAGATAGAATTGGGAGACAAGAAAGGGGAAACCATACAGTGCAAAGATGTTAG
The DNA here is from genome assembly GCF_963921805.1 of Phalacrocorax carbo. Taxonomy (NCBI): domain Eukaryota; kingdom Metazoa; phylum Chordata; class Aves; order Suliformes; family Phalacrocoracidae; genus Phalacrocorax; species Phalacrocorax carbo. The sequence continues at coordinate 37,309,959 of NC_087517.1, read as the reverse complement.
AAAACAACAAAAAAAAGGCGTAATGGTCCTCAGAGTTAGTTTCCCACTGTGACAGGTCATCCCCTGACTACTGCAGTCCTCCTTCCTCCTCCGGTAAGGGTAACAATGGTCAGGAGTATAAGAGTCCATACCTTAACTTCTCTTGGAGTCTACTGCCCCCTCACCCCCCCCCCCCCTTTTTTTTTTTTTATGAGTCTGTCAAATTTTCAACAATTCTTTTTTCTTAATCTTTTTTAATAGCACACTGAAGAAGGTATTAGTATTCAAAGCCCACTAATTTAAAGGGTGTTAATTATAAAGGAAAAGCACATACAAGGCAATAACCAGCACTGATTTTAAAAAGATCCTATTAAAGAAAATTATGTACAAACATATTCCATAAAATTCCATTTACAATCAACAATACAAAACTATAATCAACTTCTACACTTTCCTTTTCCTCTTAACTCATGTCCACATACACACGTTTCTTCCCTCTCCTACATGACTGAAAAAGACTGAAAAGTTGTGGCAGGAAAATTCATTATTAAACCATTTAAGCCTCACAATGGGAGTGGTCCTTCAAATGTCATTTTAAGTCATACTTTGGCTCTTCCAGGATTCTTATCTAAATTAGGACTGCACAATTGGATCTGAAAAGGAGCCAGCTCAGCCTGCCCTGCTGTCTAGAAGACAACACTTGAGCATATTGATTGATAAGTAGTATGCTGGGCAATACAGGGGAAAAAAAAACAAAAACACTCCAGCAAACACATTCTTGTTCCACTTCCTTACAATTATCACCTTATTAAAGAATTCTGCATTATTTCTGCTAACTAGGTTTCTAGTTGTTAATGGATACGTATCAGAAATTAAAGATAATTGATGACAGTTTCTGACTGATTGTCCCAGTCAGAAAAAGTAAACATCTGCAGGTGCCAAACCCCGGGAAATGTACCTAAGTATGGACCTAACTGCTTGTCTAACAAGGTCCAGCGAAACTTGAATCAGCTCTTTTCACCTCCCAGCCTAGTTAATGAAGTCCACAGAATAGAACAACTTTAAGAAATCTCTTTGCTTTGTCTCACCCCCAAGAAATTAATGCCCCAAAATGGATTAAGGATAAAAGTTTATGGTGTGCTGACAGGTCACAATTACACTAGCAGTCAATGTATGAGGTAAATACTTTAGAAAATAAATTTCTCACTTAATAAAATATGGCTTCAAGAGTTGTGTCCTCCTAACATGCAAGGTTCTGAGCCATGTTATGCTGTATCAATCAATCCCTTGCAACAAACTAGCTGTACACAAAGCTGTAAAAGTGAAGTTATAAGATCTCAAGACAAAACACTGAAGTCCCTTTTCAGCAAGGCTCAAGACATTTTTCTCTTCTTGTTTGAGTACCTCAGTATTTTCTCATCAAGATTTCGTAAAATAATTCTTCACATACAGTAAATAGTAAATTATCATTCCAGTAAGACTTTCATGTTTAAATTATCTTTTATTTCTTTAGTTAAAGTATTAATTAACTGCCATTTTACCAACTAGAAATTAGAAGGAATTATGTATATGCAAATAGTCATAGAGTAAAGGACATTTCTCTCTACTTAAAAACAAGACAGAAATTATTTACTGTTGGCACAAAACTATGCAACCTGCATGTACTATGGTAATGTTGCTGGCACCATTAGCAATTACGGTAGCTACTGCAGTTCTTTCAGCACATAATCTCCTATGAATGAAGTTATAGTATTCCATGGGACTTCTTAGAAATTTGGACTTCTTATACTAGCTAGCATTACATAAAGGTAAGACACAGCTTTAAGAAGTACAAAATCACCTGTTTAACTTCATTTTTATACTCAAAGGCACTGATCCTAACAGGGGAAATTCCTGTGGCTAGCTAGGCATGTTTTTAACTGCTTTGTCAAAGTGGCATATTATCCCAGCGTGCATTTGAAGATGGCTTATAATATGCAAACAATACTGTATATGTGCATAGTCACGAAGGTGATAAATAATTTCTAACTAATAAATGCAGTGAATGAATTAAAGCATTTCTGCACACAATGCGTCTATACATCTATTCAAATTCTGAAGGTATATTTGTTATGCGAGTTTAGCATACTCCAGTGTCACCAAACCAGTGAGGCAGACTCACCCAAGCCACTCACATCCCACCACTTTCTCACACCAGGCCCCCCCAGCCATACTCCAGACAGGGGTCTTTGCATCTAACATGCTGCCTCTTTTTGTAACACAGTGCTTGCACTGCATATTCAGATTTGCTCCTTGTTCCCCTTTGCTGTACTCTCACTCTTTTTCACTGCTCCCCACATGCCAATACAGCCTTTCTGCTCCTGCCCTCCCATTGCACTAGGTCCCCTGTGACCATTCAAACAACAAAGTAGGACTTGTATAGAGGAAAAACAGCTACCATGCAGCTAGCCTAGCTGGTTCTGTATAAGCCCTTTTACCATATGGAGGGGCAGACAAATTCAGAACAAAGTGAGCACCACTTCAGGCATGCTTAGTAAGAAGAACTCCAGATTACACTGAGGGGGCTGTGCCAGCCCCATTGACTACAGTGTTAGCTGTAAAAACCCAAGTCTATTACATGTGCAAATCCAGCATCTGAAGATCCAGATCAGCTTTTTGACTCTTTTGACTTCAGCATTTTACACATTCACCGTGGCTGGTGACCCACAGTTACTAGTAACTGACAGACCCAGAAGCTGAACCCACATCGTCTTGCGTGAAGCAGGCTTCTTAACACAATTCTTGGATCCAATTGAAAATTAGTTTTAACAATCACCACAATTATTTTTGTTGTCGAATATTCTGCAATTTACAGATGTAACATACACAAAAAGCCCAGGGTCCGAGGCTGTAAATCAAAGGGAATTACAATTGCTAAATTGCTTCAGATTTTTTCCTGAACAGTTGGACAGCAACAGTGTTACCATCAGTTTGCTGTTCACTTTAACAAGTCTACACTGTCGTTTAAGCAAGTTTCGTATTTACATTTCAATAATTAATACACAGGATACTAAGTGCATCACTATAAAGATGCTGATTATATTACAGTGAAATACCAGCTTGCTATATTAATCAATATGGTTGCCTTGGTTGCAAAAAGATAATTAAATTTTCATTGCAACTCACTAAGAGTAAGATTAGCTATAAATATTTCAACAAAGAGGATAAAAGGAGATTGTTAATATTTTATTTATCATGGATAACACTTTCAAAACACCTTCTAATAAAAAAAAAAAGACAGAAAATTGAATGCAAATTTTTTCTGGAGCTTGATCTTGATTATTATGGACTAATGAAAAAGGTATGAAGTTGAAATTCCATACCTGGATGCTCAGTTTTTACTTCATGCTCACAGAAGGAATTTTTTGCTTATCATTGGAAATTACCTTCAATATTTCAGACTGAGAACAGAGGTATATTACATCTTTCAATATCAATGCCTGTCTTAGGCAGATGAGTGGTCTCATAAGGGTACTCACAGGAAAGAGCTGGAAACAGAACTTGGGAAAAAAACTGTTTTATGACTATTTGCTTAATGAAATACAAGACCTGAAAGATTAGATTTATTCCACCTTTTTAAACATAAGATAGTGGATTTGGACTACACTAGTTGCCCTGGAAGATCACAGAGGTAGCTGGAGAGTGCCCAAGTCCCCAGCAAACTCCAGTGCTGCTCTCAGAGGCACACAGGGTCTCTTAAAGAAAATGGAAAGAGACTCCAAAGTCAGGCTGGACACTGTGTGTGCACTGAGTTCTTCAAATATCCAGCTAGACAGGCCAAATTCCCAGTTAGATCACCCTGAAACATTGGTTCACAGAGAAGGGGAAGTAATTGCTTAAAGCCTGTTCTTCCAAACTCAGTGTAGATGCTGCTATCTGCTGCTCTTACTGTGGCTGTAACTGACAGCAATATTAGGAGGAGCAAGGAGAGACAAAACAAAACATGCCTGCATTCATAATGTTTAGGATCAAATTCTACACTTAGGTAACTTGACTGGTTTCAATGGATATGTGTAGCACTAAGAGCTTCATTTCATATTTTTCTGATGTAATAATTTTGGGTTTGAGCCTATAGTTACAATAAAGAGAGTATGACAAAGGATCAAATTAAAGTAATGTTCCTGTTAACAAAATTTTGATATGAAGCGGTAGGAAAAGCACTCTCAAAGCATCAAGCACAATTTCTCCTGCTGCACTACCTGTAACTGGAATTATATATAGCCATCAAAATCTCACACTTGACTTTGAAAATTTACCCTCAGTTGTTCCCAGTGAGATGAAACTACTGATTATACCTGTTACTTCATTTCATCAAAACATTACCAGTGGAAGTGAGGTTTTAAATCAATTCCTCTTAAGGGTCCTTTGGCCTGAGAAAGAAGCGTACACCAGGTATTATGCACATGAATTCTGTAGCAAATACACCGACCTATTCCTCAGAAATGCTTATGGAAAAAATATTGCCACTTGCAAACAGATCAAAATAGCTCTAGATAATGTTTTAAAATATTAAGTGTCTTTGAATTCATAAAAGAAAACAGAAACTTACCCCAGAGTTGAGATGGTGAAAAACAATAAAGAAAAGCAAACTATAGCAGTATACATCTGGGATACACAATCCAAAGTAGGACCAGGAACAGATGTTTGAAGTTTGCAACAGCAACTGCTATTCATGTACCAGTGCCTGGTGCAATCATGCCTGGCCCGATAATGTACTTTATGTGCTTCAATGGTGTATATGCTAAATAAAGCAATACAGAAGCAGCAAAACAACAAAACACAGGAGAAAGAGAAAAAAAGAACAGAGGGCAATACTATTTCTTTTCCCACTGGGTTATAACTTCATAATAACCTTTCTGCCTTTAAACTGCAGTGGAGCAGGAGGAGCTCAGCTGTGGGTAGCTGCCCCTGGAGAGGGTCCTAGCAATGCCCTGGGCACCACCACTGAGTTTAGTGCAGC